>NW_022990583.1:1313490-1905990 GCF_902827175.1 Gymnodraco acuticeps | reverse complement strand
AAATTAGCAATGAAGACACTCTTCTTTATCTCGGCTGACAAGACTTCTACGTTTTTTTGCTCCAAGGGTTTTGTTTACTTTCACTCATCATTGTGGAAGAAGTGTGATCATGGCCACCCAGCTGAGATCTCTTCAAGATGTGAAGTCATTCAGCTTGATTATCACCTTTGACATGTCCTGTTAGAAGAGCAAAAAGATCATCAGGTACATTTGATTATTTATTTGATTTTCACAATATAGATCCCTTCATAAACAGCCAGATGACGTCTCCATTCGAACAAAGGTTGATTATCTGAGGACTAAAATCTGTTAAAGACATTATTCCTGTTGTGAAGAGAAGACACCTGCAGCTTCTGGTTGTTTTACCATCTGCTGAAAGTGTTTAAGTAATGTTATGTAACAGGATTGTGTTACGAAGAATATAGAAACAAGTAAAGAACATAAGCAGCAATGGCTTACTGTACCTTGAATATTTAAAATGGTGTCAGGGGCTCTACAGTGGTGTAAGCCATGATCCACAACAAACAATTTGCATTTGTTTTCTTCCTTGAATGTTAGCTCTCAAAGCAACTTAAACCTAGTTTACATAACTTTATCCATTTTCAAAATGATTTAATGCATTGTCGGATTATTTAAATAAACAGGCAAAATGCTAACGCAATTTAATTCAGCCATGTCACTGTTTAGTGTCCCCTGGAAAAAATACATTTCAGCGGTCTGATCTGATCGCGTTACTGTGTTGGTTGTGTTTTCTCTATCTTAATGCAATGTCTCGTTTGCTTTGTCTATTTGCACGTGTTTTCTTAATTTCCATTGCGCTGAGCTCTCAGGTCCACCGTACAGTGTACCGTCATTTAATTCATGTTAAAAAGCTATTAGCACTCCTTGGCTTTGTTACTTTATTGAAGAAATGCTGCAGACCACTATGGAAGTGTGTATTGAAGTAGGGCCCAGCAGGGCAAGCATGCTTGAAATGAGATGGTTGGATCTGCATTTAAGTTGAATTTGTGTTTGTTTTGTGAGATTTCATTTGTTTTTTCTAAAGTAAAATTGTATTTAAAGTGACATGCCTAGAAATACCACCCTATTGAAGTCTGACACATGGTAATATTTTGATTATGGCATTTTTTTAACTATTGTGTGTTCACGGCATGTTTTTTTGGTCTGCAGTATAATCAGCTTTTTGTGGCTTGACCCCTTTTAAAGAATTATAGACTTTATGGCTTACCGTTTGTAAACTATTTAAAACTACATCAACCTGTGACAACAGTATATGACATGACACAGTGATGCATTAGTACAATAATATTGTTGTATTAGTACTTTTACTTTTTAAAGAATACTTCTTCTGCTACTCTAAAGTTTCTAATACTTCATACAGAAGTCAGTCATGTTCATCTGGTAAGAAGGCCTAAGATCTGATGATTAAATGCAGTCTGTTAATCAAGATAGTGTAGAAAGATTGGTGCACTTTATAAAGAAGAAAACCGGACACTTGTGAAGTTTTCAGCATCAAAATATTTCACTGCAATTCTTAACATTCCTGTGTCTCATTCTCGGCTCTCCTCCATCTGCTTTTTAGATTATTGTCAAACTGAGAGTGTCACGGTTGGTACATCAAGCCTGTCTGCAGACACGCTTTTTGTCCCTCCCCCAACACAATTAGTGTACACCTGACAAAACGTCAGAACTGCAAGATAGGATGTGATCACATCAACAAAAACAAACTTGCCTTCTAACAGGGGGAGCTGGAGAAAGACTTTGCCATCATTCCACATGGCAGCAAAGTCATCTCAGTAAATCGAGGACTTTGTTGTGGTCTGAGGTGCAGATGCTGCTCTTGGATGTTTATCAAGAATATTGGTACTTATTTATATCTTCTAAATGTCCTTCATCTTTATCACAGTGTTCTGGCATGACGAAACTTTAGATTGGTTGATGGAAAAAGTGAGAGTGAACGCAAAGTGAGGTGTCCAAGGATGTGGATGATTACTCACAAAGCCGCTCCGAACGTTGCCAAACTCTTCAGGTTGTTTTTTTCTTCCCTGTGAGTCATTTGGTAACAGAGCTTCCTCCTTCCCAGCGGTGGTCATGGGAAGAGGCTCCAAGCAGGCGGTTAGTCAGCAGAAAGGCATTGAGCTCTGGGCAACAATCGACACCTTGTAACATACACCACAAACATTTTCAGCTAAAACTCAACACATACACACCAGTACAGGTTTCCAAGGGTCTAGATATGTGTTTTGAAACAATTTGGATCTTAGGTTTTATTTTTTAATTAAAAAAAGAAGCTATTTTCTATCAGGAACATTTTTACATCAGTATAATTGTGTTGGCTTGCGGTGTCTTTTCCTTTTCCTGATGTTTATGGATGGCTCCCACTATAGTGCAGGTTGCTGTGGTCTTACTGAGTGACTTAAAGATGTGATAAATGAAGTGCAGCTATAGAAACTGTGAACCTTTTTCTGACATTTCTAATTGCTGAACTCTCTCATCTTTCACATCATCTATTACCAAAGTATTGCGATGCCATGAGAAAGCCAAGGAGCGTGGTGGGGTGTAGGAGACACCACCACTACTTTTGCAGCATGCATAAATCACCAGGCTAATAAATTGAAAGCTAAATGACTTCTTGCCCTTCACATATATCATGGAGGTAAAACAAATGAAGCCTTATATACCCTAGAGGACATAGGAATGCTTCTGTTCATAACAGTGATTTGTGTGTCACCCCCCTTGCTGTTAGCTGCAGAAATCCGAGTCAAACTGTTTTGACTCATGCATGTAGCAGCATGGTTGTTTATATCACATTTTGTATTTACATTTTATTTTTAAGATTATTAGAAAAAATAAAAAAATCCCCCAAAAAATGTCTACATTTATCGTAAAAAAAAATCTTCAGAAATGTATAAAATAAAATAAAATATATATATTTTTGTGATCATAAAATAAATATATAATGTGTAGCATTACATTTACATGACATGCCATGCTGAGAAATTCAGGAAATTCATCTTTTGCGCCTCTGGTAATTGTATTTTTGTATCTAATGAGTCATGATTATACCATCATTATTTATCCAATAATTTAATAGGTGTTGGTTAGCAATTTCACATGGAATTGAACACAAATGAGAAACTGTGGACAACCGAAGAATCTCTCATAATATCTGTACAATGGCGCCACCCATTGGAACAAATCTGTTAGGTGTTTAGGGGCTACCATTAAAACACAAAGTACTGTGATGCAGATATGTATTATTTACCTCAATTAGAGTGAAATAAAGGCCAATAAATGTGATTGCAGCCAGAGTGAGAACTCATGGATATGGGAAGTTGAGTAACTGGGAAAATGTAACAATTTGCGGACCGGAAGCATGATGTAAAGGATAGTCGACATCTTCTCGGCTAATGCATCATCCATATTTCTATAAAAAAATATGCTAATGGGCTAAGTTGTTCTTGGCAGTTAGCTGGGATAAGAGCCAGATAAAACAGCAATCTCAGCATTTATTTTCCTCCTCCTTAAAGAAAATAAAATCCTGCCAACCTCTCCTTAATCCTGCCTGAATCACCACGACAGACTGCTCCGCTGAGATGGGTTTGTTTGGGAGGTCTCACCTTGTCTGAAAAAATTGTCCGTTCTGAGACACCTTTTGAAATGCAATCTGGGTGAGTAGTTACCTTGAATGAAAAAACAGGATACAGATGAAGTATGTTGAGCAAACATAACGCACATAGCAGAAACAAAACCTCCATTACTGGACTTTAGAAATTGCCGCTGAAGTTAAGGGATGCATGAGTGTTTGAGAACATTTTCACAGTCAAATGTTGCTCTGCAGCGAATGCACAGGAGACAGAAGATGTGTTTTCCTTATTAAAGCTGAATACTCTCATACAGAAAGCCAGTGGTGCTTGGTGTCGCAGAGGTTTGGCAGGAGTGTTGGTGACAAGGACTGCTTAATGTGTTAAATTGTTGATGTGTTAGTTAGAGGAACAGCAGTGGCTCATTTTGGCAGGGAGCTCTCAGTGAAACACAACAGCAGCCTGGAAGAAGCTGTGGACATAATATAAATACACTCTGCTGACTGTAATATGTATTCTTTTTTTGACATTAAAGTTTCACTGAGACTACTCAGTCCAGGGTTTAAATGGCGGATGATAGTCAGCCCTTCCTACAATTAAAAGTGCTCTTTTGTGAGTGGAGTGGTTAAAATAAGAGACAGTGGTCTACTGAGAAGTGGATGAGAAAACGCGATACATCAACAAAATACAGTTGCTTAAGTCAAAGCATTGCGGTGGTTCTGTTGTGGTATAGAGTACATTTTCCGAGTTTATATTTCCTGCTCCATAAACTGGGTAAATGCCAGGAAACTCAAAGCATGCAAAAATAGTTTTCTCCCAATAGGAAATGAGTCATTCAGAACAACAAGGCCCATAATTATGGTGAACAAAAGCTCACTTAACGGTAAAAACTGTTGACTAATGAGCCACAATATTCTGTACAAGAAAAAAAGCCACAGTGGAAATAACACAAAACACTTACGCTACTCTTGTTTCTAAAGCAAGGTTGATTTTTGTGTACAAGCAGGCTTTTTGAGTGATTTAAAAAAAATAAAATGTATTTAATTATTTCTTAAATAGGAATATAGTACTTTATTTGAGTTCACATCTGGTCTGTGGAAAATGCCTTGAGCACTTTATGAGAATGGAACAATGGATGATAAAGAGGGGCTGAGAGGACTGGTGACATTATACGCTGACAGACAGCGAAGGAATGAACAATCCAGAGCAGATTGTCGAGAACTTTGCGGGGTTCATGACTCCAATAATTTATTTTAAGCAAATCAGAATTGTATCTGAAACTGACTTAAGAATAGTTGTGTTTTCAGTTATAGCAGGAAGAAACACACGTGTACTGTTAAGCCTAGTGATGTGCACATGTTGCAAGCTTGAATAAAAAAGGAAGGTTTACTTTTATTCAAATCCTATTTTTTATTACATTTATTTTCAGGCTGCTAAATATATTTTGCCTGCATATCGTGCCACACCATTTTTCTTCTGTTACCTTTTTTTCTTCTGTTACCTTTTTTTCATTTCAAACTCAGACAGGCACCGACATTCATAATAATTATCCTATCTGCACTCTCACACTGCTGCTATAAAAGGCTCCTAAAACAAAAGCAGTCACATCATTAGTCACAAAATGAAATGCTTCACTGCACCTGAAAAATGGGGACCATAAAAGGCAGTGTCCTTTTTTAAATTGGTGCCTCGAACATTTTTCATCTGTGTCCCTAATTTGGCTTTCACACTGTCAGGGCTTCACCCTGTGTCTTGTTGTGACAGTAAAAGATACATCCTTCACAATATATGTTATCGTCTATAGTTCAGTTGTAATGTGCTCAGGCATTACTTACACTCCACATTCATGCATATAATTTTATAGTAGCATTGCTATCTTACTTTTCGGTAACTTCTGATATCTTGCACTGTAACTGAGCCCATGACACTGGCAATAATAGATCATCACAGCTGCAGCAACACTAATCAGTACTGATATTTAATCATTGTTCTTGCTTCTATAACTAATTGTTAACTATTTATCTATGACGACGAGTCATATGTTTGAGCTTTAGGGAGATAAACCTGCCCTCACTCATGTTCCTCTCTCATTTAAACAGTGAACCTTTGTTCTCTGTGTTTGAGGAGTCCCCTATTAAATGATTACAACTTTGTTATGTAAATGTCTTTCAACTTGCGGAATTTCTCTATTTTTGAGGAAATACCATTGACCAATTAATCTAAAGGTTTTTGGCATGATCAGAAAATAATCTTGACCAAATTAGGTTCCCTGTACTTTACTTGCTGCCAGAGAAGTGACACCGTTTTGGCTGAACCACAGCAATAAAAGGGCAAAACAAAGAAGCAGGATATGACCAGACTACTCTTGGTTTTTAAAATAAAGATAGTTATTTTAATGACTGAGAATCCAGTAGTTGTTGTTTAACACTTTGCTAAAGATGACATGTAGTGTTTAATATCCCTAGTTTTATACTTGGTGTTCCCTCTAAACACTGTTTATCACCAGCCCTCACAAATAATATACAATCTTACAATCGCTCTTAGCTCAGAGATGGAATCAGCTCCCTCTGTTGCCTGATACCATTTGTATTTGATTTACTTTTCCCGAGGTGCATTCAGAGCCAAAGGAAAGTGAGTTCAGCGCTCTGTTTGATAGAGACCTGGCACACAATTCTCCGAGCTGAAACTAGCTTGAATAAACAGTGTCGGGAAAAGCAAACAGAAAATCAGTGAAAAACACTTGAGGGTAAAGTCATTTGTTTCTCTCTAGGGATGTAATACTACTTAAAATAAAGATGTCACCTAAGCTGTTTAGTATTGAATTATGATTGAAATACCTGTTGTAATAATATAATATAATAGTAGCACTCTGTAAAATAAGCAATCCCTCATTTAGAAAACAAATGTGATTTATTTGTATCCTATGCAACACACCTCCATTTCAGTGTCAAAGATATCAATCATTGTTAAACATGTCACAGACTGAGGCCCTGTGTACTGTGTATGGCACCACTCTGAACAATACAGTTTCCATTTCACAATGAGAACCTGATCATACAAACATTGTATAGCTTATGAAATGATCCACTTTGAGCATATCTCAAACATCACAGTATAAAAAATAAAACATACATTAATATTTCTAACAATAGTCAATGACACTTGTATAGTAGCATCTGCATGGTTTGTTCACTGGCATCAGGACATTTTCCCTTTGGTAGAACATAGACTTTTATACTGTTGGCACACAAACTCCAATAAAGAGCATTATACAGTCTGTACTGCAACCTTTGAGATTGTTAGTTAGCAACAGTGTTCACATTATTATACTATTAACTACTTACAACATATTACAGAAAACTTAACATTTAAAATCCCTTTGATACAAACCTTTACACAATCCATTAAAGATTGTGGAACCCTTTCTTTAAAAAAACAAAACCTAAATACAGTCAATGATTTAAGCAGTGTAGATTAAGAATTAGATACATATATAACATTTGACCTTCTCTTCATGTGACACACTTTGCATTAACAGTATTATGGTAATGTATTGGGTAATTTTAGCTTACTTTTAAAAGGCAAAGGAATACATTCTCAAAACCAATTCCAACACCTATTATTGACACCCAGCTGATGTCAGTGTGGAAGTACTGACCTCATAGTAGGGCTGTGCAATTAATCGTATTTTAATCGCGATTACGATTATGGCTTGCGACGATTATGAAAACAGCATAATTGACAAAATACGATTATTTTGCTGGGTGCGCTTTCGCCCCTCCCTAAAAGCCCATTCGGCCACGTGGGAGTGACATGTGTTGTGAGTGTTCAGCGCGAGCGAAGATGTCAGAACAAGAGCAGCAACTCGTTAAAAAGAAGGGTAAAACTATTTCCACTATTTGCAAGTACTTTGCCATTACATTCCACATCGCTAAAGATATGTGCACTGTTAGCAACCAGGGCTTTAAGCAACTTGTCAACACGTTGGACAAGCGTTACGCGATGCCGTCTCGGTATTATTTCAGCAGGTCTGCGCTGCCTGCGCTATGTGACAAATGCCGTGGGGAAGTTGAGAGAGATGTGGCTTCAGCTGACTACTTTGCGACCACAACGGACCTATGGTCTAGCCCAGGGGTGCCCAACCAGTCGATTGCAAGATGTGTCTAAAAATAGAACAACAATATTCTGTTTTATCGTTAATGTCCTGTAACATAATCTTCCTGTGCCAGAATAATGCACATGAACGCATCAAAGCTTTGTGATTGGCCGGCGTCACCCCATGTGTCAGGGCGTGGCTGAGGGTCTTCAGTACAGGTGGCAATATCGTCACCTGCCTGCGCTCATCTCTGAAACCAGACCATGTAAACAGGCTGTTGTTTCTTGCAAAAAATCTTTAAGAGATAACACGAGCAGCCCTACCAGCATTTGCCATGGTGGCCTAAACATTTTTATTTGGTCTTAAATTGTAGTTCAACATTTATTTCCTGTTACTTCTGGACCATGACGGTTGGCCAGCCTTCAACGTTTAACTGAGTGGAATAATGAATATGTTTTACCAAAATGTTGGCTATATGTTAAGGAGTTTTCAGTAGGTTGTGACAGTGCACTGCAACATGTTTGATTTAATTTATTTTGGTCTAATTTATTTGTATTTATCATATTAATAATATATGTTTAGTATGGTTTTGGAAGTGTGCTCCAACATATTTGTTGATCTTGTTTATTGGTAAAATATTATTTGTTTTAAAGTTCAATAAATGGTCAATGAATAATCGTCAAAATAATCGTGATATCAATTATTGACCCAAATAATCGTGATTATGATTTTTGCCATAATCGCACAGCCCTACCTCATAGCATTTAACTTTAGATGATAAACTATAATTAACTTTCACGTTAGCACTACATTTTCATCCCTTTTCATGATGAAGGGTGACATCCAAATATTTAGTGCAAGTACCTTATTGAATTTAAATAAAGTAGCTTCTAATGCTTTCTTAAGAAAAACAATACAACAAAAAAAGAGCAAAGTACAATAGAAAACATCAAAACCTCATTTCTGTGTAACAAAACTTCTCTGTATTTCCCAAGTGCCTGGGAGTTAATGTCCTCACTAAAGTAAAGTGTAAAGTTTAGGAATTGGGGTTTGCGGAGACGCGGAAGATATCGAGGCAGTTTGCCGTGATCAGGGCTCCAGTCAGCTGCCTCCATTGTCTGGTGGCAGGGTTTTTCATTTTGTCCAGTGCCAGGTGCAGATCCTGGATCATGTCCCTGTAGCTGTCTCTGTACCTCAGACTCCAGGAGTACAGGAAGTCATAGGCGGGCTTCCACATAGACTAAAAGGAAATAAAGGAATCAATTTGTAGAATAGAACTTGCATGATACTCATCAAATAAATGCCCCAAGATCATTATTGTTCAACTGACCTGGGCCCCAACTTCTCCGTTCTTCCCTCGGTGCGGTGCCTCATAGCCCGCTATCTGAGAGCTGGAGAGTTTCCCCATCTTTTCAGCGAGCTCCCTCCATCGGACTCCCAGCTCGACAGCGGTGGACAAAATTACTGTTTTCTGAATCACCTGCGCCACGAGATTCACAGAGTCCATCTTCAACAGAGCCTGCAGTGGTAAACAGAGATAAAGAGTCACAAAACGAGCAGGCGCACAACATCAACATTCAGACTGTGAAATTGTTATAGCATGTTGTGTACATTTCTTTAAATATTTGTTCTTTTGACAGTGGCAATTTACCAGAATGTAAACCTATAGTCTGTCTCAATTTACCACCAAGAGCTCATGCAGAAACTTCTTCTTGCTCTTCTCAGCGTGGCAGTCTTCCTTCAGTTTTTCCAGCACGCAGGCCACTTTATCCGCCTCAGATTCAGCGTGCGTCCGTATTATGGTGTCCAGAGACAGTTTGCTGTACCCCAAAGCATCGGAGAACCCTGTCCAGCTGGTTATGTGCTCGGTGACCAGTGTCTGGATGGCTGAGTACATGTAGGTAAGCTTCTTGAAGGGCAGTGTCATGTTGTCCAAGAGGACCTCTGTGGTGATTTGAATGCCAGTGAAGTCCATCACCTGGTCCCTGGTTATGAGCTTAACGTTTTTGCAGTGAACCAAACCAATCCTGCCTCGGAGGAATCCGATATACCACTCCTTTGCTTTCGAGTTACCCACTGACCTCACTGTGTCTTTGGATAGGAGAGCCACCGTGTCCCCCTTGAAATACTCCAGAAGGTAGTCTACACGTGGCTGGCGGAAAACTGTCTTCAGGGCGACACCGTACCACTCTAGCTTCACAGGTCTGTCTGTGAATTTGTTCAAATTTGGAACATTTTCCTCAGGAATGGAAGTGCTTCCCACCATTTCAGTTCGCTTTTCTATGAGCCTCGGAGCTCGTTTTTCTGACCTGATGGGTGCTGCTGGAGGGGAAGGCACGTCGAAATGAGCCACAGCTGCAGCGTTAGAGTCCTGCACTTGTAGATCTAATTTAAAAGGAGCCATTTCTGTGTTACTAGCACAAGACAATGCAACTGGCAGATGCAAAACTGTTCCTATTTTGAGCTGACTTTCTCTCACTTCTTTCAGTTGGTCCTCAGGTTTGATTTTAAAAATCGAGTTTGTGATGCTAATAGCAACATGCAGGTTGTTCAGTTTGTCAGGTTTAAACCCATGTTTTCCCCAAAGCTGCAGCACAAGTGGAGGCACGTTTTTGTTTCCTCTGAAGGTAACTGCAAACGGAAGCCTTGGAGGGACATCCTCATGACCGCAAACTACAATTACAACCTTGAATGATGGATGGATGTACCTGGGACCGTAAACTGCTACTGTGATTTGGCGATGAAGGTAATCCCACACTGATTTAGCAGGAGACTGGATTGCAGATGCCTCTGCCACTGCTATCACATAAAAATGTGTCTTTAGGTCCTGCAACTTCATCTGTAACATCTCTTTATAAATGTAACAGTCGCTCACTTTAAGATAAGGTCCCTCTTTTTTGTGGGACACCAGTCCGACCACAGTAGTCATCACCTGACTCAAAGGGTCGCTCTTCACCTCTCCAGCCAGTTTCATCTCCAGAGAGATGCACTCCTTCATGTTGATGTTGCTGAGCACAACCTCTAGAAGTGGACTCATGGTTGTCACATAGTTATTATTGAGTCCAGGAGGAGGGTTTAGCAGTGCCTTAAGTGTAACTTCCTGGACTTCTCCAGAGGGAACATGACCTTCTGGGATATGGATGCTAATATCCGAGCCAGGCAACTGCACCGAGCCTCCAGTGTGGCCGATCTTACAGATAACCTGAAAGTCCGTGGCCTGTGTCTGAGCCCACCCTGGACTCTGGCTCATCAGATTTAAGTCCAGACATGAGCGAGTGAGCTGCCTGTGGCTCAGCCAGGCCATCTTGTAGGCCTCTCTGTCATTCTTTAGCCACTCAAAATCTGGGTTTAGCACCGTCCCCGGCGGTTTGAAGCTGTTCTCCCGTTTCGGCACTTTTTTGTCCAGATCTTCCAGGATGTCGGAAGCGCTTCTCCATCTCCCAGATTTGTTCCTGACTTTGTGTTTCTTTTCCAAAAACTTCCCCACATTGCCTTCATCTGAAGAGGTGCTTATGGCGTCGTCATCATTTGAGTCCAAATGTTTTTCATTGTCTTGTTTTACATTTGATGTGTTGGAGATGTGTTTGTCTGTGCTGCTGTGTACAATGTCATCTAAGAAAGGATTTGATCTAGAGAGTTTGTTCCAAAAGGGATTTTGTGATGGACTTGCAACTTCCTGTTGTATAAGTGGCCACTCGGAGTTCGGGGTCACATACACACCTGTGAAAATATTAAGAATTTGGTTAGGACGTCTGTTAACGTTACCAGAAGGTTTTGAGATTTAGAGAACAGGCCTCCTCTGCTTTTACCATTAAGGTTGTCACTGGTTGAGGCCTTGTCATCCAGATCAATCAGTGTTCCCTCAGATTTGCTCCGCATGAGACTCCCAACACGATTGAAGGACCTTGCTCTTCCAGCTGCCATATTTTCATCTGTAAACATACAAACTATTTTCTTTACATTTCTTAATCAATCTGCAGCTTTCACTCTTTAATACAATAATAATGTTACTTAGTCCTATAGCAATGAAGTAGAACAAAAATGATTTCCCAATATATTGAATTTCACTTTTGTCATAGTAAAAACTGCAAGAAGAATATTAAAACCCATACCCATGGGATTACTGGTGTTGCACTCTCCTGGTTCTCATCATACCTCACTGACAGACAACAGTTTGTACAACTCTGTAATCACAAGTCACAAGAAAGTGCTATTTCACTGGGTGTCCCCCAGGGGTCAGTACTGGGTCCACTCCTATTCATCATATATCTCCTCCCCCTGGGCAAAATCCTCCGTCACCATGAGGTTAATTTTCACTGCTACGCCGACGACACACAGGTCTACATTTCCTCCAAACCCACCACTGCCCTGCCCCCAACCTCCCTCACCACCTGCCTTGAGGACATCAGGAGCTGGATGAGCAGGAACCTCCTGAAGCTTAACGGTAGCAAAACTGAGGCCCTGCTCATCGGCTCCAAATCCACCCTCATCAATTTACATAACACCCCAGCACCAAACATCATTATCGACGGCTTCCCCATACCATTCGCTGCCCAAGTGAAAAGCCTCGGTGTCATTCTGGACGGCTCCCTCTCATTCGCACCACACATAAAAAACATCACCCTTACCGCCTTCTTTCATCTTCGGAACATCTCCAGACTCCGCTCATCTCTGTCCCAACCCAGCACTGAAATCCTGGTCCACTCATTCGTCACATCCCGGATTGATTACTGCAATGCACTTCTGACTGGCCTTCCCATCAAGCTCCTCAATAGACTTCAAATAATCCAGAACTCTGCTGCCCGGATCATCACCTGCACCAACTCATCCGACCACATCACCCCCATTCTCACTCAGCTACACTGGCTTCCTGTACGCTACCGTATTGACTACAAAAACATTCTACCCGTAATAAGCTCTCCATAACCTTGCCCCCATCTACATCACCGACCTCCTTCAGGAGTACACCCCCTCCCGCACCCTCCGCTCTTCGTCCGTAGGATTTCTCACCGTCCCATGCTCTCGCCTCAAAACCATGGGTGCTCGAGCTTTTAGCTGCTCGGCTCCTAGACTCTGGAACTCCCTGCCACTACACATCCGACAGTCTGATTCCATAACAACATTCAGAACCCAACTCAAAACCCACCTGTTCAAACTGGCATTTTCTTTATAATCTGTACCCTGTGTCCTTTTGTGTCTTTTTGTAGTCAATTTCCTGTTGTTTGTCTTGTCTTACCCCGGCTGATACTTCACTTCACTAAATCCACTGTTTTAATTGTTCCCTATATTGCCCCTATGCCCTGTAAGGTGTCCTTGGGTGTTACGAAAGGCGCCCCCCAAAATAAATGTATTATTATTATTATACTTTTTAATTAAACCCATCTAGGGCTAAAACTATCACATTTGTTTACAGAAAATAAATTGGCAACAATATTAATGATATTGTTTTTGTTCTTGCTATTGCAAGAAGAAGCTTTAGAAAAGCTATGTTTTCTTAGTGTCCCTTTCATAGTAAATAGAAAATGTAACTTAAAAAGTTATATAGGATTAAGTGTGATGTGCATTTGTTATACTTTCTGTCCTCTTTACAAAGATGATTAAAGAAAATCAATGGATATATTGATTAAATAAAAATAATCTTTAGTTTCAGGCCTACACATAACCAGATGTATATTTTTAAATGCTGTGACAAGCGACGAAAACAAGTACCTACACAACAAAATTCTTGAGAGTAAGGTTATTGTTTGCTCTAAACTACCCTCAGCACAGTGAGCCTCAGGCTCTTTGCAGTCTGCTACAGGAAAACTGTTTCTAAGCCTGAAGTCTTCAGTCTGTCACTGTTTGCGTAAAAGGACACTACCCATTCATGACTTGTCACAGTGAGTCAGTCATTAATAATGTGGTTACTTACACCAGTGCACACAAACAGGTTGGTCTTGTCAAGCATATGACACAGTAGTCAGTTCTCTCAGCACTTGTTGCTATGAGCAAAGTGCAGTGACACTGTACTACAGACTGTAATTATGTATATTCTGAGCAAATTACTGCATGGTAGGATTATTCACTTTGCACTGTTGAGATTCCTGTAGTAGACTACATATAATTATATCCAACACCAAATAAACTAATCTGATCACAATCTGGTTCATGTTTGTTTTATTTGTTTAATCAGATTAAACTATTCTCAAACTAACCTGGCATTCATTATTAATCCAGAATAACGATCGCGCAAACATTAAACCTCCAGTTTGTCAAACCACAGCCAACAATCATACTGACATGTAGTCTGACAGCGTCTCAACAGGTGTGTGGATACTCAGAAGTTACTCAATAATACGTCTATCATATAGGAGACTTTCTTTTATGAGAGAGCGACAAGAATACATACCAAATACGAGAAAAGAAAACAAAGTTAGATCTTACCGTCGGCATGAGGTGGTGTAGTTTTGTTTCGGAGAGCTGGCAGGAAAAGAGGTCAGCCCACTATCATTTACACTTGTTCTTTTCTTGGGCGTATCTCGTATCTGTTACGTTCACTTCCTTACGTTGCAGCGGTTTGCTCTCAGGCACGAAGCATTTTGGGACAGGGAGTTTGATAATAATACAGGAACCCCGACGGAGGAGTGGCCTCTCTCGGTTTAGAACTACAGTACCCGAAATGCACCGCTCTGTTTACGCACGAGACTTACAACACCTGAAACTGAGCGATACCTGCAGTTTCGACTGGAGTCTGAGCTTAGTGATAAGCATCCGAACAAGCCTGCAAAAACATGCTCACTTTGTTTCAAGGTTACTTATTGGACACACAACAAACAAGATTAACCCACCAAGTTAGCAATTAGCCTAAAGATACAATAGTAGGCCTATACATTTACTCTGAATGATCTTGTGAACGCAGCATTTGGAAAGTTAGTCACTGAAAGCAGGTCCTTATACTTGATGCAGTACATTAGTAAGCCATACATAACAATATAACTATGTATATTTCTTCTTATTGATTTGTCATTGATTTGCAACTTATTTCAGTAAGAGAGATAGTTCAGTTTGGTTGTCATTATGACAGTGTTTTGAGTGACCTTTATCTAAAGTTTAGATCAAAGCCAAGATGATATCATCAAGGAAACAAGTCCTGTTGTCTAATAGCAGCTTTATACAGATTCACTGTGATGAATGACTGAATAGATCACTAATGGATATTCTTGTTGGATATTTAATCGTCATGGAAATAATACAAGAAAATCACTATTTAAAGATAAAGGTAATACTTAACTTTAAATAGTGATTAATAATTATTCATCTCAAATTTGGAGAAAAAAACTGCACATTTGCACATTATAAGAAATAAGAAAAGAGTAGAAAAAAGTAAAACACTATATAAACATCTCAAAATAGAAGACAAAACAGAACTAAAAGAGTGAAATGTAAAACGTGACCGTGCATATAAATAAAATGTAGATTGTGAATATAAATCAAATGTAGACTGACAAATAAAACACTATTGAAGGGCATATGAAATTAGATATAAATGTAAAATGCACAGTGAATAGATAAGTCCAGTTAACAAAAGAGAAGCTATGGAGCATGAGTTCTCTGCCAGCCAGAGGCGAGTTATAAAGTGTTGTTGCTGTTGGCAGGAATGTTTTCCTGTATCTGTCCTTGTATTTCAGCTTTTTTTTTTTATGTGTTGCATGCCAAAGTGTATGAAAAGTAATAACCTCATTTACCCATTTGAAGGAAGCCTACTGTTTGTTTTACAACTGTTATCTTTGTCGATGCATATCCATGCTGAAGTTTGAAATGTCCCGTCAGAGCTGTGGTCTTTGGATGCAGGCCCTGGCATCCGAGCTCTAAAGGAATGTAAGTAAGCCCTCTTGAGTAGATAATGAATTTTCATGTAGCCAATGTGGTCAGTGGCAGCAACAGGCTGGACTCCAAGACTAATTAAAATCCCCCTACTAGAAAAGTAAACAAACTTTGTATATACTTCTGTTGTTTTTTTAGTTAAATGTCTCTTTGTTTTACATCATTCATACGAACCGGAGCTGTGCCTATAACCGGTTTTAACTTGGATAATATAAAACTTAACAGCCACAATCTGCCCACCTCTCACATTCCACCAAAACACAGTTGCAATTATGTCACTGTCAGCACTGACTTTAGGATAGAGTATCTAAAGCAGAGGACAGATGTGTGAGCACATCCTGCACCCTTGTGGCTGATTTCAGAATATGGCAATAGCATGCTCTTCGTGATGATTTCTGTTTTTAATAAATCTTATTCAAAAAACAAAACCAACAATGAACTAATCCTAATACTTAATGCCTGTGTATCCAAAGCCTATAGCTTATTCATTACATTACATTACATTACATGTCACTTGTTAGACGCTTTTATCCAAAGCGACTTACATACTCAATACTGTGGACAATCCCCACAGGAGCAATTTGAGGTGAAGTGTCTTGCCCAGGGACACAACAACATGCTGACTGCTGTGGTAGACTGCAGTCAGCAGTGTGTAGACTTGTAAAACTAAATTCAAACACATACATGCTGCCGTTTAATCTTTACCATTTCGAAATGACTAAACCTTTTTAATTATGAAGAAGTCAGAGAGAAACTGTTCATATTGTGTATCTACATGTTGATACATTGATTGGCCTATGCTTGAAAGTAACTTCACTTTGCTGCCTCTTCAAAAGGTCTTTATCTAAACAGACTGTGTATTCAGTATCTCACACAAAAATAGCTTTGTGTTTAACATTGAAGGAATGTTTAAATTGCTAGTTAAACTGCATTTTTACCTCGTGGATAATTAGATGCATTGTCATCAAGTAAGAGTAAAAGACATAGCTTTCGGCTCACCGTTAAGAAAGTTAAATATTTGTGCCACTTGGTGGAGCCATTTCTCCATCATTTATTTGTTAAGTCTTGTGTGTAGTTTATATATTTTTTAAATCTAAAACCCAAGAGCTGTAGCCAATCAACCATGTATGCATTATCTGCTCAGTCAACCCCATTTTAAAAAGCCTAAATAAAGTGTAACTTGGAATTCTTGCTTGATATTTTGTTGGTTAATTGATGAGCAAAATAGATGCCATTCAATTTCCTTTAGATTACTCACTGTTGCAGCTATCTTTGTAATAGTCAACTTTAAAACTCCTTCAGTATATATTGCAATAGGGGTATCCATCCATCATTGTCATATTGATTGGAAAGCTTTAAAACCTGTTTGTAAAGGCTATGTCATTTGTTACAAAAATACAACTTTTAGCTCCAACAAAGCCAACAAAACACAACTAATAGTAAAAAACTAATTTCACTTTCACCAAGGTGTTGGATGATGTCTCACCTGCTGCAGAAACCTGCATCCTGAGTGGAGCAGTCTGTTACTTTGTGGCCATCCTTTTATTATCTTGCTTGTGGTTTATATAAGATTCAGCAGCCCAAAGGACATGGAGATAGGGTGGGATTCACCACGAAACAACAGACGGAAATCCAAAGTGTTTCTCTTCCATCGGCAGTGTTCCATAAAACACGACTTTTCAGGTAGAAAAGTAGTTCTCTTTAATCCTGTATTTATTTTATAGACACTTATGTGATGCATTCATTAAATCTAACCATAATCAGACCTCTGTGAGGTTCAGTCGGCAGGTATTCCACTCAGCGATCAGACAGGTGAAACGCCACCTGTGACGTAAATGATCTAGATTGCTGAAATCATTGTATAAGGACCCCACTGTCAGTGTTGCAGCAATTACTGTTAATTATTTTTGACTAACCTCTTAGCCTTGTCAAATTGCCTTTCCCGGGAGATTGGTTGGTTTGATGACAATGATAGTGCGGTTGGTGGTTTTAACCACAAAATTGGCCACAGATGCATCAACAGCGAGAGGTGTTATCAGAGCACTGATTTTGTGTTAGAAAACCTAAATACAAATCCTCATACCTATTGGAGCTGGAGCCTCAATGAAGCTTTATTGAAGGCTGTGATTAAGCTTGATTTTATAAGGCAGAATACAACTTAAAAATCCCTGATGCATCCACATGTCTATCAACCAGTGTAGGATAATGTTATTTCCCTTTTGTGTTGATTGATAGATCAAAGCTGGGTTTGCCTGCTCACACACTACATGCTCTGACCCAAGCTGTTACCGAGGCCTTTATCCACAGTTGGCAGCTTTGCTTTATTCAAATGAGGGTAGGGACGGAAATCTCCTTAGAGGACCAGGTGAGTGGGAAGATGTTAATAACATGCCAACACAGAGCTGTGCACTCTCAAGACATAGGCTGAAAGGACTGTGTAATACTAAATGATCCCTTTATAACCGTTCATACGTCGTCTGTTGAGGCGGTTGAAAAGTTCAATGCTAATTATTTTGTGTGCAGAAAGTTATGTCTTCTCTCATATGTTTGAAGCCAGTTTGTGTGAATATATATATATATATATATATATATATTAATAAACACAGTGCAATAATAGTTGTGGTATAGTATATCAATGTATACATTGTTGAATATAATGTTCTGTAGTCCAGGTTTCTGTCTGTTTACAAAAATGTATTTATTTTTACCAATTACTTTGCAAATAATGCAATCTTGCCTGAAATTTGAAAACACTTATCCTTCCTAAATCTGTACTAAACCAGTATAACATAAACAAAAACTATAATTTGGAAAACCTTATGCTAAATAACAAACTTGACAACATAACAAGGTATTTATGTTTCCCCATGGTTATTTTAATTTTAATATATTTTCCTCCTTGAGTGGTGGAAAGCCTTTGTGTATCTGACTGTACTGACGAAATGTAGCTACTCCAAATACTAAACTACATTAGGTAGCACACATAGTTACAAAATAAGCTTGTACGTATACATATTATCTAACAATCTCTTTCTGTAATTATTTGTTTTTTGAGTAACACAACACAAGTAGTTTGAGGATGATTTTGTGTCCAATGTAACTGTGCTGCAGGCTTTAAATGTTTCGCTATGCCAGAGGGCTTCAGTAAATAAACTAAAATACTTCTGGACTTTGGCTTTGACTAGAGAAATACTGCCTTTCCTGGGTAGGACAAAAACAATCATAATTTTACATTTCTTCTGTACGTAACTTGGATTATTTTAGAAATTAGACTTTATTGTCATTGCAGCATTGTGTGCTGCGTCGTCATTGAAAGAGTATGAACAGCGTATAGGAAGAAGAGCATCCAAAGGTGGAACTTTATCCCTCTGAGTATGTGTATGTTTCTGGACTTTTACTGTGTCAGAGGATGACAATTGAAAGTAGAGAGGGAGACGAAGGTCAACTACTGTAATTGTCACTATCATTATGGTGGGGTTTTTCAGAAAGCCCAGTTAGAGAGTGAATATTCTTGGCTCTGGAGAGATGTCCTGATGCACTGCACCTAAAAAAGCTGTCCTC
This sequence comes from Gymnodraco acuticeps, assembly GCF_902827175.1. Taxonomy (NCBI): domain Eukaryota; kingdom Metazoa; phylum Chordata; class Actinopteri; order Perciformes; family Bathydraconidae; genus Gymnodraco; species Gymnodraco acuticeps. The sequence continues at coordinate 1,886,886 of NW_022990583.1, read as the reverse complement.
TGTATTGGAGAGAGACACCTGTAGGTACTTTTACTTTTATTTTTCCTATTATTTGAAACGTTTTGAAAGAAAACATCCACCTGATTACATTTAGTTCTAATCAGATTGGGCTTCAATCCTGTCTGAAATGACACTAGAACCTCAAACAGTAAATTGCTGGTGAAGGGGGAGGACGTTTGGACTTTTTAATCGCTGTTGGTTAAACCTAGAAGCACTAGATGGCGCTGCAGAGCTGTGCATTGAAAGATGTCTGACAGAAGTTTGAAAGATACTGACTTTAGGTTAACATCACCTTCGACCGTACAAACAGAAAACGTACTAGCCTACTTAAAGTAATACAAGTAGGCTAATAGAAGGGCTGATATTTTCCAATCTTATCATTTTTTCTTTAAACACAGTTTAAATAATGACTTGAATGTCAGTGCGCACAGTATCATTTTATTTGGGCATACATGTGATGCGTTAAAACCCAAGAAATAAAACATTGCAATGGGGAAAACTGGGGTTATCTCTATTATCAGTTCTAACTCACATAAACAATAAAAAAACAAAGCTGCTTGCTTGGATAAAAACGTTGATAATAAATACATGAAATCTGTTGTCGTTTTCTGAAAACGTAAACTTTGAATTTTGTGTAGTTAATAGCACGTGATCAAGTATAAGCGAAATCCTAAAATAACACTCCTCGCCAAAGAATTAAATTGTAAAACGCAAACAAATATGTTTCACATTACTTTCAATATTATACACTTTTATCTGTAAACACTAAATATAATGTGCATTCATTACCAACACAAAACGGAATAACACTTCAAATGTGTGTGTCATTTTAGGATGTCTAAACTAAAAAAAGTTTGATTACCATGGAAAAAACAGCAACCCTGAATTATTATATTGTAGTTTTTCTTGAACAACCAAAAGAGGATTGACAGCAATAAGACGGGGAATTAAGTGAATTACGCGCTTGTTATGCTTCAAATATTGAATAAAGATAAAGTGATAGGTTAACATGTTCAGGCGGTTTGACCTGTGTTCACTTTGCCCTCAGAAGTTTGATGTTTTATTTTAAAGCTCAACCGAAAATCTGACAAAGACCGGATATTGTGCATTATTTTTATCGTATTTTTTAATGTTCTATTTAACTGTTTAAAATATTTTTGGAAATGTTAAATAATTTCTGTATGAGGCCTCGATCTTGCTGCAGGCCCTTTTCCACTCTGACTGTAAACACGTGTTAAACCATCTAGCTGTACACGGATGTCATGAAACGCAACACCTGTTATTTCAATCATTATATTAAAAAAAGAATACATAATGTGAGACAAAAATATGTAAATTCAAAAATGTTTTCTGCCGTCCAAACATAGATTTTCTCGACTCAACAATCAAACAAACGTGAGTGCTTCTGAATTCATACTGACTTTATTGAGTGGCTTACATAAAAAGCCATTCTTGGAGGGAAAAAAATATCATTGTAAAATTAAAATCACTTTACAACATGCGTACTTAAATTAAATGAGTGGGTAAACAGTAAATTATTTCAGAACCTTACAAATAAATTCAAAGTGCGCCTAATGATAGACCCCTAAATACAAGAAAACTCGAGGTTAAATATAACTCCCCACAATACATTTCATATCTCAAAGAAAAATCCAAGTACATTTCCGTATATTTTCAAATATTTACTAGAGTCCATATACAACTAGAAATACCTATACAAAATCGTCTCCTGGACAAATACATTACTCACCTTTACATTGGTCTGTAATTATTCTAACCTACATTTCTCATTATGTACAACACATTTTGCAGCGAAGTGTAAGTTACCTCGCCACTTACAAACTTGACTTGACGCACATACTGGCTGTTGAATAGCAATATGTGATATAAACCTATAACTGCTCTTCCATTATCAAACGCTTGATAGGATCATACAGATAAAACGAAGCTATCCCATCCCGAATAGTTTTTACCACACTCTACAGGTATTTGTTACGAGCAGTCCATCCACAGGGACACAAATGAACAATTTCTCCTGCTCGATAATAAAGTGCCAGAGTTTGGTTTTGAACAATATCTATGTCAGGAGTAGCACAACTTTTCAGGCCTACATTTTTCACAGCAGTGTTAATAATATATGTTGCTTCTTCTATCCTGGGAAATTAAACATCAAGGTAGAATTCAGGAGTATGAGTTGTGCCCTGTTCCAGTGTGCCCACAATAACACGTTCACACCGCAGAATTAATCAGAAGTTTCTGATGGTACAGCTATGAAATTATGTAATTAGTAGTCTTAAACACTTGGAAAAAGTCAAAGAAACGTAGTGGCCTATTTTCTCATTGAATGACAACACTCATTTTGAAGCATTACGCATACAGCAAAGTATGTCCACTTCAGTGTCTTCTCGGACAGTCCCGTCACAACACTTTGTTGTTTTACAGTTTTGACTTCACTGAGGGGAGTTTTAGAGGCCGTTCATGCCGACCCCCTGGTTGGACTCAGGTGGGTGCAACAGGTCGGGGGAATGGCACGGAGGGCTCCCCGGCGCGCTGTGCTCGCTGTCGGTATCACTCCCCCTCTTCCCTCCGCTGCCCCCGGAGCCAGAGCCGGCGGACCCTCCGGCGCTGTGAGTTTTTACATGTTTGCTCAGGTGATCGCTACGCATAAATCTCTTGTTGCAAACCGGACAGGCGAATCTTTTCTCCCCGGTGTGTGTGCGTAAATGTCGCTGGAGCTCGTCGGAGCGTGTGAACCTCTTTCCGCAAAAGAGCCAGTTGCACACAAACGGCCTCTCACCGGTGTGCCACCTCAAGTGCGCCTTTAGGTGCGACGTTTTCCCGTAAACCTTCCCACAGCCAGGGATGTGACAGCTGTGGAGACCTTTCCTCCGGAGGCTGGCGCCCGCCGGTCCCAGTCTCTCCGCCTCCTGGCAGTTTGGACAGTCGCAGGTGGCTCTGCCGGAGTACCGCCGGGCAGATGACCTCGGAGACCCCGCTAAAGATGCAGGTGGACCCCCGGAGAGCATAGTCCCCCCTGCACCGGCTAATGGAGAGGGGCTTGTGTCCTGATAAGAGGATAGCACCGGCTTGAAACCGTCCATCAGATGCTGGCCGGTTGACAACAGGTGTGGAGAGGGACTTGTACTGAAGGCAGAGTGACTTAAACTCGAGTAATCAGAATTATATCCGCCCAGGGGAGAGTGCAAGGAGGTCTGGAGTCCACCGGAATGTAAGGACGATTGTAGTGCTGCTCCATTAGGGTTTTGAACATCAATCCATCCCGTTCCCACGTCCCACCACGCCGAGGCTGCGGTGGTCCCGACCTCTCCTGTGGGGATACCGGGATGAGACGATTTGAACCAGGACTCGTAGGGATGCGCGACACTCATCCTCGGGTAGATGCCCTGCAAACTGTCCACTGAGGTGTGCACCTTCGAGATAAAGACTGGCTGGTGGCTGTTGTCTTGACCGCCCCCCGAAACGGACGCTTGGAAAACAGAATAATCGTTTCCAAAGTGTGAACCGGGCGAGGCACCAGACGTGAGGGAAAAAGCACTGGATCCGGAGGAGGTGTTGGGGCAGAAAGAGTCCGAGATGCCAGATCCATTGCGGGACACCCCGTAGCCGGACAGGCCGGATCCGAGGCTGCAGCTGCTCGCTGTGGCTCTTTTCCACGGGTGGAAGCCTTTTCCAAAAGACGAAACGGAGTTATCCGAAATAGTTGATGGTGAGGGGCTCGGGCTCCCTATTTTGTTGCATGTTGCAGCTAACATGGCTAAAGGAGTCGATCCTACTCTCGGCTCCTCCTGAAAGTACAAGACAAGTTGTGAGTGACTGGTCAGTTCAATAAGTTTAACAGGTTCATCACACACATTTCTATGCAAAATGTCAGCTCAAAAGACGATGGTAAGTTAGTTAACTTCTTCCCAGTTTTAAATCGAATTAACTGTTATATTAAAACAAATGTTTTAAAGTTTACAAATCTTAGAAGAGTATATTATCACTTCCTACCTGGACGAACAGAAAGTAGACAACTGAAACGCGACACACAGCGCTTACAAATGCATGCCAAACAGGACACCAAGGAAAACATGCGTGTTTTTCGAGCACCAGGTCAAACTTCTATCCAGTCTACAGAGCCTCAGCTTTCTCATGCGAACCGCTTGCTGAAAATATAACCAACGCACTGCCTTTGCTGCTACTTTGCGACTGCTGTAAATTTAATCCCTCTTCGCCGGACAATGACACGAACTAATTAAACCAGTAAGAAAGTCCTTTCGACTCACCCCTAGAAGTGAAGTTGCCATCACACAAAAACACTGCCCTCCTCAGAGGATCTTTTTATATTTATGAATCAGAGCACTGTTTTTTTAGAGGTGTGCAATACAATGATGCGTTCCGCCCATTCTTCCACAATTGTAGGCTCCTCTCCGGCTTTGAAGTGCCGCTGTGACACGGGCGACCAATCAGCGGCTCCGTCCCGCCGCACTGCCACATACTACCGTGAGGTCATCAATAGAGCGCCTCAGACAGCTCTCCACCCCCCTCCACCCCCCACCGCCCCTTCCATAATAAAAGACAGCGGAAGGAAGGTAAAGTTAAATGAGAGTGAATTAGGAAGGAGGAATTAGGGGGCCACTTATTGAAATTTTACAGAACATCACGTTCCATACATTTAAAGAAAGCCGGATGATGACCTGTGCTTGGTGATCTAGCTGCTGTAAATACAAAGGGTTGGTAAACGTAACTACCACACCGTCAAGAAAAAGATGCACAGCCATAATACTTTAAATACAATTAAACTCACATTTTTAATACTTTTACTATTTTCAAATTACTCCATCATGCTGCTTAATGTAGCAATTGATCTCCGTTGGAAGTGTCATGTCAACTCTTTTCCCCAAGCATAAACATTAGTAAAGCTTTAACTGGGTCAATCTCACTTCATACTCCGCATTGTATTTATTTAAGTGTATAACTTTATCCTGTTAGGCTGCTCAGGTGTTTTATTTTATCTTCTAAAAGCCTCATAGTTTTATTCTTCATTTTTACTCATCTTAGAAACGTATTTAGCTGAAATCACCCAGAGGCATTTTGCAAGTTTTAACTTCTAAAGAGTTAATATACACAAACTATTACACACGATATAAAGGCGGCATTGTTCTGGTCGTGGACCTACACGTCTCAAACTTTCACATTACTGTAATTGCGTTCAATTATCTTAACAGTTTTGATTAAAACTTGTGCTGCATTCCGGCGGAGGATTATTAATTGTATTATTATTAGTCTAAAACAACCGATGATGATGGTGATGGTGATGATGATGATGATGATGATGATGATGATGATGGTGATGATGATGATGATGATGATGGTGATGATGATGATGATGATGATGAAGAAGAAGAAGAAGAAGATGATGAGGGGTCGATGTAGTTGACTCTGAATCATCTTCACCATCAAGATTCTAAAGTAGAATTTCTCAGGACGGTTTATTGGCAATATAGACTGTTTTTGCTGCAGGTTGACTGAGATTATTTGTTAGACTAAGTGATTGCACTCTGTGTCAGAGTGAAAATAAAATGATAAACTTGTTATATTGAATTGGTTTATCACTTTGCCCACTGACATTTAGTTAAATCTACGGAGAACGCTCCTGTTACATAATAAGGACTTGTAGGCAAAACGTGTGTTGAACCCTGGGACTCTCTGTGGGCGCTATTAGCATGCAGTGCGCAGGGAGCATACATTTCATTTGAATTTCAAATTTAATAACGCAGGAGGTTTTTAATCATCCGCAGTTTTATTTGTTTGATATTAACATGCTTATTGACCGGGTCTGTTGACCAGCTTGGTCATTACAGGACAGGGAAAAGTTAATTAAAACGACCAGGGATTATTCATCACATCATCTGCCTAACCCATGTCGCTTCCTTTATTACACAGCGTGATAGATGGACTATCTGATTAATTCTTGTGTTTCTAGGATTGGACAACAGCATTTTTGGATTAATTTGCTCTGCTTTACCTTCAGGTGTAAAACATGAAGGAGCTAAAACTGAAACAGCCGAAATTATTCATAATGTTGCACATTTCAAGAACAGATTCAGCAACATTTTGCATGCAGTATTTTAAATGAATAATCTTACACCATGCACATGTAAAATCAAGTTGCTAAAATTTAACAATATAGGCTACAAAGATACATTTTACACATTTCGGACATTGATTTTAATCACTTATTAAATATATTTTAAAGGTGTTTTTTTAACGTGTGTTCGCTTGTAAATGATTAAAGGGGAAAATAAAATCAACGATAGGCTTTACATTTATATGAAAGCAAGGACAGATTTTAAGATAAACGGAAAAGCATAAACACACACATTCACTTAGCGTATTGACGTTGGAGATAAGGTGGAACTTGCTTCGATCTGTTTTCTGCATTCATTATTTTATTTCCTTTAAACCTAACCAATCACAAAACATATCGAGAATGATAGTAAGCTGTGAACATTATGTAACAGCGTTTAAATGTGAATGAAATGTGACAAAGTAATGACGAGAATAAAACCTACATACCGTGCTCCTCCGCTCCGCAGCGCATTGATTGACCCTCGACGTTTGCTCTCAGCAGAGTAAAACACAACATCTCCTGCTGCCGGTGTGACTGTGCACCATGCCAGATACATGTTACACTGGCACTTAAATTAAGAATAACTTGGAAAAATAACCACCGACTCCGGTTTCCTCCGTATGCATTCAAACAGGTTTATATATATGCACGTATTATTTGTGCATATCAATCGAGTAAGCATGCGATAATTAAACACCTGTGAAAGATCAAACTGGTTTTCCCCTTTCCTCTTCCTCCTAGAGGGGATGGTGATACACAATATTATGCGCAATAGGGATTTTACGCATTTGGAGAGCAGGGTATTGGCTCTAGCTACAGGGGACATGTTGGCCTCCGGTGACAAATTACTAAGCGATCATACCAGCAAGACTGATGTCAGAGGTCAGTGTGATAACTGCTCGACAGGAAACGTCCTGCTGCTGAAGCTACAGAGGTACAAGATATATTTAATCCTAGTGCACTTTAACATGGGATTGTCTAATTTATTCTAAGAGCATATCCAACAAAACAAAAAAATCTTTTGTTGCCTGTTGCGTTCAGCAGCATTGGGGTCGGTCCTAGTTCATTTGGTGTGCACAGGTTGTTCTTATCGCACGGCTGTAACTGTAAGACGCATTGAACAGATGTCCCCATTGAAGGCTTTCTACTCCTACACACATGGGCTATATTACCATCATGAAATCAAACTCAAAACCTGTCCCTTTCGCCACCATAATGACCGAGTTATTCTGGGCCGCTGAGCACGAACAAAGTGTGTTCAATATTGCGTGCTGCAGAATCACTCCGCTTAGAGCCCCGGAGAAAGGAGTCAACCCGAGATGCAAAAATATACTTTAATGTGATGATTTACAAAGCAACTCGGTAATCTAAAGGCCATCTTTTTCAAACAGATTTTCTGGAGAAAAAAAACGGGAGGTAATCACGAGTGAATCACCACCAATTAAAAGAACGATGGTGCTCAGGGTGCATATAGTCATACTTATTACAAACAGTAGCCTAATTCAACGTTTAAAAGGGTGTATTTTTTAAAATCACTCGCAACTATTAAGAAACATATATGCTAATATTAGTAGGTACATTTAGTACACTGGTATTATATTAAAAGATATGGATGGATCTGACTTGCTCGATCAAAACATTGTTATACTGTCCTAACAGACAGTATATGAGTAAAGTATGCAGAGAGTAAGATAGCAGGGTCTGTTGGTTGTTGTTTTCTCTGTTCACCAGGAGGTTGGAAAGAGCAGATGTCCGTCTGCACTGTGAGCTGCCAAGTGGGTCCGAAGCGGGCGGCCACAGACACAAGGGCCCAAATGGTGTGACAAAAGATGTGCAGGAAGCCCCTCTCCGCCTGGGTGAGCCACAGAGAGGGTCTCCCCTCTCTGCCAGCCTGCATGGACACTCTCAACACGAGCCAGAGTGGAGGCAGCAAAGCCATGTGTTGCCGGTTGGGATGCCTGGTACAGCAACACTCATATTCACACAAACATAAACACACATGCATATGCAGGAATGTGCAAATACAGGCCAATACCATCCTCAACTGCCCTCAATGCACACTCACACTTGTCAGCCTAAAGCATACACATATTAAAGCTTTTTCTGAAACCTTCATAGCAAGTCAGCTATTTTCAGGGTCACCTTTATCTCTTAAATGAGCTGCCGACAATGACGCAAAAATACCGTGACATGAATATTAATGATTTGAATACAGCAGAAAAAATTGTAAACAAACATCAATAACCATCCATATCTAACTTAGAGACGGAGGGCCGTTTCTCCTGAAAGGGTCATGAACAGTGGGTGAAGAGGCCCTGAAAGTGTTCCAAGCACAGGTGTGCAGCATGGCCTGTACTGAAGGGGTGCACTGAACCATAAACAATGATATAAATGTCTGGCAAATAAAATGGCTAGTTAACAATCTTTTGACTGCTCTAACCTCTGAGCCTTTGTCGGGTATCGATCAGGCAGCTGTTCCTGGCTTTGTCTGGCAGGATGGGAGCATCTGGTTCCTCTTGGGATGAATGGAGAGAGCCGCCAAAAAACTTTCTTCTGCCTTTCAAGTTGTGGCAGTCGGAAGCAAAAAATCAAAACAACAAGCTGTCCATTACTTCCTGTAGGTCAAAAATATATATTTATTATATTCACATAACATACAATCATAAAATGAGCGTGACTGGCTCTTCAGGCAGCTTGAAAGTTTTAATTTAAAGTTGCTTGTTATATTTAACAACCCCCGGTGCAGGCTTCTTTGTTAGCAGTCACATTGTTGGTTTACATGGAAACCATGTAAATGGTAATTTAGATGGGCATAATTTCCCCCTTTTATTAAGATAATTGTATGTTCGATAACGAATATCCTTAGATTTGCAGTGGGTGTCATATGATGGGTCTTGTCATGCAAATATGTCAAGATAGGGTGCTAATGATCAGCCTCAGCACCTGTCAGTCAGAGCACGCCTGGCGGCAGAGCGTTGGCTTTCTATGCCCAGGACTTCAGGTTATATGGCTGCCTCCTGTAAGCACTCGACAATCCACCTCTTCTCTCACCAAAAGGAAATATATTCTTATTTTCAAGATAGAGTTGAATAATCATTTGGGCATTTGTAGGATAGCCTCTGTGAATATATGATCTTTATTTCCCAGGCTGAGATAATAGAGTTTCAAATCTGGCTTTTTATGATAAACGGAGATAACAGTGTGTTTTGGCCCCATTTGGCTTGACTGCTACACATCTGCAAGCCACGAGGTCTTCTTATTGACTTTCATTGAGCCCAACATTGCACTTTGTCAGTGTGAGCGGCAGTCTAAGAGACAGGCGGGTGAGGCAGTCATACAAAGTGAAGTACTTAGGATTAGCCCAGGCTCTTCAAGTTTCAGTAATTATCCTCCTGGAGGCATTCTTGCTGTGTTGGATAATAATGAAAGTCCGGCTGTATGCCTGTCACCTCTCAAGTGTGGGTGGAGGAAGCATACGAGAGGCGCAGGACGGATAAATGTTTGCTTTGCTGTTATGTCATCCGAGGAGCACAAGAGTAAGACAAACCTGCATTGTTGGCTGAGCGGAGATGAAGCTGCACAAACAAACTGATTTGCTTCTGCTTGACATGTGACACTCAACTTCTTGAGTAGCTGTGGATGTGATAATGAAACATGTTCTCTAAAGGTGATACTGTGTTCTGAGATCAAGTGTGATTACCAAGTGTCAGGTGTGTGTTTTTCATAAACAAATCAGGTAATACACAGTGTATTTGTTGACTGTGAGTATCATCTGATTGTCGTTGATTATTTGTGAATATGAAATCATCTTCCTCTTTTGTCAGATATTCACACCGGAATATACATTTGTTCCCCACTCCTGACATGTTGCTTCAGTTTATTTATCAAATCATCCTAAAAGTTTTACTCAAGAGCATGTTTGACTAAAGGCCCTTCAATCCAGCAGAGAAAACACAATGCTTTAATTAAGAGTCAGTCCGATTTCCCAGAGGGGAGATTGTCTTCTTCCATTAACTTAGTTTATCATATAATAAAGAGGTTGCCTTGTCCTTCTCTACCCAGACAATTGGTTTTAATCAGCCAGCAGGCCTTTCATGGCTGATAATTTATGCTAAATTGACAAGGGTGGAGGATATCACAGAAAATCATTATGACAGGGCTTAGGTCACTGCCTGTCACCATCTTGTTTTATCCTGTCCATCGAGCTCACGGGCAGCAACAACATTTAGAAATAAATGTGATGGAAATATTAGCTTGCCAGACAGCTTACCTCACGTCTTCCAAATAATAATTTAAAATGGATTTCATTCATCCTGTGAAGGTTTTGAGCACATGGTTGCTGTAGCCATTGAGTAATAGGGTATGTCTATTGTCTGAACAACACATTGACACAAAGCTACAACTGAAAATATCTCAATGGGTGTTAGTCAAATCAGACGCACCAAATAACCAACAGCATATTCTTCTGATAAAATAAATGGCTTTACTGTATATAATATAAAATTGAGTTGCTACAATGAAAAATGCATGTATGTGTAACAAAAAAGCCACAACACACAGCAACAGATTATGCCGGTGATTGCACGGCGGAGACCAAAAATGTCTGTTTCGACTTTGTTTTTTAAGTGTGGTCTCTGTGAAGTGTGAAAGTACAAATTGTGATTTGAAGTGATGGGGGGGGAGGGGGGGTTGAGGTGTGGTGAGGAGGGGGTGAAGAGAGGGAGTCTCGAGATGAGCATGAGGAGGAAGCAGGGACACACTTCTCGCCTTGCAATTTAATCACTGTATACCCAGGGAAGTATTGACAGTTGTCCTGTGGAAGCTATTAAAGTTGCTGTCCAAGGTTAAATGAAATTGCAGTTTATCAAGGCAGCATTGAGAAAATAAGGGAATCTGTTCATGGCTGTTGATTAATGTGGAGCGTGATCAACACAAGGGGTTCATTAAGCTATACATCAACAGGGTAATTTAACATGTCATCGAGCCTGCTGTCGCTCCCCTTCACACATTCTGTGCATTGTGTATGTTCAGTGTGTGTGTGTGTGTGTGTGTGTGTGTGTGTGTGTGTGTGTGTGTGTGTGTGTGTGTGTGTGTGTGTGTGTGTTGAAATCAAGAAATCTGACCTCACATTTTGAGACGTGATTGTGCCTGTACACCTTTGTGTTTGCATGATCGAAACTTTTTAATGCCTCCTGATATAACACAGAATATGGCATTGCATTAATCGCTTAAGTTAGGGGAATCATTTAAACATAGCATGAGAGATTTTAATTAATGTGCCAGTTTTCAATCAAGTATCTGCCTGAAGGCTTAGTTCAATGGGAAACTCGGGCACTTCGAAAATGTTTGTGATTTTTGACACAAATCGGACTGTTTTTCTCTCATCTCTTCTTATCCTTTATCAGCATAATGTCCATCTCATCACATCACTGCTTTGATCACTTGTAGTTTCACAGCAGCTGAGCAGCATACATAGAGTTATGCTAATCAGGCCTGGGACCTAGAGCTGTGTTTTTTTTTTTTTTGCCTGGTGAATTTGTTTACTGGTGGATAATTGATGGTGCTTGAGGGACAGGCGTGAGTCGGACATGAATCACGGGCGACATGGCTCACGATAAGGAGCTGAAAGTCGCCTGTAATTAAGCCGGGCACTAGAGACCAATTGTTTGCGGAATGATTTGGTCGGGGCTAATTGACACTAATTGTTTAATCAGATTTTCTTCCCCTCCATACTGCAAGCAAGTGTGCTCTCCAAGCACCTCAAACAACACAGCGGTGAAAGAAGCTCTTAAAATGAGATTCTCAAGGGGACTGGCGATGGTTGTAAGTCTAGACGTCTGTTTATGACATCTTCAAATGCTGCAGAGCTGTCATATTTAGTCGTGTGCACAAGCAACTACAAGAAATGCACGTTAACATGCATTTAACCCCAGATTTGGACGTGGTGTTTGACTATTTCTATGCATTATTTATCCCTTCATATAGGAATGTGAAGCAAGTGTAATAATTCCACTGTAATAAATAGTTTTAGTGTTTAAGAAACACATGATGGACAGCTCTTTGATATCCTTCTGTTATGAATGGTGACATCACCCAAAAGTGTTTTTGGATGAATGACAGTTGATGTACTTGTGTGCACAGTTACCAGGTGCTACGTTATTGAACAGAGCAGATTTATGACATTAGGAAAAGGCTCATAATTTAGCGCAGTAATACCCATGATCCTCCCACACTTGCTGGTACTGTCCCGTTAGTTTACAATTGCACATAAGCTAAAATTGCAGCACCGACTAAATAAAAATTCAGAGCATTGCACTCGGACACCATTTTGGAAGAAAGGCAGATCTTTGTTTTATAATACCTGTATTAGTCTATGAGAGTGGGTAAGAATCAAAACCACAAAAACTGTATGGCTGATTTAGCTAAAGTGACTTTGCGTTGTTTGGTAATCTGATGATGATGTTGTTTACTGATACAATTGAGAATGTGAGTGATACATGCACTGGCATAAAATGTTGGAAGTGATGGGATCCATTAAGGCGTACTGCTCTTTTGGTGTGAATTCAGCTCCTAATCCAAGTGAGCACACACTCATTTTACATGATACCGTCCTGTCTGCTCCCAAAAAGTGTTAACACACAAATCATGTTTTTATGTATGCTAAACTAATTCAATGCTGCATTTTCCACTATATTTTGCCCTCATCCTGATTATTGAATACATTCAAGAAATAAACAGTGGTTCTGAACAAATACACAATAAAGAACATGTACACTTTATGTCAGGTTAGATATATTTATAAGCCAAGTCCACAGTACATGCGAAGAGCTGTTATAGTAAGATTAAATGATGAAGCGGAGCAGATAATTAGAGACAAGTCTTCCTTCTCTATCTGATTAAATACAGCAAGTCTGAGTAACGAGCTGGTGATGGGTGGAGCTGAACACGTGAACATGAGATCTAACATCATTACATTTAACGGCAATTAAACCTGTAGCTTTTTTAATTAACACAAACTATGATGGGAAATTAATGGTTATTACATGGGGGCCAGCAGAGGGGAACATTGGCTATTCCCTCATCTAATGTAAACCACACTGTGAGTAACTGTGGAAAAAACCCCAGACTGTCCTGGGAGGTTCAAATACAGCTGGCCATGATGATTACTTAGTGATATAAATGTATACAAATATTAAAAGATTTGGTGCAAATGACATAGAAAACATAGATTATTTGATCACACATTGCAGTTTCACAACATGCAGGGATGGATTATTAAGGTTGTTCACCCAAATTACAAAAAGACAAAAACATTGTATCACTAACCACTAGCAGTGTCTTCCCATGCAGAAAGTTTGGAATTGATCTCCACGTTTTGAATTCACCATTTGTGAGATTTTGGAAATCATAAGAACATGATTGAGGTGAATTGAATTCCATTTGTATCTCTCAGCGTTCAAAAAATATTCCTAACATTACAGTTTAAAATGTAAAGAAACATATCTTTCATAAAACAGTGTCCCTGTGAATCAAGATAACACAGAAGTCAGTGTTCTGTGCATTATCCTGTTAAATAGGGACATTGTGTCTAAAAAGACAAGAGACTACCTTTTTTTTTAAAAATATATAATTTGCTACTAGCACCACAATTGAGATTCAATTGACCAGATTAATAAAAAACTGGGCTAAGGTTTATTCATATATGACTAGATACCACCATATCAAGCACTTGGAAAGTTCTGCTTTATTATGGATACATCACTGAATATGATCCAGGTGCGTTTCTGAGTCTGACTTCCAAGAGATCCAAACAGTTTATGGTGCTTGTTCCTCAGATACCTAGTGCACTTTCATCAATGGGCCATAGGCTCTATTCCCATTGGGTTACCTTATTTGGCAACATGTAGTGACATAAGGGACCTTCTCAAATAAAATGAATTACTTTAAATGTTTTCACATTTATACCATAGCCTAAGTCTTTAAGTACAGTCTTTATTTATGTTAATGTGTTGCCAACTTTAAACCAAGTTAGAATCCTCAGAGATGAACGTCTAGGAGACCGTTTTGATATGATTGTTTTCAGTATCTCTTATTCACATTCCAATTAGAATTTATCTTGTCCTCGTTGCTTTTCAATGAAGTTTTCTGATTTATCGTGGAAGGCTGCCTTTACTTTGTGCTAATAATTGGATGCTATTGAAAGGATGAGTTTCATTGATTTTGTGGATGACTGGGAGCATTACTGGCCCAGACCATAGATTGTCAGCAAGGTCTGTGTTGAGCTGGGATCGATGCCGGTGAATCTTCCCCTCTGGTTTTTATTTACTTCTGTCTCCATTGATTGAAACATGCAATAGTTCAGGGGCTATTATCACACTGACGCTAAGTTTCTCTGTCTCCACATTGAAATAGCTCCCTCTGTTCCTCGGCAATATCTCACTCCAGCAAGTGCTCCCATCTTTCCCTTTCTAACTAATGAGTTAAGAGTATTGCTCTGACCTGTAAACATCAATCATGGGGAAAGAGCTAGACAGTGACTAACTGCACCAGCAGGAGAGGGACGAAATGAAATGAAAGTGTACAATAAAAGAAACATCCAGCATGGTGTTTGTTGGAGGGTCTGAAATAAATAATACCTCAAATGAAGTAAGATAATCATGAAATGATTGCTAGGTGGTCGATTTATGGTAAATCAAGTCATCCGAGGAGAAAAACTTGAATTGTCTTATAAGTTTAATGGAGGGTGACTAATAATACCCTGAGACTTTGGCTGTATTAAATAGGAGACAAAGAAACTGAAACTTTTTGTTCGTTGAGAATTCAGTGATGTGCTCTTAATCCAATTTAGTGCTCTTTGAGTCTGAAAAAAGCCATGAATTTCTATTCAACTGTTAAAATTAAACTTCTTTCAAACGGATAACTTGTGCAATCGGCCTTGGAGTGGCTGCCTCGTTAGATTGTTTCTACAATGCAATACAGAGACCGTCCCGTGGAAGTGGCCCGTCCTGCGTTTACATATCTTATTTCCTGACAAGACAGGCAGAAAGGTCAGCGTCCTATCCAACTGGGACTCTCATGATTGAATGTAATCAGTATGTACTTGTTATTCTGAGTGCTGGGCCTTTTCTTTTATATGCTGGCCCAGAAGTTAATTTCCCTGGTGACCTTTTGTGTAATAAAACAGTATTATCTGTTTCTGGAGCCACAACAAGGAAGCAAATTAGCTTCCTCAGCAGTGTTTTGTCACCGAGAAGATCAGTTATAAGTTTATTTGCTTTAATTAGATTAAGGGTGCAGTAAAGGCATGTGTCTGTGTGGGCATCATCCCTTGTCTCCTTGCATTATCTGATTGTCCAAGCCAGTGAATTGGACAATGGTTACGCATTTTAATCATTGTTCACTGCACGCAGTCAATGGAGACACTTGCATATATTAGGGAAAGGTTTTTTCCCCTTTTTTGGCTGCATAAAATAAGCATGGGCATGGTAAGAGAAGTATTTTAGGTTGACCTGAGCAAATTGCCAATGCTTAGCTTAGACAAATTGTGTGCACACAGACATTTAAAAGGAAATAATCTAGCCGTTGATTTCTCACACTTTTGCACGAACGTATGTCACCTGAAACTGTGGAATTTCTCTAATCCTTCCTCTACTTTTAGTGGGAGTGACGCTTTCCCTTTTAAACTGGATCCTTTTTTTTTTTAAGTGCACTCAAACAAGCTCCAATGAACACCTTGCATTTCCTCTTGAATATCATGTACAATTTGTACGAGCACTACTTCTACTATTGCTTTTATAATAGCAACAATAAAAAAGTAACGGCAACAACAGGATATTATTTCTTTCCTTTTTTATTTATTAATTATATAAGTTATAAATGATGGCAGAAAGTACTTATTTTACTTTTAGATTTATTTATATACAATGGAGCAACACTTGCACTTCACAGATAGCTTTGCTGTTTATAATATATCCAATAGTTGTTGCGGTTTAGAATAAAGGTGAATGTGAGAGAAGAGGCTGTGAGCTGTGGAGGCCAAAGTGAATGCAATGCTTTACTGACCCGAGGAATCTCTTTTATTACGGGCTCTTTGTGCCTCTCCCTCCGCTGCTCTGTCAGGCCATTCAGACCCAGTGGCAGCCACCTACATTATATCCTGGATAGGCAGGACATTCATGCCTTTTTAACCCATTGTCCTTCCCCCTGGGGTGAGGGCCCAGAGCGGGATGTGAGAACCCCAGGCTGGGTATTGTGTCCCTTTGCGCTCTTCACACACCCGGCGGGGGACTTCCTTTCTGGTGTCACCGAAACCTGTGTGGTGTAATCCGCAGCTCCCTGCTGAGCAGGATGGGAAGGTTATTAAAAGTGCCTCTAATGTCTCGTTAATAAATCGCTTCCATTTTCCGCTTCATTTCTAAGTAATCGTGTTGGGAGTGTGGATGGGAAGGAATGTGTACCCGTTCCTGTGTTTTCAGTATCAAAGCAGCATAAAAATTAGCATGTCTTTTTTATTGTCAGCTACACATATCACGACGCACGAGTACAGATCCATTAGAGATGTGACCCTCACATTAAAGATCAAGTATCTGGACTGCCGTGTGACAGGGTCAACCTACAAGGTGTTGATGCTGCTGTGATTGCCGGAGGAGAGATTTTAAACAGAGTCCAGCCTAGAGGTTTCGGGTTAATGGTGTCTTATACTGTGACCTGGTGGATGCTGCGTTTAGGTCTCCTCTGGGGGTAGCTCTATAAAGCAGCAGAGGTCATTTCAGTTAAAGTGCTGCTGTGTTAAGAGGTTAGAGAGCAGAGGTCCCCACAGCGTGGTATCACAAGCACTCTCTATGATGCGTTAAGGATGCTGATGCCTCTGATTGCCACAGTGGGACCTGGAGGTGAGGTTAGCGATGGCTCAGGACTGCTGGGGTAATCCCATTAACTGTGACTCCTGTAGCCCTCTCTCCCAGCGAGTGTGTGTGTTTCAGAGAGGGAACTAAAGAGACAGTGTCTGTCTGTGAGTGTGCAGGGGGTGACCCAAAAGACATTAGCCTGCCCCGAAGGTCAAAGGACAGAAGAAATTAAAATACACGTGAATCATTTATCAAATATGAGCGTCTCTCTTGTTCTCAGCGGTCGTCAGTGTGAGTAATTACCTGTCACAACTCGCAAGCCATCAAGCTCCAAGTTTCTTAGCGGTGGCCACATTCACTCCTCTTTTCTTTGAGCCACTAACTAGTTCATATATATTTTCTTCTTGCTAATCGTTCAACCTTTAGTTTATCGCAAACAGGCTCATAATTACACCTGACAATCTGTCATGGATCAGACAGTATATTTACTTTATGGCGTATAAGTGTTTTTTTAAATGTTTGTGGTTTGATAGTTAGAAGTAAGAGTGACTTAATCAATGTGCAGGAAAGCGAGAGATCCTGTGAAACAGAATAAGGTTTGTTATGTTCATGAGGCCGTGCACATCTCAGTCATTAGTTAAGGCACAAATAATCACAGAGAATAAAATAGCAACATGTCCAACATACAGCTTTTAAGTCCAATCGTTACTGTTAATTGGTACCAATTATCACGTGTCTTAGCTTGAGTTCCGCCTCGACTTGCACAAAAATATGTATTGATGTCCTTGACAGCTGCTAAGATGTCACCATCGAGCTGATTTTAACAGCATTGTTAAAGGCTAAAAGATGGTGGCTATTACGCTTTCTACACTGCGGGGCAATCTGCATTGCTACCAGGCAGTCATTCAATGCAGGACTATGCCGGTGGAAAAATAAGTGAGGCAGTTATGGCAAACAAAAAGCTATCAGTGATCCTGAATAGAAAAAAAATACTAAGGGGGTAGGAGAGTGTTTAGTATTGTCAATAATGGATTCTCTGTTCGAGGGTGGGATATTCACAGGGAAAAGCTTTCGGGGGGCGGGATGTGGTGAGCCAAAGTCATTCATGCAACAACACTATATCATGTACATACTGATAAAGCAGAGCAAACACGTGATTAAGATCTTCTTTATTCTCTCTGTGAAATTAGGTGTTGCAACAAAGAAAAAGGAGCTTCTGCTTGTCAATCTTCTTATTTTTTTTTGCTTTAAGATAGTGATTTAGATATTTTTTAAATATCCAGCATCAAGTACACAGGACCACACCACTTCAAGAGGTACTCAACAACTGCATATAATCACCAATTGTTACTTTAAAAGTAACTGCTAGTTGCACGTGAATACATGTAATGTAATTTTTTAAGTTAAATGTGCATTACAGTAAATAAAAAAGAAACATTTTTTTTCCGATATGAGAATCTCTTTTTTTATGCAAACCAAACTAAGGTCTATTTATAAATCTTTGACGGTTAGGATCATCCATGTTTAAAAGGGCACATTTAATTATTTGACTTTAACTAATGCAGTTAAGACGGATATTCAAAGTTATTGGTATTTGGAACAATATGTTGAGTGTGGGTATTGATCAGACCGGAGTCTTGTCGCGTCAGTCAATACCAGTAGATGAATCTAATTATGGTTCCTCTCTGTCTACTCAGTTAACTGTCAGCATGGGAGCCCTTAGACTGTACGTCCTGTATGTGCTCTCACACACACACACACACACACACACACACACACACACACACACACACACACACACACACACACACACACACACACACACACACACACCACACACACACACACACACACACACACAGCGATCACAACATTAGGACAGTTGGCTTAGAGTCCCACCTCCTTCCTTAACATCCCACCATAAAACCTAACAGCGGTGCTAAAGAAAAAGCAGCTATGATGGCCTATGGTCTTACAAAATGCAGTTGTTATATTCATCGAGCTGTATTTCTTGACAATAATCCTGGATTATTTATGAGAATGGTTTAGAGAGATGTAGAGCATTTAATCTGTTCCATTATTTGCATTTTCATATTTAACTGTAATCGAATCAACATTGTGATCTGTTTTTCTAAAGTGAAATCTTGAACCTTCCTTATTTACACATCACCAATGTGAGACTACAGCTCAGGTTGAGTTTGTATAGATACACAGGATGTTGTGAGCCTATAGATTTAACACATCCACTAAACAGGAGCAGGCGCTTATAGAAAATATGCAAATTGAAGAAAGTGCTACAGGTTTTCCCTGATAGTGTTTCTCTCATAGAGAAAAGCTGCAGATCCAAAGACAAGAAAAAGAGTGAATAAGGGGGGTCATTTATATTAGCTTGGACTGACTGTTGGGTAGAAGTTAACAATTGGGGTAGGAGAATAAGGGAAGTAGCATCCTGAAATTATTATTATTATTATTTTACGGTTGTCTCTGCGGTTTATGTATTTTTATACTTGTGCTGATTTTACGTAATTTTTGCACCTAATACCAATTTATATCCTTGACTTGGATTTTATTTAAATAAACACCTAACCGCCATTTTTTTTAATATCACCTTATCAGCTCAACATCTTTATCAATAGTAAGTATGTCTAGTTGATTAAACCGTTTTTATTTCTGTTCACATCTGTGTTATGACAAGGAGAAACGATTCTTCAAATACAATTTTCTTTTTCTTTTTTAAATCAAAAGGAGGAAATATGCAGTTTGGTCCTTTTTTAAATAAAGAATACGTTAGAACCTACATTAAGCGTCAGTGCCCCATTTTGTTCTCCTTCACACATACAAAAAACACAAGCTTTATATGTCCTCTACAGACAAGAATATACACACACACTCACACTTGTGTCTTTGTTTGTTCACTCTGTCACTTCACTCATCCGCGTGTGGCCGCTCAGGGACTCCCCTATCTCCACAGGTTTTTGAGGGAAAGTCATTTGGGTTCGAAATCTTCTTTGGCAAGTGCAACACTTCATCAAGGGTGAAGACTCCCTGGCTATCAAAGATGTATCAGTTGGTCTGATAAAGCCCTTGCCCTGGTCCCCGCACAGCAACATCCCATCATAAATAAAAGCAGCAGAAAAGAGGCCTTTGTCACTGTTTATCTGGACTGCTTTTCTTCCTCGCCCTTGATTTCCTCTTCAGAAAATTGATGCACCCTTAGATTGAAGCGGAGGGCTTGACAGGTAATGGTTAGTGTGATAACTGCTCAGATTTCATCAGCCGTGGCCTTTTTTTTCTTTGTGTGCAATTGTTGGAACTTTCAGCTAGATTACCTGTCATCCAGTGCATCAGATAAAAATGCAGAGTTGAGGAGATACAGCCAATACTGGGGCAGATAGGAAGAAAAAGATCTGGAGGGAGAATGTTGGATGTGAAAGGAACAGTGAGGACACACATTTACATTTATCTGATAGTGAGGCAAATAGAACATATTTACCATCACAATCAAAGATGCTTCCCTTTGGCATAGAGATGTGTGACCTATATTACCTGTGGTTTAAATGGTCTGCATACGAATATCATTTAGCTGTTTGCAGGAAAAAGAATTGCCTGTATTTATGTCTGAGCTTACATTTTTTACTGCCACTAAAATACAAACGAGGTTTAAAATACATATTCAAAGACGTTGTATTTTTTAAATATATATAAATGCTACTGATAAAAATGTTCCCTTTATCCACCAAAAATCTTTATAAATGTATTTAAAATGGAAATTGTTGATTTCTTTTTTTTTGCGTGGGAGAGATTATCAGAAAAAGTAAAATCTGCATTTGGTATTTTGCTATGTTATGGTAACCAGTAAAGCTGAAATCTTTGGCAGATGTGTGGCAGCAATTTTTTCTCAGCTATTATAGCATTATAAACACTCGGCTAGAGTTACATAAAACATGCATATTTTTGACTGGGACATTTTCTGAATAGAGAAACAGCTGTGCTGGCCTTACAATGCATTAAGTATTTCATCCCTTTTAGATGGTTAAATTGTGCATGAAATGTTGCTGGCGCAGGGTTCTCCCGAGCTGGACTGATTAGGCAACATCTGTTACATTGGGAGAAATCCGTGTCGTTTCTAATTAGCTGTCAGGCTGCGGCTACGTTGTGCCTGATGGTGCCGAGGATCTGCCACAGGTTCCTCTTCTCGTACTGTCACCTGCTTGTGTGCACCCCCCCTTCCCCCTACCCTCAGTTCCCCTTCCCCTCCCCCTCCTTACTCTCCCTCGCACACACACACACACACACACACACACACACACACACACACACACACACACACACACACACACACCACACACACACACACACACACACACACACACACTCATCAGCTGTAATTAGAGAGCAGGGTCCGTACAAAGGAGCGAGCTGGGAGCCAGGCTCGAGCCCATCTGTGCAACCCCATCATCAGCGAGCTCACAACTCCTCCAACGCTGGGGGCCGCTCCCGAGCCGGGGCCCCCGCATGCTGATCATCTGAGCACACAAACTTTCTTCCTCTGCCTCCCTCCTCCCTGCCTTTATCTTTCTTTTTCACTTTGCTCTCTTTCACTCTATGCTGAAAGAAAATCTATAGCAACCGGGCTAATTCATCTTGCTTTAATAAGGCTCAGACGCTGGTAAATATGAAATACACCGCAGTGAGGAACAGACAACACTGTGACCAGCTATTGACAAAATGCGGCATTAGAGGGATGGAATGAGCTGAAATCTATATGGACAAATTAACAAACACAGGGGCATCAAAGAGACACTCACAAGTGATGGTGTTTTCATTCACACTTTGTGACTTGTTGCCTTAATACCATACATATTTTAGGATTTAGCAACTTACTTAAATTCCTTGTTATTTTGTAGAAGAATACTGAAAATGTCTCTTCTTTTAAACTATATCAGTTTCATTCATTTATTACCAACTGTTTACACAATATGGTGCCATTTATAGGTCAAACCCAGTACCAGTCATCACAATATCTGTCAGGTAATTCATTTCAGCAGCTAATCAATAGTCTGTTTGCCGATGAAGAAATGGCAGCAAGGGCCAATACTTTTTTTTCTTTCCACTGTTTCATTCATCAAATTATTTGAGATTCTTTATTTATGGTTCATGGTTTATTTATTTAACGAGTTTCAAAAGTCTTAACATTTAACTATATTTTTCAAGAAAGCCCTAGCCATCACAGCAGCTTTAAAACATTTTGAAAACAATCAATACAAACCACAAAGAAAGACTGAGAGAGAACTGTTAGGAAAACAAGAAAGTCAAAATATCCAGTTAAAATGCATTAAAAGGATTTTCCAAAACCAACTAAAAACAATACATTTGAAAGCATCAACCCAATTTTAAAAGTAGTGTTAAATAAATCACATCTTGATTTACTCTAAATCAATATTAACACCTTACTTCACGTTAAACAAGAACACTTGCCTCCAGATATTAAGTTATAGATAATTACTCTTGTCTTTTTGTTACATGTAAATAATATTTACGATTATACAGATAAATGCATGAGAGAGAGGAAGACTAGCATGCAACCTATTCTGTACACTCTTCAAACGGCTCACAGTAAATCTACCTCTCTCCAGACGTCTCAGTCGGGCTCTTGCTCTGTCATGACAGAGTCAGACAGGATACACATCTGTCCCCTCTGGCAATCTCTGACAAGTTCAACTGGAAAGCCTGCAAACGAGGGGAGGAGCTGCTAGCTAAAGCCAAAAGTTCTGCTTGAGTGGTGCTTGAGGGCAGCAGATGAGACACAAAAGATAATGTTGAGTTGTTATCTCAGACACTTAACCGCAACTGAGAGATGTCCTGGCCTTGCCAACTTAGAAATCAGATGTTTAATTTGAAAGCTGACGGGAGAGACTTGTCATGTTGAGAGGAGTATTAGTTACTCTTGTTCTTTCAGGTGTCATCACATATTCTCTTAAACAACGCACTTCCCCGTCATTGTTGAGACAATCTGTTGATTGACTAACACAATATGAACCTTGTTCTATCTGTTGGCTACATCGGATTGTAGAGATTTAATACATGCACAATGTAAAATAGATTTGTTTTAATTTAGTGGGTCAAACATCTTAACATAGACAGTATAGCTAAATTTAGAATATATAAATGTGATTTGTTAGTGAGAAATTCACATTCCCAAAATTGATTCATAATGCTGTTTTTCTTTTAAATAAACTAAATGCAACATATATATATTTTGATAACAGTTAAAAAAGAAAATGGAATTCCAAGCAATACAACAATTAATAAAAGCTTTTAGCACTCGAAGTTCCAGCAATGTTTAGCAAAGAAAATGCGGTATGAGGTCATTCTGGATCCACTTTATTTTCTCCAAACACTTCTTTATTTCACATCCTTTCATGCAAGAAATCAGTGAACCCACATGAATCAAAATAGAAAAATATCTAAACTCAGTCCTGATTCTGAGATACATAAACGTTGCCTACTGAGCAGAGGGAAGCTGATGAGGGAAAAAGTTAGAGGAAAACAAATTAGTCTCTGAAGTAGACGCAAAGGCTGTCACAATTCTGCTGCGGGCAAATCAAGGCAGAGAGGAAAACCAGTCTGTGACCAAGAATGACAGGCCTGAGAGAATGTCACAGCAATTGTGGGGCCATCACTGGCAAGAGATGATGGGTGATTGCTTTGCGTTCCAAGGCAAGTCCATCCTAGAGGACATTGCGCACCCTTGCTCATCTGTGGCCCAACCTTTGGCGCTGACATTTAAAGTGTTGATTTTGCAGCACTTATGCTAATTGTTGTAATTTTCCTGATGAAGCGCCATTCTGATACCTTGATGTGGCCAAGATAGTTTTACATTTTCTATGTGGTCCTCTTTGCCATTTGCACCGTGTAGTGTCAGCTCAGAGTGCTACTGAAAGCAGACAAAATTGCAAGCAAATTGCATCAGATTGCCAACATTGTGAAAAGGTAAATTGCTTGCAAATCTATTTAAACCACTGGCCTATTTTCATCAGCTATGGTACTTGGTATTCATGATTGCTTAATTGACGACCTTTTCTATTGTGTAGTGCTTTATGGTGCGATGGAAAACAATCTTTACCAAACCAATTACCCTTTTTTCCTCCTCACTACTACATTAGAGCTGTGATTGCAACAGCTAGTCCTTTGTAAATGAACTTTCTGGTTTCAGGGAATAAAGTGTCATTTATTTGATATGATGTTGTTGAGCGCTGTTTTTTTTTTTTAGTAGTAGAAAGCACTTCCATAATGATGGACTGTTTTAGTTATACCCTGTCCATGTATGACAGTAATAAGCCTATAATAACCTTGTCCATTTGAGCGTCTTGTTAAATATAAAAATATTTGGTCACACTATCAATCATTAACATTCACCTACTGCTTCGGCTTTATAAAGCTTTGGATGTGGCCGTTTAGATATGAATATTCTTGGCAGTTTTGGGCACAAAAGCTGTGGAGCTAATAATGATGTCTGACGATAAACTGAATTTCCCCCAAGGTCCCTAATGCTAAGAATTTACTCTTGCAATTTTTATTTTATACCAACACACTTATTCCTAACCATGCAATGTCTGAAGGTTTACTAAACATTGCCAGGTCACTGCCACAATCAGAACCTTGATAGTTTCCCGGATACATAGAAATTAATTTTGTGTTCCGCTTCAATCACCATGTCTGTCATCCATCTAGTTGTCAGCTACAAAATTCCATTTTCATTCATTACTGCCTGAGAAGCATGATGATGAGAAAGTGCCTCCGTCCCCTGGCAGATTTAGTAAAGCTGCATTGAATGTGCTGAAGTGCTGTCAGTCTGCTCACATCCAGTCTGCCAAACAGGCCAATAGAATTAACCCTGGATTAACCCTCCAGGCCCAAGTGCAAGGTAATGGCCTCGGCTAATGGCTGTGTGTGCCCAATGCCAGGTACTATTGACTCTCGCTGGCACAGTTTGCTCCATCTGAGGGGCAGTACGACAGCATGGCCATCTCCGTACAGCTGGTCGTCCGAGTGCCACTGCCAGGCACGGATAATGCTCAGCCATGCCATCCCTGCTCAGATCAGAAGGAGCACTGCTCTCTGGCCTTGTCCTCATTTTGGAAAACATGGGAAAGCATCCTTTAGGAGAACATTTGTTTCTCTTAATCTGGGCCAACAAGATTAAAGCACTGTAAACCCAAACAGTTTCTCATTTATATCCCAGATTGATTCTACACTTACTGGACTTTGAGGTATTATAGTCAATCATTGAAAAGAGAAAACTGTCACTTTTGTGACTATGACAGTTTTCTATTTTAGCCCAGTCATATTCTGCTGTGGCAGCTCTCAGCGTGTAGTCGCTCTCGTATATAAACAGCTCTCATCCTCAGTTCTTTTGTGCTCATGTCTTTGCCTGAGGTGAGGGAGTGTAATACAGGCAAGGGGGGCAGGGGTGAGATGGAGGACTCAAATCAGTCTGAATAAGGAAGCAGTCTTCTCTCTTTTGTAGATTAGCTTATTTTAACTGCAGTCAGGCTTTTACACTGACAGAGGATGGGTTAAGTGTGTGAGTGTGTGAGTGTGTGTGTGTGTGTGTGTGTGTGTGTGTGTGTGTGTGTGTGTGTGTGTGTGTTGTGTGTGTGTGTGTGGTGTGTGGTGTGTGTGTGTGTGTGTGTGTGTGTGTGTGTGTGTGTGTGTGTGTGTGTGTGTGTGTGTGTGTGTGTGTGTGTGTGTGTGTGTGTGTGTGTATATGTGGGTGTGAGTGAGAGAAAGGCTGGGGGGGTCGTATAACCCCTCCTGCCATCTTAGCAGACCAAAGCTCACTGAATGTGGAGGTTGGGGAGGGGGCTGTACATTTTCTCTGAGTCAGGGCAAAGCTGATTGATCTCTGAGTGTACAATCGATAAGAAGACACTGTCATTTTTATAAAGGATGAGTTGGAAAGGGAAAATAAATTAAGACTCCCCAGATCAGCCTGGATGTAGGAGCTTTCACCTCATTAATTCAGTGTAGTCTGGTATTTTGCTAATGTTGTGTCCATAGCTTCAATCTCACAGGTGCTTCACTGTGGCAGGCTCTGCTGGCAGGCCCTTTATTATACTGTATATATTTCATGCAGAGAAATCAGACACTTGCCCTTGCACCCCCTCTATGTCTTGATTCCTGATTAATCTACTTTGTTATTTTCAGAAGTACATCATGCCAGGCGTTGATTAAATCAGGAATTGAAAGCCATTGTCTTTCTTGCATGTCCCTTATCAGAACTAATGTACCGGCTGCGGTCATTTGTCTTGAGTTGTTATAAGAAATAAAGACTGGTGCACTTTTCTCTTCTGCGAGATATTGCCGGAAGATTAATTTACTATGTCTCATCTCTTAGCTCCTCAGTTTACCGTCTGCAGTGTCTTCTGTGATATTTTTCATGCTTAGATATGCTGTTTTCACTTATTCATTCCTGTTTCACCTTGATCTTCTCATCTATTATATTACACTTCTTCCGAGCACTGAGAGAATATAGTCCTCATGGCCTTATTGGATTGATGGTTACAGAAACCATTGCATAATATCAACTTTCAGTGGGCCATTTTTCACCGTGTGCCCTCCTATGTTTCATTTGATCAGTGCTCGTGATGCGCTTCATGCTCACATCTCCGGCTAGTGTCTTTGTTTATACCCTTGTGCCTCGTGTCATGTAGGACATTCATTTTGTGTGTGTGTGTGTGTGTGTGTGTGTGTGTGTGGTGTGTGTGTGTGTGTGTGTGTGTGTGTGTGTGTGTGTGTGTGTGTGTGTGTGGTGTGTGTGTGTGTGTGTGTGTGTGTGTGTGTACCTACCTACCCAGTAGCTTTTATCAGCTGGTCTCTAATGTGTCAGTTGTTGCTGAGGATTCACTCATCACCCGCTGTCTCTGCTGTTCAGCGGGGCCATTAAGGACACATCAAGCTATCAGGAGGCTGCTCTCAGGGACTGGCAGGCATAAAATACACCCTTTAGCCTCACTCTGAATAATCTTCAGGTCAGTGGGGCTTTGCTTATAGCTGGGGGCTTTAGAACAAGAACTGTGGGACAGAAACCTGACAGATTCGAGACTTAAACAGTCACACATCATAATCTTTGATTTTAAAGGTGTGACCCTGGGGACAGACAATGTGAAGTATTTTCTCTGGGTATCATATCCCTCCTGACTATTCTTGAGAGGATCAAGACTAACTAGACCAGATTTATCTGGATGTAGGAAACAAAGTGAATCAGAAATGCCCAAGAGGTTCAGAGACATCTGTGTTTTGCTAACCAAAAGAGTAATTCTTATTGGTCAAAGGAGATAATTTGTATGTGAAATACTCATTTAATTCACATTCACTAAGCAGGTTATCAAATTAAATCAGGGCTCTGTTAGGCCTGCCACTTGGGCTTTTGGGCCTGGCTTCATGTGTAAAATTGGCCAACAAGAGATTTGGGGGGGCGCTTTGCACGCCCCTGTCACGTCATCTCTTGGCTCCCCTCAGGAGGCCGATCCCAGGGTCAGGGCTTGTGGAGAGATGCCTCTATGGACTGCCACAGGGAGACAGGGCCACAACACCACCTCCAGCTGGGCAACTTATTACAGCCCCGTTCTTTCTCACCCCTCCTCACCTGCCCCAGCCATTCACAACATCATCAAGCCATCACATATTCATGAAGCTGTGGGCTGGTGGAGTGTGTGTTTGTGAGGGATGGGTGGTGGTGGGGAGGGGGGCCGGGTTGTGTTCCTAGTGTGGTGACACTGTGCGGCGGTTGTGGCAATGGTGCAGTGGTTGGGAGACTGTAGGGGGGTGAGTCTGCAGGTGGCTGTCACATCCGTAATTGCCTCATACTTCCCTCTGCAGCGTAAAATTGTTTTCATTATGTGTCATGCACACAGTGCCAGGCAAGGGCCCCTTGAGAGCATTCCCAAGAGCCAGAG
This sequence comes from Gymnodraco acuticeps, assembly GCF_902827175.1. Classification (NCBI taxonomy): domain Eukaryota; kingdom Metazoa; phylum Chordata; class Actinopteri; order Perciformes; family Bathydraconidae; genus Gymnodraco; species Gymnodraco acuticeps. The sequence goes on along the minus strand of NW_022990583.1, from coordinate 1,858,945 downwards.
GGAGGAGGCACTCCACTTAAACAGCCGCTTAGCTTCAAATAAGAAAGGAGAAAAGGAGCGGAGAGAGAGAGAGAGAGGTGGAGGAGGAGGACAGGAGAGAGGGAAGGGGTGTGGAAAAAACAGAGGAAGCTCATCATTAACTGTGTTCGAACAACAGCAGACAAGTGTGAGCTCATGCACAAAAACCAGGCAGAGCTTATCCTAAACATCTCAGTTACCAGGGGGGAGTTGTGTGGTTTCAACCACACTGTGAGCTCCTGGAGGGCTTCCGTGGTCAGAGGGGGAGACAAACAAGGAGCGGGAAAAGAAAAGGAGAAAAAGTTTCCACCTGACTGGAGTTCCCATGGTTTGCCATGCAGGAGGGTAAGCAGGTTTCAGCAATAAACTCAGGCATTGTCAGGCAATAATGCTCAGTCAGGTCCCTCCATTGGGATTCAAGGGTGTCTTTTTCTCTGCTCCCTGCGCTGCACTAATCACAGGCCTACTTTGTTTAATTGCAGCAAAAGGAAGAAAATGTGTTCAAGAAGTCATCCTAATCCCTCCCCTTTACCCCCTGCTCCCTCACAACAGCCCTGGCTTTGCTTCTCCTTACTCTGTCCCTCTCTTCTGCTCCCCACCCCCTTTTCCTTTTTTAATGAGTTGTGGAACTTTACAGAGACAACAAACAGCAAAACCGTGATAAATAAAGGCTATACCAGAGGAGGGGTGGGATAGGTACGGGCCTAAGGTGTTGGCTGGTTATGTATGAAAAAAAATACTTCCGCTGGATTTAAGCGCTTGCAACAAGTGCCATTATAGTAGTTTTTGGATGCTGCTGATACGCAGGAGGTGGGGGGTAGGAGGATCAGATGGTAAATAAATCCTGCATGCAGCTAACTGCTGGTAGCCCGCTGGGCATGCAGACTCGGAATAATCATCTCTGTAAAAGCATGTCAAAGCTCCCTCAATGGACACAAATTCGCTCCTTCTATTTTTCAATCACAGATTTAGAAACTTAAGGTGCCGTGCATTGTACTTGATGACTCTGGGGTCACAGGCGCCAGGGGGGTAAGGGAGGGGATTTATCAATCAGGACTCCTCGTCTTTCTAAAGCTGAATAAAAAGCGACCCATGAAGAGACAAACCAGTCCCCTTTTAACCAAAGGCTTTTCTTATTCATTAGATCCGGATTCTGGCTTCTCCCTCTACCTCCTTTTCTAGAGAACGAGCCATCTCAAGCATAGAAAACCACTCAGTGGAAGGAGACAAAATTCAAAAAGATCCCTGAACTAAGGTTTAGCATAACGTCAGGAGGCGGGTGAAAACAAATATATACATTATTCAATTTCCTTTTTATAATCGGCAAACATCTTGTCACTTAAAACCTAAATAGTACAAATGTTTATTGGCCATAATTGGAATATTACCACTATTACTATTACTACCATTATATATCCAAGGCCTAAGAGAAAAAACTGTTTTAATTGTTTTCTTTTCGAAAACAGTTTGTCATCATTTACTTTGTTTTATTGTTACACATTTTCCTTTTGTGTAGATTTTGACCGACATATGGACAAATAACACTAATCTGTTTACCAAATTGAGAGAAAGATATACAATGTATAAAGAAGGCACATGGTCAAAAACCGGGACAACTGCCACAAATCAATCTTCTCCATCATCACAATTCAGTAATGGTAATCTTGATCAGCAGAAAATGCAAATTAAACATATTTAAAGCACTTAAATACTCTCAGGTGCACACATGCAGTAAATGTTCAGTAATCTCTTCCTGTTTTTTAATTTTTAATTTCAACCGTCCAATACCAGCTTTTACCATATGTAAATAAAATCCAAGTGATCCCAAACTGGTGCAAATGAAAGCACATATAATCCCTACAATTATTCAAAAGAATGAATTGGTAAACTTGATATATTTTATGCAGTAAAACATTGACTAACAAAGAAAACCCACATTGATAAACAGCACATATATGGACCAAAGTAAGAAGACCACAGTAAGAAGATCTTTTTAACAGAATTTTGATAGAAACCCTTTTGGCCTAAGTGGATGAGGGTTTAGATGAGAAAATCCACCCTAAGTAAACGACTTCCCATGTGACCTGGGGCAAGTCACTTAACCTCTGTCTTCATGCCCACCACCCAAGTTTAAACAAGAGGATTGCTCAGTTCTATCCCCATACACTCCTCAAGTCCCCTCAGACCAAATCATTTCGCTCAGGGTGAAAAGCCCTCAACACACAGCTCTCAGAGTAAACAAATGTACCATTTTTATTACAATGTCTAACCTTTGACGACACTTAGAGGTCACATCCTGAGCTAACGTAAATAACCCCGCTGTTTGTGCTTAAAGATAACTGTTTCTAATCCATTTGAACCACTTTAAATGTTTGTAAAGTTCACTCCTATTATAGTTTAATCTTTTTATAATTTTCATAATGTAGAAGTTGATGTGTGTCTTTTCCTAGTGCTATAGTCATCTTATTATATTTACATTATTTATCCGGTTGTGTGATTCTTCCCCTGGTTTGTCCCTTAACTTTTGTGAATCTACAAGTGACTGTTGCGAGCCAATGAGGGCCACCGATTCCTGTGAATGTAGCATTATGGCCCAATCTCTTTCTCCCTCCCTGAAAGACTGTTTAAATGGTTCGGTTTATTATTGCCCAAGGAAGGCTAAAGGCTTCTGTCAGCGTTTGGGAGAGGGAATCACTGCCTCTTAACTGGACAGCTGTTCCGGCCTTACCCCACTTTTCATATGGATATGTATGTTAATGACAGGCAATGGACTGGAGATGAAGAGGCCTGAGCGCTAGGCCCTCTCTTCAGCGCACTTCTAAAGCTTCCACAAAAGGAGCCGTAAAAGAGGCTGCAATGGTGAAGCTCCCACTTTTGTGCCCTGAATTAGTTCTGCAAGCAATGAAAGTGATCTTTTCTGGACGACAGGGGAAGTCTGCCGATGGCTGGACCGGCTCATTAGCACAAAAGTCTGTTGGGACATATAATTGACTGATGCAGATCCCCCGCCTGTCACAACACAGCACAGGCTGTAGGACAGAAAAACACCTTTCCTCTTTAAAAACTCACCTAACAGTTTACATTAGAGTGGACCTCCCCCAATCTTTAGGTGCTGCTGTGTTTACTTCCTTCATGCAAATGTTTCATCCCGCTGACAGATCCTCGCTTCCTGCTGCTGTCAGCACTGTTGATATCACATCTGTTGACTTTACTCGGTGGGAAGAGAAAAACAGATATAACCGTCTTTGTTTGGGAGTTTAGAGAGCTGCTCCAGATTAAGAAATTCTAGAAAATGTTTTAAAATGGTGATATTTCCATATCATTTAATCCAAACCAAATTACCACTATGTCACGGAATAGATAAAATGGTTGTTACAATTCTATTTGACAATACAGACAGAGTTTAGCATCAAATTCTACAATTTTTGATTTTTAAATTGATGATTTGTGTGGATTTTTATTTTGTAGTTAAAAAAAATTAAGAATATAATCAAAAAAACCTGCTTCTAATGGAATATCAAAACAGCCTTCCTGATACGCAGCTCGCTCTCTTTCCCTCTCTTTTTGTCTCATTTATAGACTGGAGCCCACTAACAAACATGCTCAGCACACCAGAAGCCCTTAATGGCTGCATCATGGTTAAATTGACTGGAAAATGCCGTTTTAATTTCCATGTTAATTGAAATGGACTAATTGTTAATATATTCTGAGAGCAAAGTACCAAAATGGAATAATTTTCCCAAAATGTAATCCATTTAGAAATGGCTTTGGAACTGATCGTGGTTTCAGAATGTTTGTCCGACCAAGCCTTTTAAATAAATCACAGATAACAAAATAATCTAAGTCTCATAAAGTTATTTAAACTTTTACTTTGCACAGAAGACGTTAATATAATTTGTTTACAGTTAAATTTAGAGACTTGGACTGTGCAAAGGAGTCCACTTCAAAACACTTGCCATTGTTTTTCCATTTTTAAGGAAAATAATTTTGTCAAGCAGCTAAATAGGGTATTCTTCATGGTCTCCCTTCTTCACAGGCAACTATAGAAATTAGCCCTACGTTTCTCGGCTCTCACACATGGATACACACGCTTGCATGGACACAAGAAAAATTTCTTTTCTTCTGTCAGCATTCCTGGCCAACAATGGCTAGATTAGTGGACGTGAGGGCCCCCTCGGGGGCACGTATTGTGGCACAGAATACCCTCGGCAGGAACAGCTGGTAGGGGTTAATGGCTACTGAACCTCTCAGCCGGAGCCCTTTCTCTATTGTGTGTTCCGCTCATGGGAAGGAAGGGGGCCACTGACAGCTTCTGGGGTGTGAGGAACCCACAGAACAGCACCCGGGTCACCCCAAATGGGGAGCAGGGCAGAGGGTGGGGGAAGGAGTACGGGGGAGGGGGACCTTGATGCTGAGGGTGGTAGGATGGTGGCAATAGGGAAGTGTCTGTGGACCAGGGACCAAAAGCTACACATCAACACGGCCAACAGTAGAATTAGCTTCAGTGTATATTCAGAAGATAACAATACAGGCTGCATAATAGGAGGGGCAAACTGTACACAAGAGTGGGGAGGGTGGGTCGTCTCTGTAGAGTCTAAGTGACATAAACACCTCTTGTGATTTCATGTTTACTTTGAAAAAAAGCACAGCCAGTATTGTCAGTTTAATTAACACTCATGCTTCTTCCAAGATTTCAATGCATACTATAAAATCGGTATTTGATTTTTTCACTCTTATAAAGTAATTTTGTTTTGGTTTGTGTTTTTCTATTTAAGTAATCATTCAAAAACAGTCCAGGGTAATGAGCCTGACCATTTGTATGTAAATGTATACTGGAAAGGATAAAAAACACCTTCAGAAAGCATTGTCAAAGCTCCCCCTCACTCGAATGATGTCTGGTCCAGAGTCTCGTTGCATCTTAATGATGCCGTTGCCTCATTTCGGTGATAGCCCGATGTGATCTAGGGCTGGGGTCACTCTGCCGGGGCTCCTATCCTCTGTAATGGCCCCACACATTAGTATTCAAAGCTGAGGACACACAGGAGTAAGCAGTCCTCAGATGCTGCTTCTTGGCTGTCTGTATGTTTCAGCTCTCCCCTCCAGTCCTGTGTGTGTGTGTGTGTGTGTGTGTGTGGTGTGTGTGTGTGTGTGTGTGTGTGTGTGTGTGTGTGTGTGTGTGTGTGTGTGTGTGTGTGTGTGTGTGTGTGTGTGTGTGGGTGTGTGTGTGTGTGTGTGTGTGTGTGTGTGTGTGTGTGTGTGTATGTGCGTGCGTGCGTGCGTGCGTGCGTGCGTGCGTGCGTGCGTGCGTGGGTGTGTGTGTGTGTCGTCAGCATCAGAGGGCTCATGCCTTGCCACCCAGAGGAGCCCCTCTGTCAGAGCCAGAGGGACCGCACCTCAGATTTAATCCCTGAGCTACTCACCCCCCGCTGGGCAGCGTGGAGAAGCCCCTCTGCCTGATCCATCCAAGCCTCTCACACCAGCTTCCACACTCATTAGACGGCTGATTATGATAGTGTGCCGGTGTAATGTTTAATCGAGTCTGACACCTGATTCGCCATGTTACAAATCCTGTCATGCAAATTGAGCCATTTGTGTTGTTTGATATGGAGAGATGGGCTATGAAATGAAAGACTAGCCCTGAAATGAGGCACGGGGGACGTGTGCCCTATGCTCCTGCCGATGTGATTACAAAGATGAGGACAAGCGTCTTTTTCCGTGCTGGTGTATCGCCTTGGGTCAGGACGCATTAAATTAACATGGTGTTTTTCTCCCTGCAGGAATCAGGAAAAGCAGCCTATCTGGAATGTCTCATCACTCCCTGCAAACAAGGGCAGGATAATGGGCCATGTTCTTTGAAATCACGCCAGTCTGTGACAACCGATGTAAATAATTCAGATGCTCAGCCTCTCAGGTTTTGAGTTTTTGCAGGATTGATGCAATATAGCATGTGGCTCCAGTTCAAATGGAATATACATCAAATATTTCTATGGCAACGCAAATGTAATTTCAATCTTTTTGTAGTGGGGAAAGTCAATCGCATGCTGTGGGAAAGTATTTCAATTTCATTGCAAAGACAAAACAAATTGCTGATCTGAGTGCTGCATTCAATTGAAATTGTAGGGGGTTGGTTGACATACAGATGGGGTAAATTAAATGGGGAAGTGCAGAACTTGCCATTTTTCACTGCCCTGTAATGACACCTGTTTTAAGAATGACCGCTTCTCATCTCTAGCAAAAAGTGACAGTCCGAACAAGTGCTCTCGAGCCTCTCTTGTGGCCTCACTTATCAGCCCCCTTACTGTAAACATTTCATTTCCTCATCCTGTCAGAAATGTCTTTGTTGCTGCTTGTTGCTCTGGCTTTAATCTGAAAGACAAAGTCAGCCAGATAGCTCCCCCGCTATATATTTGTCTCTCGGCTTCCTCCTCTCTCATCTCTTATGACAACCCTGTCTTAAGAGCGACTTTAGTTCATGTTCCAGTATTTGTTGCCCTTTATTCAGAGTGCAAAGGTCCTTTTGAAATATGTTCTTTTAAGTGGCTCACTGTTTGTCTCTTTGTCAATCTGAGTTTACAGTCCTGATGTTTATCTCCCGGTCAACAATGGTTTACATTTCCACAAACATTGTAGGATGCCTTCAGACACACAGGGACTTTTTTATGTTCCCTCCTATGAGGATATTTGTGCAAATTAAACACTGCTATGATTTCAGCGTCCCTGGGCAGACAGCCAAAACTCTGTTGTGAGTTATTGCAGCAGCAGAAGCCTTTTATGTGAGTCAATGTTCGTTTCAGTAGAGATATACCTGTTTTTACAAGTCATCTCCTCTGAGAAACACCTGTACTGAGCAACAGGCTCATTGTTTTCCTCTTAGCTACATCGTAAAGATTGAGAGAGCAGCGAGACAACACCAGGCAGGTTTGCTGAATCACTCATCCTTCCTGGCGCCACTCGGCTGACTGAAGAGTTCCTGTCAGAAACACTCCATCATGAGTGATGTTGGACTTCAGATCCTGCACCTTGTTAGTACTATTACATTGTGCTGGTTTGCTACACAGGGAACATAAGCTCATCTTTGGGGACCATTACAATATAAAGTCTCTTTGATTGATGATAGCAGAATTACCATTTTTTTCATTACTCAATGGGGGTTATGTGGCAAAATACAAATGATTTATCTTTTTATTGAATATTTTTTGGTAAATGGGATTTTAACACATTGTCAGTTGTTAGCAGATCTGTGCACACATTTTGGAAAGATGCAGAAAAATACTATACATAGTATTTCTGGTTAGGAAACTGGTTTAGTCAGACATTTTCTCAAAAGCTATTGTAAAGGACAACGATTTCTCTCCAAACACAGTGTGACTTATTTTCAGCCTAAGTTACAGTCAAGCTCCTTTTATCTCTAGTTCGTCGAGTGTAAAAGAGTGACTTGCTCTTTTCTGTTAAATATAAATGTTACTGTTTTCCCAAACTGCCCGCAATATTGTAAAGTTATTGATTTGTTGTCATGTTTGGCGGATCTTATTGATGGCACAAGAATGTGAAAGTAGCTAGCAACCTGGATGTAAAGATCAGGATTTATTGCCCAGAATCTCTCGAACAATTTTATCAAAAGCCCATTCCACTGTGACATTTTCTTTCTCCCATAAATCAGCGAAGGGAAATCTATCAGTGGACAGTAGTGAGAGATAGATGAGCGGAGGGATGAGAGGGTCAGCAGAGATTTTTCACTGGTCCTCCCCGTCACAGGCGCAGCCTCACTTTTTCACCTTTATGAATTGGTCTTTTACTGACTGGCCAGGCTTTTAATTTGTTCCCCACTCTCGGGGAAAAAAAACTCTGGACGTTGAAACTTTGCACATAAGATAATGTATTGATTGTTAAAGCACTGGTGCATTGGCTCATATTTAGATAGCACAAACTTTAGATAAATGGTTCCTGGGAGATGGATCAACCCCTATATTATTAATATTTTTGGCAGCAAATATATGAAGCATCAGGGGTCTTAGTATATATCATTTGTAAAATCCCCTCAGTATAAACGCAAATAGGTTAAATAAAGAAAAGAGCAGACAGACAGAGTTTGTATAGCAGTTAACATTTTGCAGTATTGACAAGGTAGTGACTTATGGCATTATTAGTCAGATGTGTATCCTTGTCCTCAGGCATATGCAAGAAAAAATGCATTTATTAACAGGGAAAACATTTTAGGGTGAGGCACCCAGTGGGAAAATAAAGGGAAGTCACATACACAGTAGCACCAGTAGCTCAGATAAGTATTATTAAACTTTCTTTTAAATGTTTTAAACATTTTAGTCCATCCATCCTAACCCTGTTTTAAAATTAAGCTTTTTTTAAAACAAAAGCATTTACTAATTGCTCTAATAAACAAATAGTCCACACAGTATTAAACTGGCTTTGTAGAAACAATATTGTGTTGACCCTGAAAGTTTTGTAGATCTTTTTTTTATTTGATGGATTTATTCCTTTGTCATTACTCTGTGCTGTGTGTTGGTGCACCTACAGTCCATCCACCCAATCTGAATTGATTGAAGGCCTTCATTTGCTATGCGGCCATGTAAAGTAGAAGCCTTGAAATATCACACTGACCTTGGTGTTGCTCTGATTCATTTTTCCCTGACACCCTATACTCAGATGGGATTTCCTAATAGTTAGACATCCGACTGATATACTTAGTGCAAGTATATCAGTTACAGGAAGAGTTACAGTGCATAACTCTTCCTGTAATTCCAAAATGTAATTCATCCATACATCCAAAGCTGTCGTAAATGGGATTTTGATAGTGTAAAATATTGTAAAATGCATTGTTTTGTAGATATGTAACATTAAATGCATCGCCTTCATATTTCACATAAATACAGATTTGGATCAAGTAAAAAAGAAATTCTATCGCCAACATTATTTTATAAAGTCATACTTACTGGGAATATATGACATACATATATATACATACATATATGTCAGCTTTCTTACGATATGTCATTTCCAAAAACCAAACAAATGGGCCTTTGCTAACATTAATTTAACTTTAAATCAGCCATAGTAAAACATGTTGAATGATGACCAAGTTAAAACAGATTGATTACAGAATCATTTTTTATTAGGAATTGTATTACCTTATGTAAATAATATTCAAAGCACAACGTGTCTGCAAAGAAAGAACATTTAATAAATCTCTCAACTGAAATTACCCCTGCTTACAACTTTCCAATGTGAATGTATCAACTATAATTTGCAGTAAATATATAGTAAAATCTCGTTATTTTGTCTAAAGAAATCTTAATTTTCTTTCTCACGCAGATGTTCAGTTTTTCTAATTTGTGGCTTTTGAGTGAAAATGTGATGTTTCTGCATAGGCACCTTACTCCTGTTAAATGTTTTTGTGCTGAAGTGGCTCTACAGTGTTGTCAGGTGACATTGTTGGCATACTTGTTTCCTGTGCCCCTGGGGAGAGAAGCAGACCTGAGTGAGCCGCCTAGTGTCGTCTACCCGTCTGATTTACTGTCCTGCTGCGTTTGAAGTAGGACAGGCGGAATTCACTTCACTCTGGTTCTTTGTGATCAGTCCTCCCAGATTATAGCCCAGGTGAGGCCCATCGCCATCAACCACAGGATATAGGAAGTACTTGTCTCACATAGCCTCTGGACATTGCCCCTGAACTAGCTTTCCTGAAGGCAGAGTGTGTATGTTTGGATGTACCTGACCCAACTGCTCACACAGAATGACTTATAGGCGCATTGACTAACTTCAAAGAACACAATGTGGTAATTTCACAATACATGATGGGTTAAAATATGCATGTAGCATGAGAATAGCCTGCAGCTGTGGCACAGTGGTGTTTTAACCTGTTGTGGACCCAGATAGCGTGCACCTGGGGTCAGCAATGTTTTGTTATTTTTTGTCAGACCTGTTCAGCACATGGAAACACAAGCCAATACTTGTGATGTGTTTTGCTGCAGTTCAATTTGACAACAATCTTTTTTTAAAACAGCACCAGTCACTGCTGCTTGAGCCAAAAAACTTACATTTTGGAGAGATAGATAGATAGATAGATAGATAGATAGATAGATAGATAGATAGATAGATAGATAGATAGATAGATAGATAGATAGATAGACAGATAGACAGACATGATATATAGACATGATGTATAGACATGATGTAGTTTAGAAAAACATTACATTACATTTAATTTAGCTGACGCTTTTATCCAAAGCGACTTACAATAAGTGCATTTGACCAAGAAGATACAAACTTGAAGAAAACAGAATCATATAAGTACATTATGTTTCATAGAGCCATGTACATGTATTAATATCAACACTAGACAAATATAGAGCATCAATATAATATACAATATAATATATAAAAAAATTAGTAAGAATACATTGTAATTTATGTTTCAGGACCGACTGCTACGGATTGGAAACAGTTTGAACTTAAAAAGGCCAGTTTATCATTTCAAACACAGTCTATCTGGTGTTTGTAGAGCATCAAGGCATGCTAAATATTTATGTATTTTTCAATTCCCCAGTCTTCCCACCTAATCAGACCCCAGTGTCTATGGGCTTCAGGACGGAGTGATGTTGGCATGGTGTGGCTGATTAGTCAATCAGCAGGAGGTGAAACCAACATTTCCCTCAAAACAACCACACAGACGGTCTGGAATTTCTCCTCTCGACACATCAGCTAATGGCGTTGCCAACATTTCATAGACCAAATGACAGCTTGATTGTGAACAGCATGTTCATGTGGAATTGGGATGTTGATTTGGTGCTTTAGGGGGAACGAGAGAGGGAAATGGGAGAATATAATCAGCACCTCTAAAGTTGAACAGAACACCGGCATCAACGATGCCAATTGATTGGGGAAGATGGTGTAAGGGAGCTGATATATCCCGAAAACAGATCAGCCTTAAACCTGACCATTTGTTTTGCAGCACAATCACATTGTTGAATCAATGAATCAATGAATTTGAAACATTGGTATAAGTTGATATTCAGATTTGATAATGCTGGCAGGGAATTCAGTGTCATGAATAGATCAGCTAGCCTGCAGAAACATTTTTAACTAAAAGGAGAGCAGAGTATGAACACAACTTTGTATCATTAACATTTTATTGTACTATATTGTGTTTCACATGAAAACACATACACGGAAAATGTATTACTGTCAAAGAAACTCATGCCACACATGTTCCACTGTCTAAATATCTCGAATATAACATTGAACACATTCAGCAGATCGTCAGAGAGTGCAGAGTATATTTTGATAAAGGAACAAATTAGGCTGTCATATGAAGGGTGAAGACCAGTGATTTTCTAACACTTGAGCATCAGTAATGAGGTGGCTGTTTGTGTGTTTCCTCCTGGCATGAAGTCTCTGTCGATGCCTTGAGTATATTTTAATGCATTTTCTAGAATCGAAATGTACCCAGGCTTATTTATATGTCACGAACAATTGATTTTTATTGTCAATTGTATAGAAAAAATGTAAAATCTGTTGCTTTTTCTGAAACCAAACCTTTTGTGCTTTTCTTTAAATGTAGCCCAAATAATGTCAACAACACAATGACAACAACAATATTGTCTTTTTGATTGTGATGAGGTTAAGGGTCAATTTCACAATAAGAAAATATTTCAGATGCAAAAACAGTCTTTCATTTCACAATAAAGTGAGTGACTGCTGTGAAATAAACATCACTACAGTGACTCGCATTACCATGTGTCAGATAAGAGACTTTCAAGTGTCTTTAAAGAACTAAATAACTGCTATTGATAATTTTGCATCTCAATGGCCACCTTAACTTTCAAAGCTGTCATTGTTTTTATTTAAGGTTCGGGCCTTTGCTGCTGGTATCAGTAAAGTTTCCCATTGAAGAGGAAATCAGAAGAAACCAACATTTAAATGAGGGATAAGAGGCTTCTGTGTGTCAAGAGCTAGAGGTGCAGTTTTTGTCTTACTTTATTGCCATTTGAATGAATTACTTCAAGGGAAAACAAAGTAATAGTGACAGCATTCACATTGTGCACCTAATGAATATAGTTTTCTCATATAACGGACTTACCTCTCTTAAATTATTCATAACTCATATCTGTCCCTTGTCGATTGACACTTGAAAATGAAACATGTTAATGATTGTTTTGGTTTTTTAATCAGGAAAATTCAAGACAAAGACTAATATTGCTGTATTTTCTTGATTTAAACTTTCAAATCAAAATAGTTTCTTATTCTTTGAGAACATTGCTTATCATTTTTGGTTTTGTTTGGTTGTATGGAACATGAGATGACAGTAGTTCCTTTGGAGATGAATATACTATCTCACAGTACAACATAATTAGAACAGACATATCTTGATTGAAATGTTGATTAAAAAAAGACAAAAGGTGTCTCTTTTTGTTGTTGTTGCTGTAAGGTATTCCTTGCAGTTCAGTGTGGTCAGCTCCATCACTGTTTCAAGTGTGTCTGAACTTACAGTGGATTGACAAATCTTTGTGTGGGGTTCTTGAGGCAGCAGCGAGTCCTAAATTGAATTACATGCACATTTCTCAGCCACAAAGGGGAGCCATCACTAATTAAAACCATGTGATTGATGACACTGACGCTTCATGCCAGAGGAGGATAAATCACTCTCACAGTCACTTTGCTGCATTGGTTCCTGTCTCTACACCATAAGGTACTGTAAGTTCAACACTTCCTCAGCTGAGGAAAAGAAACAACTGGAAGCTGTGTTGCCGGTGCTTTGTTTTTTTAATGTTTTTGTTGTGCATTATGTCCCTTAAGACTGTAGCAAGACATTGGAAACAAATGTCACATGTGAAGGCCAACATCGGTGTATGAATTTCTGTTTAATGTATTATGAATGTGTCCCTCTATATATGAGCAAAACAGTACATGCTCTTATGTTTTGTTTATCCGAGTTTAACTTTGACCTATTAAAAGGGACGATGTCAACGTATACATCCAGGGACAGCACTTTATGAGTAATACCTGTCTAATGGCTTCTATACTGAGTGTGTGCTAGTGTATTATACCCACAAACCTTCATGCACTTAATAGCAAACACATTTCTGAAGCCTTGCATCTGTTCAACTTCCAGTTTTATTTATATTTGTATTTTTCCTTTGTGTGCGGTCCACAGATGAAAGGCAAGCTTGCTTCAGGTTTAACCGAAGAAACAGAGACCAGAATCATTGTAATCAAACACAAGTGTTTTCAATGTTAATAAGATAAACAGAAGGGTAAGACATTTCACATCTTCACAATTTAAAAACACTGAGTGTGTGGATTTATTTTTTGAATAGGAGAAGGGATCTGTGACAAATATGGGAGATAGCTTTTGAAAAGTAATACATTTAGATGTATTTGTGCATTGATGCTAAGCACTGCCGTAAGGTGTCAATCTCAACTCTACATGGCCATCCACAAGATGGCAGTTGGCCAGCACATACAGTATTACTATTTAAGTGTAGTTTATTTTGTAGTTTCAATTTTTCCACTTTTAATAATTGAGTTTTGTCACTTAGGTTAATTATGGAAGATAAAGCTTACTTGACAAAATATTGGTAAATGTATCAAACATATAAAGCAGATGTTCTATTTCCACAGTGGCTTGTATAATATCAGATTTGATCAAATGTGTTCATAACAATTGTATTATCAGCTCAGGTCAGAGAGAAATCGGGCAAGTCAATGCATGTTCTAAGAACAGCACTTGTCAAATAAAACAAGTCTTACAAAATCTTTCCACCTTTATGAATCCCTCTATATTCATTCACTCATGTGTTGTACATTTTAACTCTCTCCATAGGTGGACTATTACAGTGGGTTTAAACTGCCTGTCTTTGCCCAGGAAACATGTTTTACTCTAAACTGCATACAAGTCAGATCCTGTCAGTGGGTTAGTTTTGTTGAAAGGACCAATTAGTGGGTCCTACCTTAGCCTGCAGCTAAAAGGCCTAATGGTGGGGGCATCCACCTGAGAGGTGCAGAGCTCTCCCCACTGGGCTTTAATTTGAGAGAGGGGTGGGTGGCAGCTTCTGAGGCTTTTACCATTACACAGGACTTCATTGTGGCTGCTGACCGTTTGATCTTAAAATAATTTACTTAATGATCTCACCACGGGAGCAATTGGTGCTGCTCGATTAGTCTGCAAGGTCTAATGGACATGGGAAAGAAAGAAGAGGAGGAGGAGGATGGGAAGGAGGGAGATGGAGAAGGGAGGATTGCACAGTAAGAACTAAATGAATCTACTATGTAACCTTCGGGAGGTATATAGCATTATTTATTTTTTTTGTCAAAGGAAAAAGGTGAAATTCTAACAGTGCTACAGAAACGCAGATGCTGGTGGTATAGCAGCAAGGCGAAATACCAAATAAACACCTCTCAGTTGTTACAATATAACTATTGGACATGAAAGGGTAAAAATCATGCAACCTTCTTATATTAGTTTAAGACCTTTGCAATGATCTATCAAGGTAAGAAAAATGCATTGATGTCATATTGTCTGTAAATTCACTAACAAACATATTTATAGTCATGAACATGATTTTCAATGTTATATGTAAGATATTGAGAGCAACTATGTTATTTATGTGTTTGGATTTTATTTTACCAAAAAAGATATTATAAAGGATTGATTTACTCTGAAATTGCAGAGACAAATGGTCAATAAATTGAGAGTGGTACATGAAAATAAAGGCTACAAGGGGTATATTTAAATTCAATAATTATTTATATAGTACCAGTCTGTAACAGTAGCAGTAATATAGAGGACACCCTTGAATACTCAGTTCCTTCAATGTGAGTCAAAGTATTATCCAACATATTATGAAGACTAAAGGAGTGAATCGTAAAGAGAGTTGAAAAGGTCATTCCATTTCAGGCACACACTCGGCAACACGACTGAAAGGCCTTCCTGACCTCTGCGCCTAGATAACAAGCCAAAGAGAGAGGGAGAGGGGGGGGGGGGATTGGTCGGCTCTAATGCGGCCATTAGAAGACAAGATTGTTGTAGTCAGGTGAGTTGGTGCAGTTTGCAGCAACCCCTCTGGCAAAGTTTGAAACGCGGAAAAGGGATGGTGGGTGATTAACACAGATCACTGTTATTAAATCATGCAGGAAGGTTGTTAGTGCACATGAAGTTGTCTGTGACATGTCATGGCAAAATCTGGCTCACTGGCAGGAATAACCCAAATAAATCTCTGAATGGAAAGTTTTTTTGGACGGGAAGGCACGGCATAATTAGTGTCATCACATTTAATTACAACCTACATCTGCTTTTTCTTGTCAGCGTTATAACCTTATTAAAAAAAATGCTACATTAGTGATAGACGAATGATAGCTGCCTGAGCCTATGGAGATTGGAGTTTATTGACACCTGCCAAAAGTCTAAAAGACCCATATGATTGTAATGTAGCATATCTGGACAACTGCTATAGATTCACACAGTCATTAGTCTGTCAGCAAAGCCAGCAGGGAGTAAACCATTCCACCCATTATTTTGCTAACATTAGGGAATAGTAAGTTAAAAACAGACCCTTGATTACAATTTACTCTGCATAATAAAACGATGATCTCTTAAAAGCTTTAATTAAAATATCAAGAAGATAATGTGCTGGCTCCAGAGGACAAACACTTGAGCTTTGAATGTTTGCACTCTTGATTTTATGCAGAGACTTTTACTGTGACATGAGCAAAGGTCGACCTCTTCACTCTAAAGTGGGCATTTACTACACAGTCAACAATGCAGTAATTAACAGCCAGTGTAACTGCTGCCAATGCCTTTGCTGGTTGATTTTTTTGTATGTGCTCAATATATTGTTTTTCTTTGGTAATTCAAATGACGAACAATGTAAGAACAGTGCGTTTTACCGAACATGACAAACATTTTAAATTTAAAGTCAAGGAATTTTCTTTATATTTGTTACATTTAAACTGACAATGACAGTGTGCATATGCTGGAAAAAACATACATGGATGTTAATAAGACTGTAAGGCCTCAGATGAATTTTAAACATTTATTGACCCATCCCCCCACTGAATGGTACTAATCCTTGTGCCGGGCCCTGCCTCAGACCACGAGGTGTGCATATTAAAAGTTTTTACTGAGGCTCCCTACACCTGTGATCCTGTAACCATTGAGCCCTTGCACCACAAGAACATAAATCACTGCTTGTGAGTGGAATATCTCATAGACAGCCAGCATTCCTCTGCTCGTGCTGGGATTAGGAAATCAAAAGGGCATACGCTCTGCAAATGCTACACAAGGCCCCAAGGAAGCCAGCGTGTTGAGAAACAGCCAAGGAGGCTCACTCAGCTCTGTCATTTATAATGGTGCCGGACTGACAGAAGCCCCTGGGACATTACCGCCACAAACCCCAAACCACTGACTGTGTGTCATCCAAACAAGTACAAATTATGGTCTAAACGAAGCGGAAGAGCTACTGCAAATTGCAGGAAACGTTTTTCTGTGTCTTCATTATCTTGTTAGTTTTTTCCAGCACCATCTGCCTATGGTGATCAACCTAAGAAGAATTATTTTTCCCAAAGGGACAAGCATAATATGCCATGTTTACTTGACATGATACATGTAAATACATTTTATTAAATCTGGATTGGTTTGTTGGTCACAAAAAAGCTATATTTCAATACTCATTTCAGAAGTGTTTGTGTGATTAACATTGCACAGAGGACATCCACGATTTGCCCTTCTGTATAGTCTATCATGCAATCTCCAGGAAGGGAAACTGTACTGTGAGAAATCCAAGTATTTTATATGCAAAAACGCTCTCTATGTATCCTCGCCCTCTGTTAGTCAAAACATTGATGAGATAATTTGCATTTATGGAGTGAATGATTACACAAGTACACTATATGGGGAATAAAGGGCCCAGATCAGGTTAAGGCTGATTGACAGCAGCATTGTCTGGTGGGGCTTCTCTTCATTTTGAGGAGCCCACAGTGAACCCAGGCATTATGGCCATGGGGGCAGTGCCAGTCTCTCAGGATGCTGATTAAGTGGGATAAACCAGCCCCTCAGACACAAGTGGCCTGGCCGTCCTCAGGGGAGTTCTACGTAACCTCCTGGACCCAGCTTCCTCCACAACACACTCACCCCACCCTGCCTCATACATGCATACTTGTGTGTGCATGCCATGCAAGAGCACAGGCATGCACACACAAAATAAATAAAATGGCATTATGTTCTATTTAATGCCATGGTGTTTATTTTAAATGCACTTTAGCACAGAGAAACTAGAAAACAATTACACTTTTTTAATGTCTCAAACCACCAACAGAGGTCTACTTTTTGGGATTTATTTCGCTTTGAATGATTTTATAATCTACCATTATTCCATCCATAAGCCATTTAAGGCTAACATTTAAGCCTAAATCACCACATATAATACGTAGCCTATGTGTGTGTGAACTAACTAAACAATGGGGATTGTACAACAATTGTAGGGTAATGGGTGCCCTTAAAGCTTTTGTTTCCCAGCAGAGGAGCACTTAAAACAAGCCTTTCAAGATAAGCGGCCGGCTGTTGAACTGAGGCTTCACCGCTCCCCCAGGACCACATATCCATCACCAGATACCCTCGGGTGTGGGCTAACAAATTTGTTCAACCTGGGGCTTACATAACACCCCAAGAGCTTTAGCACTATCTGGACGGATTTCGTGTGATATGCCAACAGAGATCTCATTGCCAGGTTGAGCGCACAGCAGTTCTGTTTTTTAACATTTCATTACAGGGGCGTTTATTCACTAAAGAGCAAACCTTCCCACATGTATGCTATTATTTGCCACCAACACAGCCAAAAAAGCTCAGCCTACCGTGTGTGTATTTCTGGAGACAGGCGAGGCAATGACTTATGACAGAATGACTGACAATATATTATTTTTTAGTCAATGAGATCAATTATTGTATGGACGGGAGGTCGCCAAACAATACGCACGCTGCGCGCTCCCCTGCTCTCTTTCTGTGTTTTTAAATATGGCTTACAAATTGATTTATGAACTTTTTGTCAATCACCTGCTTGCAATGTTTTAATATTAGGTCTAAAATAATAATTATATTAAATACAACAATGATAATATGTATTTATACCACTACTAATAATGATAATACTATTTATATAATAACAATAACACAAAAGCCTACGGATGGTTTTGTCGAAATAATATCTATCTATCTCTCTTTCTATCTTTTCAGATCTAGGTTCAAATTGACAAACTGTCTCATTTCCTAGCTGGATCTCCGAGTCCCTTGGACCTACATGAAAGTGTGCCAAAAGAGAAAAGCCAGTGCCCTCTACAGGACTCCTCTGACGGTGACGGCGCGCACTTCCAGAGAAGCATAACCAACTTTATTAGCTCACATTATCCATGGTTTTCTAAGTCAAAATCCGATTCATTTACCATGTATACACATCTTCCCTGAAGTCTTTTTTTACACTTTTCAGACAAGAAAAAATGAACAAAACATTTGGGAACCAAATATGTGTTGCCCTCTTTTTTATCTGCTAAAACAGCATCTAAGAGCTTAAGACCACAGTGTTGTGAGATGTTCATATTGTGAAGCCCATTGAAATGAATCTGGGATTTTGTATGCTTTATAAATAAAACTCATATTTTTCTCAGAAGTTATTACCCTGGTCCTGTAGGGGGCAACCTTGGGGTTTGGACCTTCTGACATCCTGGGTCAGATGTAATATGCACACATAGCATGTGGCTGTTGTCAATAATAAAGTCTGGTTAAATGCTAACTGAATTTGTTGTCCCAGAACTCTGTGCAATAACGATAAAGTCGAAATGTAATCTATAATACATGTTTACTTTATGTACGGAACAACAGGTTGTATTCACATACCTTCAATATATCTGCAAACTCGGAATTGTAAATTCTTTATTGTTGTCACTGTATTGTTAACACATGGGAAATCACTGTTCTGTCACCAAGTTTTCCATTGGGATTCATTTAATTGAGTTAGACATAATTAGCAATATTAAATAAATAAGAAAACGTATCATCCTTACCTCTCTTATAATTAAAAACATCACGGGGGAAGATCACTTAGTCTCTAATTGTATGTTTTTACAGTTCACCTCTGATTTCAGCATACAGATATAGCTTGGCTCAGAAACAAAACGATTTCAGACTCCACATATTTGCGTGCTTGCTGCTGCTTGTTAGATTGACTGGCCTGTCATGATGGAGTGTTGTTTTGTGATTCAGTTTGGCAATCAATACAGCATCATCAAGAAAGGTCTGTTGACAGTGCCAGTCATTGATGAGCTGCTTGGTATTACAAATGCACCTATGTGCAATTTTGAAGGCCAAAAGACAAAGTGCAACATGTTTAATTAAAGTACAGACCATTACATCCACAATTTCAACTTCTCAAGTGTCTACACTGCAGTATTATTAATTAACAGATTAAGTCAACACATATGTTGCAATAGAACAACCATTTTTATTCAAATGACAATTAATGCAGCTGATTTGTGAACTGAATATTTACAGTCAGATTGCACCACATTCATTCTTGTGGTAGACAAGCAGTGGATAGGGATATTACTGTAGGAAGCTAGCTCAGCAGTGAAACAAGCCTTGGCAGGAAAATGGTCGAGGCGGCAGGTATAGTGCCAGGTTGTTTCTAAGAAATAGTTTTATGTTGCTTGGTAGGTGCCGTCTAGCTGGATCTGAATCAGCTGGCAGAAAGTGTATTTAGTTAGCTTTATTGTTTGTTGAGAGGGATGAAAAATTATGATGAAGAAACATAGGTAAAAAGATAGCTATGGTTCTTATTATAAATGTTGACGTTTCTCTCTCTTTCCATATGATGATGGTTGTGTAATGATCTCACTCTATTTCCGGCTGGTCTCTTTGGTCTTCAGCAAATTGAATGACTCGTGTTGACAACCATGTTAACATCTGTGCTGATTTTCAAAGTAAAATGAGCGTGTGAATTACATCAGGAGCCATCTTCATTTTAACTGCTTGAATGCATCGCCTCCAACTTGTTATTAGCACCATAGCAACAGTCAGGCAATCTCCTCACCGTAGGTGGTCTTGTCATTGTTAGTGATGAGGTCCATAACGGTAGTGCCACCTGCAAACCTGAGGATATTTTTTTACTCTCCTTTCCTTTTTTTTCCTGAGGATCATTTTCCTAATGTGAAACGGATAGGAAAAAAGTGAATTTTCCAGAATTTGTACAAACAGTTACAATACTTTAGCCAACTTCTGCCTCATGTCCTCTTCCTCTGATGTGTTGAAATACTATTGGTAAATACTTAACTTTAAGCATTCACCAAACGATACAATTAACAGTCAGCTATAAATCTTCAAGCTACTCCAAAGAAGCATTTATTTTTTAAAGAATAAGACAGTCAGACCCCTAGGCTGCTCTGAAATTAGGTGTAGTAAAGGGCCTTGTAAATGGCAGTTGCTGGGTACAGTGCTCTGCTGCTAAGACAACCGACAAACTATCCACAAACACATATATCACATACATTTTACTGCAGTCTGAGGCTCCATTACAAGGGCCCCTTCACGTCCAGTCCTGTTACAAAGGGGGCAAATGTGTCATAATGGGGCACAGATTTTCACCTGTTGAAACCAGCAATGTTTGACATACTGAAACCATAGCCTATACTATTGTATCATCAAATGCACATGCAATTGAGCATAACCTTCAAATAGACCTGTAGTTTAATGTCTCTTTTCAATAGTATAAACATAATTTTTCCTTTGATGCATTATTTCGATTCTGAGCTCAACTATTCTTTGATCTTTACTAAAAGTAGCCTACACTTTATTCAGACATGTCATATTAGTCAAACCTTAAACACTAAAGTTAAAAAAGGCTGCATAAATGTCTTAGATTACTTACCAAGGCTGATCAAATCAAACTATTTAACATACAGTCACAAAGCCGTGAAAATACATACTTGAGAATTATATTGTAAATTATATTTTCAACTTTGGGCTGACACAAATGTTATTTTTTTGGTTAAACCCTAAGAAAATTAACATCCTTTACATTTTGGTCAACTAAATAATTTAAAATGGTATAGTTGTAGTAGAATACACAATATGTAAGCCGGTCTTAAGTTGTAATGTTCATGACTTTCATAACGTTTAAGAGAAGAGGTGGGAGAAGTACTCAGATCTTGTACTTAAGAGTGTAGGAATACTCTGTGACAAATAAAGTCCTGCATTGCAAATGTTACTTACTGTAAGTAAAATAAAATTACAAAAGTATTAGCATCAAAATATACGTAAAGTACCAAAAGTAAAAGTACTTATTTGGTCCATTTCAGAATAATATATATTATATGTTTTGATTATAATTATTGATCATTAAAGTGTTATCAAAGCTGGTAAAGGTCCAGCTAGTTTGTATGTGGCCCCCCCTGAAAAAAAATGAAAAAAAAGAAGTTTATGATTAAACGATTTCTTGGCTGACGGAATAGGTGGATCTAACGCTATTTGTTATTCTAGACGGACCCATTAAAGCGTAAAAACTGTAACTATAAGTATCTGAAATAAATATGTGCACTAAAACAAATACCAATAACTGTGTTGTATAGTTTTCTTATCATAGGCGGCACCAGGGGGGCGCTATAGGGGGTGCTGCAGCTCCCCCTAGGATAGCCATAGCACCCCCTAAGCACCCCCAATAAATGTATGTCTTTTTTATTCGTATGTGTGAAATTCATAATTTGAAAAATGATTGATTTGAAAATAATATGCTACAGTACAGCACAAGAAGCCTACTTCTGGGTCTCTGTGTTTCATTCAAGCTCTGCTCTGTGTGTGTGTGGCACGAGCCATTTTGTGTGCGTGCGCGAGCGAGAGAGCGCACACCGGTACCCAGTGCTTGAATTGGAATGAAAAAGGTGCCAGTACTCTAAAATCAGCAACTTTTTCAAGTCAATTTTATATATACAGCCCACAAACAAGAATTTGGCTACTATAATGCTGGTGGGTTTGTCTCTTTACTACTGTATATTTTAGAAAGGTTCACTGTACTTAACATTTTTTATGATAGGCAGCGGATATGGCTAAAGCTCAGTAAGGTCAATATTAACTGAAAATATAGCAATCAAAGTCTAGATCTTCTGCTGAAGACACATGAAGCAGAGACCTTTCAGGTGAGAGCCCCTCTGGTGGTGTTCAACATTAATGACAAGGAAACAAAGCTCTGGTCAGAAGCATTTTTTATAAAAAGCTTTAACAAAATTAAGTATTTCTGTACATTTTGAATGCAATCTAACTTTCCAACTCAGAAAACGAAAAACGAAAAAGTGCCAAAAGTCTTCTCACATGGCTGAGCTGCTTTGCAATATACTTCACCACTGAAGAATACAAATATGTATAAAGTAAACTATGATGCAATCTAACTTTCCAACTCAGAAAAATGATAAAGAGCATGAACAAAGAACATGTAAAAACAAATGCAAAATTTGCACAATCTAAAATGAGAAACTGTAACTGCAAGTAACAAAGTCTGAGCCATGGTAAAGAGTTACATTGAACACCAAGCTGATCAGATAACTCCCTGGTTGGTCTGAAGTCCTTCTATCTCCAGGATCTGTACAAATCGGCACATTATGCCAAAAGTCTTCTCACTGGGTGAGCTGCTTTGCAATATACTTCACATTGTTAGAAAAGGCTCCAGAAGGCCTTGGGGACATCAGTATCAGGGGCTGAAGCTGGACAGGCTCTTTCATCAGCACTTCTCCTTCCCTTTGCCAGCCAGGACCTCACATACTGTTCCGGATTGAACTGTCCTAGTGATGGTCCATTACATTTAATGAAAACCAGGCTGGACAGTCAGCTGACAGAGAGAGCATTCCTTTTTGCAGTAAGGATATCGTTCATGCAGCTGAATGCCCGCTCACACTCACTAGTGGAGACAGCGATGGTTCGGACTGCTTTCAGTAGAGGCTCCATGGCAGCAGGTGTACGGGATGCCCTGGTTTCCTTGTATTCGCGAAAGCCCTGAACAGTCTCTCTTCTGTCCACTTTCAGCACTTCGCACAAACGTAGCACCTCTACGTCCCCATACTGTACGTCTAACTCCTCTTCAGGCCAACTTCCAGGATGGATAACTTTCATGTCCTGGATTAGCTGATTGTCCCGGGCCTCCCGGCCATGTAATGGGATTTCTCTTGTGCTGACATGAGAGGAGGTTGTGGAAGTCATTCTGTGTCTCAGATTATCTACCATACTGCGGAAAAACTGACCTGCATGAATCTGTACAAGCCTGCCATTCTCACGCAGGGCAACACCCTTGAAGGACTTCTCAGCTAGAGCTGTATGAACTGTAGTCATGTGTGGGCCAGGCATGGTGACCATGGATTCAAAAACTCGTATTTCTCGAGTTAAGAGGTTAAGAGTTACTGCTGTAGGCAGTGTCATCTCTCTTTTTTGGAGTTGCCGAGAGAGGTCGCTGAGCTCTGTGAGCGCATCGTACATCAGTCCCAGATTGCTGACAAACGTTGCAGATGTGAGCACATCATCCAGGCCCTTGTACTTTGCTCTGTCTCTGGAATCCCTGCTCGTGTCGTTTGCAGCATTTGTGAAGTGATCATGAAGCACTCGGTAGTTTTCCCAGACTGCTCTGACGCTCCTTTCACTTGAAGCCACCCAGCGGATGGACAAAACACGCCCTATCACCAGGAGACGCTGTCCGACTGCTTGCGCACACTGCGCTAACTGCCTCTGATTTTTGGGGGAGGCATGGAACAAGGAATAGAGTTTGTCAAAAAAGATCTGGAAATGATTGAGCCCTGAGACCTCCTTGACCACATCCCCAACTGCCAGCTCTAGACGATGATTGGAGCAGTGCCACACAAACAGGCTTCGGAATTTACTACACAACTGGGTAGCAACGCCTGTTCTCTTCCCTAGCATGACTGAAGCCCCATCACATGCAAAAGAAACAAAACACTGACCTAAAAAGTCCTCGTTAAAATCTCTTCCAAGACACTCCATTAACGCCTTTGTGATGTCATCAGCCGTTGTTCCATCCAACTCGATCAGCTCCCAAAAAAACGTTTCGGGCTCAGCATCAGCTAATGCTGAGCGTAGACACACAACAAGCACCGTTTTACCACTAATAGTGGTAGATTCATCGACCAAAACACAGAGTTTTCTTTGCTTTTCTGTAATGTCTTTTGCCATTTTTTTCTTTAGCTCATGAGCTATGTGGTCGATGATTTCGCCACAGGTTTTATTGGAGTGCAAAACCCTGCCCACGTTCAGCCCGTATCAGTTTCTGTACATTCAAATCAATTGGCATGTCTGTGAATGGCCGGCTATGTTTGCCAATGTTATATGCCGTTCGAAAAACTCTGATAGTGGTGTCTAATTCAGATTTATGCATAGACTGCACTTGATGTTGAATAGTTTCACGTGAAGCAGATGTAAGGATGTCAGCAGCTTTTACATGGGCTTGTGATTCTTTATGTTCTTTGATTTTTTTTTCTCAGGCTAGCTTGTTGTTTGCCCTTGTCAACACCGAAATGAGACACTGCACACTCACCCCATTCAGTTGACAGTTTCAGTCCTTGTCCAGTGTGTATTCCCAAAGATTTGACATCTCTGCATATCCGACATCCTAGCTTCTTATCTTTAAGAAGGAGCCATGCATTGGTCTTGCAAAAATATTGCACCTGGTCCGTTGTCCAGCAGTCAGGTGCATCGCTTTGCCCGGTGTTGGTGGTGGCAGTTGCGCCAGCAGCAGCTAACGTTAGAGGCTCTGGAGGAGGCGGCGGAGCTAGTGCTAATGCTAATGCACTAGAACTTGGAGCAGGAGGATCAACCAAAGAAAGCTCCCCATCAGACACAATTTCCAACACAGGCACAGCATTCTCTGTATTTGAAGTTTCTTCCGGCGACAACCGCTGTCTTTTTGCACTTTTATTAATCCACGCTAACATTTTAGAAATGCTAATTTGTGACGTGACTTGCTTTCCTTCTCTCGGGGGCGTGCCTGCTCTGTTCTATCACTCTACATAGCCACCCACTGGGTGGGAGTTGCACTGCATAAACACAACACACGTGCATCTAGCTATGTAAATTGTAAAGCATTAAAACATGGTTTTACTAACAGTTTTCAGTATGTTGTTACTTCGGCATTATTATTATTATTATTTTGAAACGTGTATTACTATTAAATCACGGTCAAATAGGTTAATTTTGACATAGTCGTTTCCACCACAGTATTTACATGGAGAAGATAAGCCCCGCCCCCTCTCCAGCACGTTCTGTTTGAATGACAGGAGTAAACAGCTGACAGCCGCTGTGAAACTCCAGCGGTTAGAGCGATGAGAATGTCCGTTCGGCACCTCATGACGCATCTACTGAGTACCGGGCGGCTGTATATATATATATATGGATGTATAATAAGAACGGCGGGAGAGTGTTGAGTACCGCCAGCATGCCGGTACTGAGCAAGAAGTGCCGGTACTCCATGGGTCAGAACCAGAAGTGCCGGTACTGCGTACCGGTGAGTACCGGCCCAATTCCAGCACTGCCGGTACCGGAGATCGTCGTTGTGGTTAGCATCTGGTGCTAGCTAGCTACGCTAACGGATATAAGGAGCTTTTTCAACAACAAGGTGGAGGGAGAACTCTCTCCTGTCAGACTGAGAGTCTCAGATAATCTCAGCTCAGGTGAGCTAAAGGACTCTCTCAAGGGGTTTAAAAGGGGAGTGATTTGTAAAATATCCATAAAGAAAAAGTAAATCTGCTTACAGTTCTGTTTCATATGGGTGTTGAGAGATGTATCCATAGATCTCTTAATGTTGCTCTCAAAGTGCACCAGATTGATGCTTTTGACTTCAATATAAAAATAAAATCTTCCCAGGGAAGCATGCCCCCGGACTCCCCTACAGTATGTTAGGTCCACCCCCCACTTGTAAAAACAGCACTTCGCCCCTGCTTACACCTACAGTATATGCCGTGAGCTGATTATCGAGCCTTCATTGTAACAGTCGCGGGTGTACTGTGTATGTGTATGTGTGTGTGGGGAGTGTTGCAGTAGAACATTTCACTGAAGCGCCCGGTACCTTAATGGGAAACCCTACATGTTTGAGCAACCTCTATGAAACGTCAAGCTACCCCACAGCACCCCCAAAAGAAAATCTGTGGCGCCGCCACTGTTTCTTATGCGCAATTACTTCATACCGTCTTTGTCGTCCTGCATTTATTGTGCCCCCCTCTGAAAATAACTGGCCCCAGCCTGGCCCCCCCAGTCAAATTGGTCTAGAACCGCCACTGTGCAGGGTAGCTTGAGAATTTACTCCAGATGGAACTAAAGTCTTAATTTAGTGTTGATTATATTTCACATTATTAATCAAAATCTGCAAAGGCACTAAAGATATTAAATACATGTAGTGAAGTAAAAGCACAAGATTAACCTCTGAATTGTAGTTGAGTAGAAGTACAAAGTGGCACACATTTGAAATACTCAAGTAAAGCACAAATCCCTCAAAATTGTACTACTAAACAGTACTTAAGTAAATGTACTTACCTACAGTACTGTTAAGAAGCCTTACCAAGCCTTTCTAGATCCGACTATTTAACATACAATCACAAAGCCGTGGAAAAACACACTTGCAAATTATTTATTGCCTCCTTTTCAGCTTTAGGACGACACACATGTTTTGTTGATTTAACTCTAATAAAAGAAAAACGGTGTATATTTTTGGTCAACTAAATAATATAAAATGCTACCATTGTAGTAAAATACAAAACACGTAAGCCGGTCGTAAATTATATTTACACACTGACTTTCATAAAGGAGAAAGTGTTATTTAGCTCCTGGCAGTGATTGAGGACAGTGGCTGTTGTTGCTTAGTAACGGAATGCTGACCCGCCCACCGGACTGTTTAGCTCGTGCCAGTCTTTTTTGCAGACATGCGTTCATATTTAAAACTTCTTAAAAACGAAGTCAAAAGCTAATTTAGGTGAAGGTGTCTTGAGTTGTTTTCCTTTTTGTTGAAGGAAGTAACAAAGGCCCCGCATGTCGTTGTCGTAGAGCAGTCATGTCAGACGACGAAAGTGTGCCTGGTTTTCTTGAAGACGACAGAGTAAAGTTTGTCGAGGCTAAAGTGTGTAGCCTGCTGCAGCTGCACCGCCAAACATGGGACAAGAGTGCGGTCAACGAAGAGTTCCAAACCGTGCTGAAAGACTTCTTCGAAAAGAAGTCTGTAATGTATTTCTCTTCTTCCAAAAAAGGAGGTCTGGTTGCTTCTAATGGGGTAAGGTTGTTACAGAATATCCAATAAAGCTAAGCTAGTGTCGTAGATAACGAAGACTGTTTACAATTGACTTGCAAAGTTGCAAGCTAGCTAAGCTTAGGACAGACCGTGGAAAATCCATTGATTGACCGATTTGATTTACCTGCTTGAAAGTGTCAATTTGTAGTACAATCACGTGATCATTTTTCGAATGCAGGTCCCAGCTGGTGCTCAAAACAGGCACATCTATATTCTCAAGAAGAGAGTGGCCCTCATCACCTCTGATAACTGCAGGGAACTGCTGCTCTTTGGCCTCCAGTCTCCATCACCACTGCTGCAGCTGTCAAGCACAGTGGAGCAGGTGATTGTTAAACCCTCCATCATACACCCATCTCATAAAAAAGCATTCTGTTGTATCTGCTCTCAGTTTTTGTTATGCATATTTCTAGCTTGCCTTTATGAGAGCTGGGTGAGAGTATTCATTATGTGTCTTTTCTCAAGGTATGTGTTCCACTGTTGTCAAACAACAAAAACCATCACACGTGGCCAACTTTGTTGTCTGAGGACATCATTCGACATGTTGAGAATATGTGCAGTAAGACATCAGTGGTC
Source organism: Gymnodraco acuticeps (assembly GCF_902827175.1). NCBI lineage: Eukaryota > Metazoa > Chordata > Actinopteri > Perciformes > Bathydraconidae > Gymnodraco > Gymnodraco acuticeps. The sequence continues at coordinate 1,831,031 of NW_022990583.1, read as the reverse complement.
CAGGGACAGGTTTTAGGGAAAAGTGTCCTCCCTATCCCAGCTGCGACAGATTGGGTGGAAAATGCATTCAGCAACTTCAAAATGTAAGAAAATACATCCATTTTGATTTTGTATCTGGATTACAATTACTGTTATTATTAACAAACACTCAACATGTGTTTTCACACACAGGTATAATAACTATGACAGGGCACTGGCTCATGCCATAGAGAGCCAGGTCATCAACTGGAGCAATATTATCCAGAAGATTTTAAAGGAAGATTCATCAGACCTCCTCATAACAGGCAGCAACCCAGGGCCCGATGCAGAGCTGAAGTTTTGGGCTTCAAGAAAGGCCAATATACAGAATGTTTGTGATCAGGTATGCTCCCTCCCCTTTACTAAAAACAATGATTTACTTGATTTTCATCTCCTGACATTCCATGATGTGTTTAACATGTTTGGTACTTTCCATTGTAGCTTCAGAGTCCAGTTGTTCAGAAGATGGCAGAGATATTAGAGATGATGGATAGCAGTTATTATCCCGCAATCAAGACTCTAATTGGAAGTGTAGTTGACGGTAAGATTAGTTCTCTTTTTAAAGCCAACTACATGTTGTAGTTTGCACCTTGTCAAATATCTGATTCACAGCATAATGCGATCACTCAAAACCTATTATCTCTGATAAGGTGGTTTTATTTTAAAACCTTGTTTTTCTCAATCCAAAGCACTTCAAGAAGCGAAGGACATTGACCTTTATCTACAGCCGCTACACGCACAACTGATTCCACTGGAAAAGGAAGGATTTCCTAACTTGGAAAAATTCACCCCTGTACTTTTCCACACATTGTTCCTAATCTGGACCAACTGCCAATCTTATCAAAGACCGGCACGCATTGTGGTGCTGCTGCAGGAGCTGTGCAATCTGTTCATTGAGCAGGTAGGAATCCTCATTTGAAACACCCCTAGTTATGAATGACACCAATTATCACATACATGTGAAATTGTTGTTAATATGATTGGACACAGAGCATGAAAACCTGTCAATTATGCTGTGATGTTGTTAGTTTAGCTTTATCTTGGCTTACTGTACGATCAAATTCACAGAATTATATAAATCTTTCCTCCTCAGGCTTCTACATACCTCTCTGCAGATCTGCTTCTCAGAGAGGATCCAGAGGAAAGTCTATCTATGGTAAAGAGAGTGATAAAAGTCTTTAGATGTTTTAAAGACAGTTACCAAACCCAGAGGGAGAGGTTGGCCCACTATGTGAAACATGCACCCTGGGATTTCCCATCCGCCATGATTCTTGCACGTTTCAACCAGTTCTTTAATCGTATGCTACAGCTGGAGGTGAGATCATATTTGTTTTGCCACTTTGAGGTTTTATTATTTTGTGGTTTTGTTTCCTATTACAAAATGTTATCTTTGCAGGACTTGTTTGAAATCATGCTGGACTTTCAGAGGATGGAAAAACTAGAGTTTGGTGGACTTAATGGCAAAATCTACAGTGAGAATGCTGCTCAGATGTACAAAGAATTCAGTAACCACTGCCAAGTGCTGAAGCACAGTGAAAACAGCCCTTATGACTTAAGCTCTCAGGTGAAATTGCTTATTGAGATGTCCATGAACAGCCATTTTATGTATATATAATGCATGGTTTTACATTTGTGTCAATCTCCTAATACTGTTCAACTTTGATCCACTCAAGGATTTTGAAAACGAGCATAAGGATTTGAAACTGATGATTGTGGACTTTGAATGCCGCCTTGCCAGCCTTATTTGCTTGGCCTTTAAGGATTGCTCAGGACTGGAGTCAGGATTTAAAGTAAGCTAAACTAGATTAAAGTATGATAATGATACAATATTGATAAAGTGAATATTGAGGAACGGAGCTTTCAAGCGGGAAACCAATCTCTTTGTTTTTCATCCTTTAGCTGCTAACTATTGTTGGACCCTTCCTGGAGAGAAGACAAATCCGACAGATATTCAGTCCCAACTACCTTATTCTGCAGCAGCTTTTCAGAGAAGAGCTGGAGAGATGTAAATGCCATTTTAAATCCAAGCTCAATAAGGTACTGAAAAAAAAAATCAATATTAGCAATATGTATTCAAGGCACAACCGGTATTGTACATGCAACAACTTTGTTCCATTTGGTCTTTGTTTACAGATGGAGAGTGGTCTGGGTAAGAACATGGCACACACATCTGGAGCACTGAAGTGGGCGAAAATGCTCAGAACACGCATTCAGACATCATGGGAAAAAATCAGATTACTGTTTGACATGTAAGTAAACACACTATTTCAGTGAATCAATGAATTAGATACAAACAGTCAGAAAGAGATACTAAGACAGAGATACTACTGTAACAAACAGGAATAGACAATCGTGCTGGGCCTAAAAATTGCGATTGTCTCACAATTATGCAATATTTCCAGGCCTGCAAGAGGTGGAGAATTGGCAAAGGAGTACCACATGTACATGGAGATGTTGAGCCTTCTGGACAAATATGAGGAGGACATTTACTCTGACTGGCGTAACGGTTTGGAAGAGGCATGCCTGATGAACCTCAATCAACACCTTATCTCCAGAAATGCCTCATCTGACCTGATCTCACTCAACTTCAATCCTAAGGTAATTGATGTTATGTCCCTGCAAAGTAGAGTGCCCATTGTGCAGCCGCCCCCCAATGCTAAATCATTATCTAAATGACCGTAAAACTGAAGATGTACTCCTGGTAAGTGAAAACACATATCCATCCTGACATCCATGTTTTATTTTACAGTTATTTAATTTCTGTTGTTTTATTCTCCAAGGGTTTCTATTAGTTGAGACAAAACATTTGACCTCCACCCTGCTGTGATGATGTCTATACATTAGTTTATTTTCTCTCCTTAGCTGACTGAAGTCTTGAAAGATGTGAAGTATATTCAGACTCTCTGTGAGATCACGATCCCCGCAGCTGCAATGGCAGTTTTTGAGAAGCGTGACATGTTCACAAAGGTAAGGAAAAAATATGTGCTCACATACACTTATGCACACCTGTTTGAGTTAAACAATAAGCACTATGTATCTTGTTTATCTTGTACATTGTCTGCACATCAGAATATATTGTTTCTCCACCCTTCCAGTATGTGAGCAGTCTGCAGCTGTTGGTACAATGGTACAATAAGCTAAAGCAGACGGTGCTGGAGGTGGAACTTCCTCTCGTCAGAGCGGAGCTAGAGTCCATAGACGTGCAGTTGACCAGGGCAGAGAGTGAGCTGACATGGAAGGATCCGGACTGCTGGAGCTTCATCAGCACCACCAAAGACCTGGCCCACAACCTGGTGGGTCGAGTCAGTAGAGCCAAGGAAAACTGCGAAGCCATCCAGTCCATGATGAAGGGATGGAGCAAACAGGCCATGTTTTGCAGAAAGGATAACAAGAAAGGCTCGCTCATACAGCTGGAGGACAGGGGAGACCGTGTCAACAGGAAGTACAGCTCCATGAAGAAAGATGGAGACTCTATCCACAAGCTGGTACAGGTGTGTTTGCATGAACTAAAGTATTCACTCTTGTACACTATAGATGTTATGTGAATACTTGTGTTGCACTGTAGGTAATCACCAAACAACGTGAAGTTATTGATGTAATTCCAGAACATTTTAACATGTCTTAGAGATATGTATCTTCATCAGAAGGCCTGTCACGATAATTAATGTTGTTGGACAATAAAAAATAAAATAAGTTTTTTTATATATATATATATATATATATATATATATATACGCGCGGAGTGTCCTGACCTGGCTGTGTCATGGGCTGTGTGTGAGCCCTGCCCCTCACGGCGCGCCTGGGCGGCAGCCACAGCGCGCCTGGCTAAAATGCTGGTCACACCCTTATGTAAACAAACAGGCATGTAAACGGCAATTTATCGAGGTCAGAAAAGTTATCGGGATCAAATCAAGTTTTATTTATATAGCACTTTTATAAACGATTTTTGGTCGAGCCAAAGTGCTGTACATATAATAAAAATAGCCTACAGTAGAGACACTTTACAGCAAATACAACAGCACAGATTGTTCAGAATATCAGTATGAGAAAAACGACACCCTCTATCCTTTTTATTTATCGTACGATAAGTCAATTAATTGCTTATCGCGACAGGCCTATTCATCAGCTCAAATCACAATAGCATTACAGTTCACTGGCATTTTAAAACCTTGCTTTTTTACATTTCATTTGGGAATTTGTGCTTGTTATGGGCTTGGATTTAGTTTTCTTATGATAAAACAAAACGGATACGGTAAATAACATATATCTAACATAACCGTTATCTCTACTTTACAATTAATAGTACTTACTGTAGTTCATTGATACCCTTTCTAGTTTAATCAGTTAAGTTTGACATATTAGACTTAACATATAATTGTATTTTATATATTTTTAAATGTCCCAACATGCCAAGCTGTATTTATTAGGAAATGTAATAAAACCACTCAAGCTGTCAATTTGATCTATTCCTAAAAATCTAAACGGATTACATTACATGTCACTTGTTAGACGCTTTTATCCAAAGCGACTTACATACTCAATACTGTGGGCAATCCCCACGGATACAGTTCAGAGTCAAATAATTCAATTTTCTGTGCTTTCCATTTCAAATATCCTACATTTTCATCAGGATAATAAGGTCCATTTCCACGCTGACCCTGAGTCAGAAGCATGGCAGTCCTACCTGGAGCATGTGGATGAGATGGTGGTGGAGGGGCTCTTCAGCTTCATCAGCCACTCTCTGCAGTTCTTTGCGAACAACATGGAATCGTGGCCGAGCCCGACACCTCTGTTTGAGTCTCAGTTGATGCTCAGTAGCTCAGGAATGGTTTTCCTCCCCTCATTGGAGCAAGATGCAGGGGACGGCCTGTATGAGCTGATAGAAGGACTGGTTGGAGACATATTCAAGACTTCAGTGAATATCAACAGAATAGCTGCTCATCATAGCACGGAGAGCTACCAGGTAATCTGCGGTAGACTGGGATTTTAAAATCTACCACTGCCTCTTAACTCATTATAGTGTCTTCTTCTTCAAACAGTACATTACCCTTATGTTATGTGTCATGTAATATAACTCTTACAGGATCTAATGGATGACATGCTGGATTTGTTGGACCTGAGGCAAGAAATAATGGAGCGAGTGGAAAACGTCCTCAAGGAAGCAATAAATGACCAGAGAAAGTTTGACTGCTACACCCATCTGTGGCAAGATGACAGGGCTGAGTTCCTCGGCCAGTTTCTGCTGTATGGGCGTGTCCTGACAGCCGAAGAGATGGAAGCTCATGGCGCTGATGGCCTCCCTGAGAGCCCGCCCACAATTGATAACTTCAAAGAACAGGTGAAATGCTCTTTTAAATCCTGATTCATATTTCCCATACATGGCTGGTGAGTTAATTGTTAGCTGTTTTGTGGTCTTCATTTTACAGATCGATTATTATGAGGATCTTTATGCTGACATTTCCAAACTTGAAGACTTCAAAGTGTTCAATGGATGGTTTCGGGTGGATATTAAGTTCTTTAAAGTGAGCCTCCTTAACACTGTGAAGAAGTGGAGCTGGCTTTTTAAAGAACACCTCTTGACCTATGTCACTAACAGGTACATTTAGTTTATGCATGGCTTTAGATGCATACTAAACTGTAACATCACTTATACTTACTGTACATGTTTTCCCTCTCAGTCTCGATGAGCTGCAGAAGTTTGTCCGAGCCACTGTTGAAGGGCTAGGCCAGCCTGTGGCTACTGGAAACCACCGTGGCCTGGTGGAAGTGATGAGTCATCTGTTGGCCGTCAGAGACAGACAAGCAGCCACAGACAAGATGTTTGAGCCTTTTAGAGACACAGTGATCCTGCTGGAGCAGTATGGAGTGATCATACCAGACCAGGTCCATTCTCAGCTAGAAGTAAGACATTGAATGGTTTATTGGTTCCTATTTGCATGCTACCTTCAAGAACATATGTGATACTTAATTATAATTTATTCACAAATTATTTTCATTTTGATCTTTGAAAATCTAAATAACTCTCTCAATAGGAACTTCCTGAGAAATGGAGTGGGGCAAAAAAATTGGCCTTAAAAGTGAGGCATGAGGTGGCTCCCATGCAGAATGCAGAAGTGATGGTGATACGGAAACGATGCATGACGTTTGAGGTGAAGTCGCGTTTATATACAGCTTTAAGCTGTTAGAAGCTTTTGATTTTATATATATTTTAGCTAAAACAAATAAAGTAATACTTCTTATTTTTCAGGTGAAACAAAGCAAATTCAGGGAGATGTTCAGAGCAACAGCGCCATTCAGATACAATGCTGTGCGACCCTACATCAGTCTGGAGAAGGTAGGAGTTCAACCTTGACTTGATTATAATAATATTGTATTATACTATACACTTTGGATAACAATTACCATGTGTTGTTTTCTAGTCTGAAAAAGCCGTTCGAGACATGGAGAAGGAGGTGGCAGAGTTGCAGGAGTCCATGAATCTCTTCGATGTTACTATTCCTGACTACAGAGACATCAAGTCCTGTAGGCGAGAGATCACGGTCCTCAAAGAATTATGGGACATTGTTGTGTTTGTGCAGGTGAGTTGCTTAATATATACTGTATATTTAAAGTCTCTATTCTGGAGTGAAGGGAAATCCAGCTGAAGGCCTCATCCCCCCCAAACTTCAATGACCCAAAAACTCAATAACGTGTCCTCTTAGGAGCCGTCATTGATCCTTTGAATACCCTGTCGCCTCTAAATGTCCCCATTAAGTCCCCTCAGCCCATTGACCCCTCTGCATGCGTCTTTATCTATACAGAGCAGTGTTGAAAACTGGACAATGACCAAATGGAGGCAGATAAACGTGGACCAGATGGATGGCGAATTGAGGAGGTTTGCCAAGGTGAGGTCACCAACAGTGCTGCATCACACCAGCATATCTCTCCTGCTGCCTTGCTGTTATGCACCGTTGCTATTTGTAACAGATGCCTTCTAATAACTAATTATGTTTACCTGCCTTCTGTTTGTGTAGGACATACGGAATCTTGACAAAGAGGCTCGCATTTGGGATGTGTATTCCGGGTTAGACCTTTATGTAAAGAACCTGTTGACGTCACTGCGGGCCGTGAGTCAGCTACAGGACCTGGCAATACGAGAGCGCCACTGGGTGCAGCTAATTAGAATAACACAGGTGCATTAACACACACATCAGTGGTCCTGCTATAGAGCATTGTTTTGCTTGCATGATAACAAATTGACACTTTGCATCATGACATTAATTATTTTATAATAGATGGACTTCACTGTGACGGACAGCACCACTCTGGGAGACCTCTTGGCTCTGCAGCTCCATTTGTTGGAAGACGAAGTTCGCAACACTGTGGATAAGGCAGTCAAAGAGATGGCCATAGAGAAGGTTGTTCTGCAGTTAAATATATGGGGTCAAACACTTACAAATAAATTGGGATTTTGCATGTGGAAAAAAGTGACGACATCAGCGAGGAGCTAACTTTTTATACACATGGTCCCTAGCTGAACTGCAAAAACCATGGAATGCAAAACATCAACTTTTCAGCATTGGGAGTATGTTCTTAGATTATCCAAAAAGTTAAAGAATGGTTTATTTAGCAGAACAAAAAAGAGAATTTGTATAATTACTCAAGGCACACTTCATCTAAAGTCATATAAGACATACAAATATATGTTTTTGTTATTACATTTGGTGTCTAAATTACCCCTACACCAAATGTATAATTTATAATTTAACCAAAAGTAAATGCAGGTTCAAACATATAACCATTATACTATATACTTATACTTGATTTCAGATTGTGACAGAAATAAGTAAAACGTGGGCATCGATGGAGCTTTCATATGAAGATCATTACCAAACCTCTGTGTCGCTGCTGAAATGTGACGAGGAACTCATTGAAACTCTCGAGGATCATCAGGTGAATATCTAAGCTGCTGATTTTATGTGTGATCTAATTTCATGGAATGCACAATGGCTGTGAAGCTCTCAAGATCAGTTGTCTGAGAGGAGCACTGATAGTTAAGGGCTGAATAGAGATGAGGGTGCAGAAAGGGGCCGCCCTGTCTGACTGTCTAACAGCACAGCTGAGAGAAGAGGGGTCCCTATTGAGTCTTTAGATTTATAGCTGCGGGAGGACACAGGGCATTGTTGCACTGCGGCGGTCTTTGTACATGTCCACCAGATGCATTGGGGGTTATAGCCAGCAATTAGAAGTCTTGCCACTTTAGTGCCTAGATCTTTGTGTAAACAGACTGTTTCCCTCCCCCATTTTAATGGCATGGCATGCTGATGAGCTTGAATATGCATTGAAATTAAACTGACACATGTTATGAGGTTTAGGTTATTAAGATATTACTTTCTCTGGCCATAGATTGGGTGGTAGTTAAGTGTATTTGAGTTTTGCATTGGATCAAATCCTTTTGAAAGACTATAACCATGTCTGCGTGTCTTCATCCTCTAGGTTCAGCTCCAGGGCATCTTTCAGAGCAAGCATGTGCATCACTTCCTGTTCCAGGTAGTGGAGCTGCAGAAACAGCTGACTGTGGCGGACTCTGTGCTGATGGTCTGGATGGAGGTCCAAAGAACGTGGGCCTACCTGGAAAGCATCTTCAAGAGCTGTGACGACATCTGCCAGCAGCTGCCTGCAGATGCACACAGATTTCAAGTTTTAGATGCAGAATTTCAGGTCTGCACTTATGTTTACTCCTCAGTCATGTAGTTATTCAAATACTATTATTGTAATCATGGTGATGATGGTTCTTTCAGGAGTTAATGTTGGACAGTGCTAAGACTAAAAACGTCATCGAAGCCACCAACAAATCTCATCTATTTGAGAAGTTAGAGGATCTGCAAAGAAGGTTCATTTTCATTTAATTCCATTTGAATTATACTGCTCACAGTTTGAGGTATTGTGCTCACTATTTCCATACTCTGTCTTTGAACAGGTTGTCATTGTGTGAAAAAGCCCTCGCTGAGTACTTGGAGACGAAGAGACTCGCATTTCCCCGATTCTACTTTATTTCATCTGCAGATTTGTTGGACATCCTCTCTAAAGGGAGTCGCCCCAGAGAGGTGCATACATGTAGCATTTCCCTTTATTTAGTTCATGTAACACACTTTAACTACTTTTTCTGTCATGAACAAAATAATGACAGTGTATTTCGCAGGTAACTGTCCACCTCTCAAAATTATTCGACAACATGGCAAATCTTGAGTTTGCTAAAAATGAACATCTGGATAATCCTAAACGTGCAGTGGGCATGTACAGCAAAGAGAGAGAATATGTCCCATTCCAGACTGAATGTTGCTGTAACGGGCCGGTAAGATTACATTGACTATCAGAAAATCTGTATTTGTTACGATATTTCACAAGACAACCTAACGAATGAAACGAATACTTCAGGTGGAGGCATGGCTCTCTTCTCTGGAGGAGTCGATGAGGGAATGTGTCCGCGGGCACCTGTCCGAGGCTGTGTCTGCGTACGAGGACAGACCCAGAGAGCAGTGGATTCTCGACTTCCCGGCCCAAGTGGCTCTCACCGGATCCCAGATCTGGTGGAGCAATGATATGGAGCTGGTGTTCAAAAGACTAGAGGAAGGGTTTGAGTCTGCTCTCAAAGATTACAACAAGAAACAGGTACACTGCATGATGCATTCACACACTAATAAAGATTTCAATGAAATGCAGCTTAGTTGATAAGAAATCTGACTGATCCAAAATAAGAAACATTTTTGTAAATATTTGCTTAATTTAATATATGATATACTTCATATTTGGGCCAAACTGCAGAGTGTTTAAAGACGACATAAATGTGAAAGGTGTTATGCTCATTTATACTCACCTAGTTATTAGAAGAATATTCAATATAAAATGTAATATTTGGGCAGCATGGTAGCGCACTTGGTAGAGCAGGCAACCCATGTAAATAAGAAAAGGTTAAACTCTTGATTAGTTTTTATTTCTATACACATTATTTATAAATCTATGTATATTTATTACAATGTAAAGATTAGATAATGTACGATCTGACTGGTTTCTGTGTCTGTTGTAAGTGAAATGGCAACTGCTAAAGATAATGCAGACATTTTCCATAGTGCCATTATAATGAAATCAGCCTGCTTGTAGGGCCCTGTTGTGGCGTATGCTCATAGTTGTATGATCACTCTTGTCAGATTCATCAGCACTATTTAAGGTTAGCTTGTCCTTGGTTGCTGTTTGAATAATCTCTCTCCCTTCAACGCACGGCACCGCACTGATTGGATCTGCTGTCATACAAGACTAGTGACAAATACAGGACATGCAGTGATGTTTTAGTCAATACAAGAACAAAAGACTACTTCTGATTGTCTGTTTCTTTCAAAATGCCCTCAGGGTCTGCATTAATACACCTAAAGTGCATGTTGTTCTGCATGGGTTTAAGATATAATGACTTTGAATGCCTTCAAATACAAGTGAAACCTGACGTTTGTTGCCAAATTAATCTCATGTGAATTCAAATTGGCACTCGTGTTTTTCTTTCTCCAGATTTCTCAACTCAACATGTTGATCAGCATGCTGCTGGGGGAGCTGAGCTCAGGCGACAGACAGAAGATCATGACCTTATGCACTATTGATGTCCATGCAAGAGACATTGTTGCCAGCCTCATTGCCCAAAAGGTTTGAACAATTTAAATCACCTCATAAAGATCATCTCCTTTAAGTCGGATACATGTAACATTGCATTCTAGTAATATAAAGAAATTCTCATCATATTGGTGTGGAAAAGATAATATCAGTGTTTTTTTAATTTATTTGATTCTCTATGGAAAATCCAATGAAAAGCATAGATTAGAACCTTTTCACTGTGTATTGACCGAGATAAACAAGAGAGGAATTTTACCCAAGGGATACAAAATGCTGTAAACTTTAGGTCTAAACTAAAACATGACAATATTTGAAATAGTTATGATCATTTGACTCCCTGCTGCCCGTATCTCTTGTGATATTATTACCAGCAGCTGAATCTGTTCTCAGGTCACCTCCTCTCAGGCCTTTCCATGGCTTTCCCAGCTGCGGCACTGCTGGTATGAGCAGCAGCATCAGTGCTTCGTTAACATCTGTGACGCCCAGTCCCCTTACTCGTACGAGTATCTTGGAAATACATCGCGTCTCGTCATCACCCCCCTCACAGACCGGTAACTCTGCCGTTTCATCACCTTTCAGTCTATGCAAGTATCATTTCATTACATTTTCTACATTCAGCGTGGCTAAACACAACATTTGTGTCTCTGTGAATGCTGGTCCCGTGGGCATGTTTAGGTGCTACATCACTCTAACTCAGTCACTCCACCTGACCATGAGTGGGGCCCCAGCTGGCCCCGCAGGAACAGGGAAGACTGAGACAACGAAGGATCTTGGCAGAGCCATGGGCGTCATGGTTTACATCTTCAACTGTTCTGAACAGATGGACTACAAGGTTGGACATTCAGTCAGAGGACAATTCAAAGTTATTCTCTTTGCTCAGTGTATGTCTTGATTATCTGTTTACACATGAATGCTAAATGTATTTTTTTCTTTTACATGTTCAGTCAATTGGAAATATCTACAAAGGTCTTGCCCAGACCGGAGCATGGGGTTGCTTCGATGAGTTCAACCGTATCGCTGTGGATGTTTTGTCCGTCGTGGCAGTGCAGGTCAAAACTATACAGGACGCCATTCGCACTAAAAAGAAAAGGTAACAAGTGAAGGCTGAATACATCAAGACTTCATGCTGTAAGACTGAAAACTGTGTTAATAGTCAGCTGCAAATATGGTTTGACCTCAGAAAAATTGCAACAAAAGGTTTCTCAACGGATTATTGTATTATCAGGTGTACTTAATAACATACTAAAAGTCTACCAAAATCTGACTACTAGAAATGTGTATTTTTCAAGATTGCCGAAATTTCTTAAAATACCCTAACTCCTTCATCATTTATGAAGTATTTTGTTGGTATAAACATATGTTTTGGGGGTCTATAAATCCATTGGACTTGTCCAAATTGCAATAATATGATTACATCATTTTAAAATCATACATTTTAAATATATATATAACCCTCCATGCAACCTCACAGGTTCCTGTTCCTGGACCAAGACATTGTGTTAAAGCCCTCTGTGGGGATATTCATCACTATGAACCCTGGCTATGCAGGCAGGACGGAGCTACCCGAGAACCTCAAGGCTCTTTTCAGGTGAGAGGGAAACCGCAGCTTCTTTTATAATGTGCCTTGATTCGGCAGGAAGTTCATGGTCTGCATTTCCTGTGTCCTGCCGTAGACCCTGTGCCATGGTGGTGCCGGACACTGAGCTCATTTGTGAGATAATGCTGGTGGCAGAGGGCTTCCGAGATGCTAAGCTTTTAGCCAGGAAGTTCATCACGTTGTATAGTCTCTGCAAAGAGCTCCTCTCCAAGCAGGTAGGAGAAATATTTTATAATTCAAAATGTTGGATTTGAAAACGGAGCATCCATAATAACGTTTTTCAGCCAACCCCGGAGCACAGTGATTCATGAAACCATTCAATACACCTTTATCTTTCAAAAGAATGATGTATGGAAAGTAATTAATTGTCTATTCTTCTTTGTTTGTTAGGACCACTATGATTGGGGCTTGCGTGCTGTCAAGTCTGTTCTGGTTGTTGCCGGGGCCCTGAGAAGAAGAGACAAGAGTAGACCAGAGGATCAGGTGACTTGCATGTGTTTGGCATCTTACAGCCACAAGAAGAGGAAGCCTCATCGTCTCATACTATAATCCACAATTTCACTTTATTTACCAGGTGCTGATGCGAGCGCTGAGAGACTTCAACATGCCTAAAATCGTCACTGAGGATGTGACTATCTTCTTGGGACTGCTTGGAGATCTGTTCCCAGGCCTGGAGGTGGAGAGAGAGAGAGACTGTGAGTTTGAAACGGCCGTCAGGAAGACAACGCTGGAGCTCCGACTCCAACCGGAGGAGACATTCATCCTTAAGGTTAGGACATGACATATACATGATACACTGAATACAATGCTTGACAAAAAGCTACAAATAATCTATTTTCCAACATTTCTTCATCAGGTGGTGCAGTTGGAGGAACTCATGGCAGTGCGTCATTCAGTCTTTGTTGTTGGAAATACAGGGACTGGAAAAAGCCAAGTAAGTTTGTATTGCCTTTTTTAAAAGTAAATGCTCCGTTTGTTTCGGTAAGGTACATCAAATGTAAGGTTTTGTTTATCCCTTCACCAGATATTGAGAGTCCTCCATAAAACTTATGTCAACTTGAAAAGAAAGCCTGTGTGGAATGACCTCAATCCGAAGGCAGTGGACAGAGATGAATTGTTTGGCTTCATCCATCACGCAACTCGAGAGTGGAAAGATGGTAAACGGAGACGGTTTACTTAGAAATAAGAACATTTAAAATGCAGGACAAGTGCTAACTCATACCACATGTAATCAGTACCTTGATATATTTGTTGTTAATTGTGATTTTGAATCCCTGTGTTAGGTTTGCTTTCATCACTGATGCGAGAGCAAGCAAACATCTCCCACACCGGACCTAAGTGGATTGTGTTGGATGGAGACATTGATCCGATGTGGATTGAATCACTCAACACGGTGATGGATGACAACAAGGTACCTCCCTCCTGTTCACCCATACACTAGTGTGCAACACATAGCAGCCAAGGTGGCATAGATAGAAAAAGATGTTTCTTTCCCCCTCCTTCAGCAATCACTTCCTGGAGTGTGAGTACTTGGAAATCTTTTTCCAGAGCAATGAATCATGTCCGAGTGATCTTGTACCTTTGAAATATTCTAAAGCAAGTCTGTCCAATATGATGAAATATGAAGGTGTTTTCGGCAGACTATTGTCCGTCATGTTGACCTTTCAAATGTTATGACTTTTGTAAACTGTTATGCTTTCTAACGTCTTTCAGGTCCTCACGCTGGCCAGTAATGAACGTGTCCCACTCACTTCATCCATGAGACTGGTGTTTGAAATCAGCCACCTGCGGACGGCCACTCCTGCTACCGTGTCCAGAGCAGGAATCCTCTACGTCAACCAGCAGGACCTGGGCTGGAACCCGTGAGTGACACAGTTTGTATTCACATATGATCAAAGCATCATTAACGTTTTCAATTCAATGCTTGAGCTTGTTTCACTTAAGTGATGTTATTGAGTGTTATTACGTTTTCAATGTATCCTCATATAACAGTTTGAGTTTTCCTATGAACGTCCAACAACCCAGGTGATCAGTTGTTCTGCGCAAGCTCCTGCACTTGGTTTAGTTTAAGAAAAGATCATGATTAGGGTCAAATAAATTGCATGTATGTAGCTTTACATGTTGGTTTTGGATAAGTAAATAGGTTACTTGGAGGCAGAAATGCAAATCCTAATGATCAGGTGGGTTAAATACAAATTATAGTGAAATACTTATTGTAGATAAAGTTACGAAACACTGAATAGGAACAGTCTGCATTGTTTCCAAAGACAAAGACACTGTTTCGGATCCTGATCAGATCAATACAGCAATATATAATGACTCCGTCTTCCTCAGGTACGTTGCTAGCTGGATTGACCAACGCGAACGGCAGACAGAAAGGGCCCATCTCACCATCCTGTTTGAGAAATACGTTCCTCGTTGTCTAGAACAGATGAGAAACTCCTTCAAGACCATCACTCCCATCCCAGAAAGCTCTATGGTGCAGGTACGCAAACACAAGCATGTTCATGTAATGTTTCTCCTATTCTATGCTTGAACAGTCAACACATCACAATGAAATCATTATTGTTTCCCCTTGTTCAGACACTCTGCGCTTTGCTCGACTGCCTTCTAACACCAGAAAATATTCCATCTGACTCTCCACGGGAGCTCTATGAGACCTACTTCACCTTTGCCTGCATCTGGGCTTTTGGGGGGGCTCTGTATCAAGATCAGGTATTACTTTGGTTTGATTCAAGTGGATGAAATTGAGTTTGGATTAACAACAAAACAAAAAACCGCCAACTATAATTCCTTATCAACATAAATAGCATATTAATGTAAGCATACTGTTGATGTGTACATTCTGACAAGGCAATGATACACTCTCTGTTTGTTCTTAATTCCTTTGGTGCTCAAAACTGTTTTCACTAAAGGACATTGTGCGTTTTTCATTGAAAATGTGGATCTGGGCATATATCTAGGACTGTTATACAAGTTTATTGGATAGTTTGTTAATTATCTTTGTAATAGTTGGCTCTACTTACTCCTCGAGTTGTCTTTGTACTTCTGGAAGGTATAAATATAGGGTGAGGGGCCACACGGGCCCTTTTGCTGACAGACATGTCAAACTGTCAAGTGATCAAGAATATGATAAGCTTATTGTACCTGTCAATGATTGTGACTAATTGAAGGGTTGTTCATTTAAATGATATATATTATTGCATGATATGATATGTTCTATGATTTGTCCAGCTCTATGATTACCGGGTACTGTTCAGTCAGTGGTGGACCAAAGAAATGAAGACAGTGAAGCTTCCAGCACAAGGGAGCGTGTTTGACTACTACCTTGACCCTCAAACAAAACGCTTCCTGCCCTGGAGTGACACTGTGCCGCCGTTTGAAATGGAAACGTGCACTCCATTACAGGTACAAAAAATATTAGCTACCGAAAATGCGGGGGAGTGTAACTCTTTGAGATGCAGACTTTTCAAAGCAGTTTGACAAATAATCACAAACATGATCACGAGCAACCTTCTTAAAGAAAATTAACCAGAAATGAACAATACAGCGATATTAAAAATGTTTGTATGCCTGAGTGAACATAATAAGAGAGGGTAAAGTCCAATCAGGAGGTTATGGTAGGGGTGCTAGAATGGATGATGGGCTTTCCACTGTGTCTGATTACCATCTACTACACCCCATACCAGACTGTGTGGGGGTGAAGGCATGAGCAACAAGGCTTGAGCTATCACCCACGCTCTATTGTCTTTCTGTATGCTCCTGCGTACAGCTGTGAATGCTCCAAAGGCTCTTGCTGAGCCATAATTAGTGGGGTTTTGTTCTGAGCAAATGATGCTATTATGACAGAATAGTTGTGGTGTACTGGGGAAATACAAGAAATTATAAATCACATACAATTCACTGAACACATGTCTGTCAATAAATCACACTCAAAGAAAGCCATAATAACTATGTATGTTTCTGCTTTGTGTCTTCCTGCTGTTTCTATGATTGCAGGCTGTTCTGGTACACACAGCAGAGACTGTGCGTCTTCGCTACTTCATGGACTTGTTGCTGGAGAGGAGACAGCCAGTGATGCTGGTGGGGAATGCGGGAGTGGGAAAGACTGCACTTGTCAAGAACAAGTTTGACTGTCTGCCAGAGAGTTACATGAGTACAAAAGTACCCTTCAACTACCACACTACCTCCCTCATGCTGCAGGGTGAGAGAGGGGGGGGTTCTGTTCTTTTGTAGTGACTCGTATATCAAGTAAACTGTAGCACCATCTGCTGGTAATGCTCAGATTCAGAAAGAGCGGGGGGGGGGGGGGGGGGGGGAGAAAAACATAACAACCATTGTTATTGTAATCCTCGCCTGAGTCATATGGCATCTGCACAATTCCAAAGTTGGTTTGACTAGTGTAAGAATATTCTAGCTTTTGTGTTTCTTGTATGTGTGTAGTTTTGTTGATATTTTGTTGTTGTTTGTTTTCTCTTGTAGAGATTCTTGAGCGACAGTTAGAGAAAAGAGCAGGACGAAGCTACTCCCCTGCAGGCAACAGAAGGATGGTCTACTTCATCGATGATATCAACATGCCAGCTGTCGACAGTTACGGAACAGTGCAACCTCACACACTCATACGTCAGCATCTGGATTATGGCCACTGGTGAGAAGACCCCACATGCTCACTACTAGTTGTTGTTGTGTGTTTGAGTCTTATGCCACCACATGAACTATTTAGCAAAATTGTGGTCTGTTCACTGATTAAATAAAGAATGTATTTCCTTTGATCTCTGTAGGTATGACCGACAGAAGCTGAGCCTAAAGGAAATCCACAATACCCAGTATGTTGCCTGTATGAATCCAACGGCTGGGAGCTTCACTATCAACCCCAGACTACAAGTATGTTTTCCATTCACAATGTCCTAGCATCTCAGTTTTTGATTTGAATTAAAACAAGCATATTGCTCCAGCATATCTTTTTTGAAATGCAGTCTTATGAACTATCTATGTTTTGATACAGGATAGTTTTTGTAAGTGTACATTTAAATGTGTGAAAATAAATCTTAGTAAATAGTGTTTTTATATATTTATTTGACGGTGGCAACGTTGATTCATTCATATCCAGAAGAATCAGGAGTCAATTGGTTTTTATAGTGAATCATGATTTGCAGAATATTTGCAGGGACTAGGATTATTTTTATATCCGTGTATTTTGGAGCATAAACAAAACACGTAAAAAATTTCAACATTTATTTTGACATTTTCTGAAGTTTGGTTTGTGCCTTTTCTCTACAGAGACATTTCTCAGTGCTGGCGGTGAACTTCCCTTCGTCTGAGGCTCAGACGTCAATCTTCAGTCAGATCCTGTGTGGCCATCTCAAGCAGGAGCACTTCAGTCCGCTGGTTCAGAGGAGCGCAGCAAGTGTCGTCCAGGCTGCCATCTCTCTTCATCACAAGATGGTCCACAGCTTTCTTCCCACAGCCATCAAATTCCACTACACATTTAATCTACGAGACTTGTCGAATGTCTTCCAGGTAGTAAAGACAGTGAGCAAATACTGCAATTACACTTTATAATGAAAACATGAACATTCATAGGATTATTTGTGTTCCTCAGGGCATCCTACTGGCTAGGCCTGACAGTGTGGGAGAGAGCACTGACCTGGCACTGCTGTGGCTCCACGAGTCCTGCAGAGTGTACTCCGACAGACTGGTAGATGACAAGGACCTGCAGCTCTTCCGGAAGCTCCAGATGGAGACTGTGCATGTATGCTTTGAGGTGCAATACAGATTCTGTTAAAGGGTGTAAACCATTTAAATTGCTCTTCCTCACCTTCAGATATCAACACAAAGCAAGAGATTTCAATGATTTATTATGCTTGTTCTCTTCCAGGGGCTGGAGGACAAAAAGGTGACACAGCAGCCCCTCCTCTATTGCCACTTTGCCCAAAAGGGCAATGAAGCCTCGTATGCTCCTGTTGCAGACTGGACTGCGCTCAGGTCCGTCCTCACAGATGCCCTGGAGAGCTACAACGAGCTCAACGCAGCCATGGATCTGGTGCTGTTTGAAGACGCCATGGAACATGTGTACGTGTAGCTGTTTCGCATCTTATTGTCATCGTCATGAAGACTTCATTCATTGTTTTTCTTTGACAACGTTCCTGAACTGTTTTGCACCAAAAATTAAACCTAAGACACTAAACACAAATTAGCAAAAGATGAAGCTTTTTAAAAAACGTAAAAGTAGTAAGGAAATAATATTTTATGGAAAATAAAGATGGCACTTTTATGCAGAAAGCTAAGTTAATATGAATGATTGGCTTATGTTAGAAGCATCTACATTGCACAATAACTTTGACCTGCACACATCCATGTCAATATATTTAACATTCCGGACTCAAATATATATATGTTCATTTAATTAATTTCTTGTTTTAACAGCTACTTACCTGTATATCATTTCGATGTTATCTTTAATTGTATTAACCTTATGTTAATCGGTGCTGTACTTTGGCTCTCACTCACTGTTGCTGCTTACACTCCTGAATTCCCCCACAGGGATTAATAAAGCTCCATTTTATTTGATCTAATCTGTGCAGCTGATATGAAGATTACACAACAGTCGGAATAGATGTATAGTATTTGATTGGAAAGAGTTGTTTGATGGCGTAACAAAGATTGTGTTGTTACCAGCTGTCGCATCAGTCGTATCCTGGAGTCTCCGAGGGGTCACGGCTTACTGGTCGGGGTCGGGGGCAGCGGTAAGCAGAGCCTGACTCGTCTGGCTGCCTACATTTCCTCTGTGGAAGTCTTCCAAATCACTCTGACTAAGGGTTATAGCATCCAGGACCTCAAGGTAAATGTTGATGTGGTTAATAAGGTGCAGCCAAACTAAGTTTCACTCTAAACGATATTTTTATGAACATTGATGCCCTTTAAATCGTAGTTACAATCATTTAGAAGTCACTTAAATCAAGGATTATTTACAAATATCCTTAAATAATTGTCCTTCTGGCTGCTTGGGGGACATTGATGTGATTTAGTTTTATTTATCTCTCACTGACACAGGAAATAATTGTCAGATACTATTTAAAGCCAATAGTAAATGTTTCAATATCACATTGCAAGTTTGTCAATAGAATCATTGAATAGCCCCTTAAAAAAAATCCAGGCGCTATCATGGGACTTGTTATGTCATTGATTATCGTTGGGTAGAAATTCTCTAGTGGACTCCTCATCAGTTTGAACAGCATGTTTATTTCATGGCATGTGTTGTTTCATTTAGACGGATCTGGCAGGCTTGTTCCTGAAGACTGGAGTGAAGAACCAGCGCGTGGCTCTGCTGCTGACTGACGCACAGATCCCTGATGAACGCTTCCTGGTCATCATTAATGACTTACTGGCTTCAGGTCAGACCTAAACTCCATCATACTGGGTTTTAGCTGTGAGAGCACTGATTCAGATCAATTATCCACTATCAAACTTCAAAAGTATTTGAAATCATTCTGAATGTATACATTGTATGAAGAGTAAATATCGATCAGCTCACCTTGTCAGACTATGACTGTGTCTTTCCTTCCAGGGGAGATTCCTGAGCTCTTCAGTGAGGAGGAGATTGAAGGCATCGTGTCGGCGGTGAGAGCTGAGGTCCGAGCCCTCGGACTGCTGGACAGCAGGGAGAACTGCTGGAGATTCTTCACTGACCGAGTTCGACTCCAGCTCACGGTCTTTCACATTTTTCTTCTAAAGAAATGGCTATTAACGAGTGATTCTAACTTTCTAATTGTTCTTAAGCCGATTTTGTCATGATCATTTGTTCGATTGTATGTCATCGGTGTTCCTCAACGCATCTGTGAGCAGTTTACTGTCAACATCATTTTGTTGAAATGTTGTACTTGCAAAGTTCTGTCCCTAAAATGACAAAGACGAGAAGCAATATTCATTTTTTTCTCTACAGTTATCGTTATTCAATTCTGCCCAACAAGGACTTTGAAGTGTTTCTGAGACAAAAAGCGGTAGAACGCGGTTAATTTCCACACGACTGAAACAACTTTTTACTAATAAAGCCTGTAGAAGCACCTTTATCAATTCACTTTGTATTTGAAGAAATGGGTATTTTGTATGTACAATATTTTTTGTGGGGAAACATCTCTGAATACTCCTTATTGACTGTAGCTTCAGCTAGGCTGTTGGCTGTTTCTGTTCCCCAGCAATAATAATTCAGATCCTGTTAGCTGAAGTGCAAGACATATTAAATGACCAAAATCAAATCAGATCAATGTTGTGCTAGATGATTTTGATAGCACTTGAATGTGCCTTCACAGCTGACATTAACCACAGGAAATCAATACAAATCTTGCACATACTCTAGCGTGTTGAAGCTACAAAATTAAAAGCACAGCTGCTGTGTAGTGTTATTAAATATGTTTGACGGTCTCAGAACACACAGCCAGTCTCTGCGCCAGGGCCTCTGGTAGCGTCACCGTCTGCTCCAGCCAACTGGGAATGTGGCTGCCTGTCCGCATGCCAAGGCAACCAAAGTGGGGGGACAGAAGGCTGCCAGTGATGGGTTTCCTTTTTGGATGCTTCTGTGATGTCTATGAACTGTGTTGATTTTCCTACTTGGCTGTATATCTTGTCATTCACCTTGTGGAGATCTGTGTGGTTGACTCTGTCTCCTTGCTTACTGTTTCCTTGTAGGTGGTGCTGTGTTTGTCTCCTGTGGGCAGTGCCCTCCGTGTAAGGGCCCGTCGATTCCCTGCTCTCGTCCAATGCACCACCATTGACTGGTTCCACCCTTGGACCTCAGAAGCGCTGCAGTCCGTCAGCTACAGATTCATCCAAGAGATCGAAGGCATTGAGGTCAGGCCTTTGAGTTCTCAAGTTCTTTATCTCACCATATCTATCATTGTAATATTCAAAGTCTGAATGCAATTATTATTTAGTGGCTCCCTGCTTTCCCTTCTTTGATTCTACTTGTAAACTAACTTGTAATATATATATATCTTACATTGTTGCAAATACAAAATATTATTATATTGATGATTTACAGGCGAAACCCTACTCCATATAGAGAGAGCTTTTCGCAAGATCTCGTTAATTCAGAAAAACAAGCAGATTTGTTTTGCAGAAAAACGTTTCTCCAATTCCAAGACACATATTGTTAATCAAGAAAAAGAAGGCAAATATTACGTTCTCAAAACAATGCTTACGTAGCCGTGTACCCCTTTTTTTGCAGACCGAGTTAGACTTTAATGAACACCTTCTAATTACTACAGTGCAGCTGGATTAACTTTTCCATAGATCCCTCATCATTAACTCTCTGCTGAGGTACTGACAAATTGCCAAACACATGCCTGGAGACTCACAGTGAGTGCAGGCATATCATTGTTTTCCATCATAGCAGTGGAACGATCACAACCCACGATCATTTATGTTAATGAGAGAAGAGTGATTAGTCCCATAACGACCCTCTAAGGAGGCACAGCTGTCACAACCAGGAAGTGTCATCTCATATGTGAACATGTGCCAGACTAGTGTGTGTACATCTGTCTGTGTGTGGAGGCTCCAAGCTGTACTGCCTGAGAAGTTGTGGTATTATTCGAGCACTTGTACATAAGCAATAGTATTAAATGCAGCTACAGTACTAAGTTTGAGTTATAGTTGTAGCAGCTGTAGTAGATGAGTACTAATGAGGGTAGTTCTTAAAGCTACAATTATTCATCTTTTTGTTGATCCAGAGTTAATACATCTGCTTTTTTAAATTATTTGATAGCTTTTACCATTATAGATAGTTTTTTTAGGTATTTTAAAGGAAAGAGATAGTAAATGTATTTTTGCTTACATTTTTTGTGTATATATATATATACTGCATATATTTAAATTATTGTCAACTGAACATAATCTGTTTATTTGTATTTTTGGTCATTAAAAACAAGGTATATAACAAAATTACCTTGCGCAAGTTTCCCCATTCTCTGACATGTTATAGCAATTCATTAAGAAGTTAATACAAATATATATTTGTTTGTGGCAGCCGTAGTAAAGTTATACTTATAACAATTTATAATCAAAGGGGGACTTGTATAATTAATAATCTTCTTTTGTCTGCAGAAAGGAGTTTGTGTTAGTTTTAGTTCATGTGCATTAATATATAATACATTTTGAAAAGTTGAAACAAAACAATATGTCATATTAATGTATATTTAAGTCTTTAATGATTGTTTATCTTCCTACAGAGGCTGGGAAACAAGAAATGATCATTTATTTAAAGTTAGAAATCACAACCCACTAATAGCTACAGGCTACTAATCAATGAGAACTTCTTTCGTATCTCAACTGAACCTAGCATGCTTTGTCAAAAAGCATTATGTCAGATCTTAATTAATAATGATTTTTTTCCCCCCTACTGGCTCCATGATCATTAACAATGGCTTTTTGTGAGTTATGGTTAGGTTTGATCCCTGCATTGTCTGCTCATTTGTTTTTGCTTTAATTGATCGCTAACTGTATGATTAATAGAGGCTTTGTGTCATTGAGCACCACATGATGAATACCTAGTTGAAATGTAGTCCAACAGCCGCTGTAGACGGTGTTTAGAAAGTTGTAGAATATCAGAGATAATGTAAACGTTGCGCATGTTTTACAAGCTGCATGTCAGTGGTCTAAACACATTATTTTCACAGTGGTTTCAAAGCCTAATCATTCCTGCTAGCTGCACCTACATTTCAGATTGAGTAAGTCAGGGCCGGCCAAGTAAGATGGCAAAACTTGGAGATGAATTCAACATTTATGAAGATAATATTTCACTCCCCACCAGGTTGGGGGTGTTAAACTCCACTCAATTCAGCTCACCCTGTTCTCCCCTCGCCCCCCCTGTCTGCTTATTTTTACAGCCTGCCGTCCAGGAATCCATCAGTCTTTTCATGGCCTACGTTCACACCAGTGTCAACCAGGCAAGTGAAAAATACCAGCGCAATGAGAAGAGGTACAATTACACCACCCCCAAGAGCTTTCTCCAGCAAATCACTCTGTACAGAAACCTTCTGGAGAAGAGCCGAGCTCAGCTCCAGCACAAGATGAACCGACTTGACAGCGGCCTTCAAAAGCTCCAAACCACGGCCGCTCAGGTAAATGTCTTTATTATAAACTGTAGGGAGTCAAATGGTGGGTTTCAGGTAGAAGGTAACGTAACATTTGGAATAGTACTATTATTAGATATTTTATTCCCACAGTGGGGGTTTTGCCTTGACATTAAGGATATTACACAAGCCCTTTTCTGTGTTTTAGGTCGATGATCTTAAAGCTAAACTCGCATCCCAAGAAGCGGAGCTGACCTGTAAAAACCAGAACATCGAGGCTCTCATCACAAAGATCGGACTTCAGACTGAGAAGGTTAGCAGCAAGAGAGAGGCTGCAGATATCGAGGCACAAAAGGTTTGAAATCATATCCATCATTGGTTTTTATTCACCTTAGGCACGACACTCTCCCTACCATACCATTCCCTACATGTTCATTTTCTGATGCTCTTCATGATGGTTGCTTTTTCACAGGTTGCTGTCATAAAGGCAGAAGTCTTAGTCAAACAGAAGGACTGTGAAAGTGACTTAGCCAAGGCAGAGCCATCTTTAGCAGCTGCAACAGAAGCACTGGACACCCTCAACAAGGTGCTTCATTTTATCAACAAAAAAACTAAGACCCTTTCAAATCTTCACTCATCCTAAAGACAATATATTGTGTGTGATGATTTTGTAGGTGAATCTTACTGAGCTGAAGGCCTTCCCAAACCCCCCAGCAGCAGTGATCAACGTGGCAGCAGCTGTGATGGTGCTGCTCGCTCCCCGCGGTCGGGTGCCAAAGGATCGGAGCTGGAAGGCGGCGCGGGCCTTCATGGGCAAGGTTAAGCTGTCATCATGTCAATCACATCTGCCTGATTAATGCCAATCTAATTTGTGTGTGGGCCTTGACCCTGGCCCTGCCCGGCTCTCCAATGCACACATTACAGCTCAATGGCTTTATGAATATGCTCGCTCAGTAGGGGAGCAAGTGTGTCGGCCCCACTCGCAACCTCTAGCTGCTATTAATGCAAGTGTGGCTATAACAATGATTATTTGGTTTTTAAAAGCCTGTAGGATTATGCATGAATATGAGATGTTTTTTCTTACCAAAAGCAGTTATATTGTCATTTTAGACCCAGTAGATCTTTTATGTATTTGGTTATCTGAAATGTTTCATTGGTAGAAAATGCATGTGCATCTGATACATGCCTTTTTTATTATTTAATTTTCACTTACTGTAGATCCTTAAAAGTGGCTGTAGGTGGGAAAAGATGAAGACAAAGTCATATAAAGATACAGGTTGTTGTTTTTTAAATAAAATGCATTCAGTGTTCGACCACTATGCTTTTCCATTATGATGATCTGCAGTCTGCCTTCCTCCAATACCCCTGCCAAGTATTAGTCTATAGCAACTGTGTTCAGAATGATCTTATTACAAAAGAGATTATATCATTTGTGTGCAGTTTAATGGAGAACACAAACAAATTATAAACCATATTTGATATGTGAAATCTTTTGTATGTCTCACTTTCTGGTTTTAGTAATAAGTCAGATCTTTGTTACAGAATCTCATTATAGACTGCTGCCAGCGCAAAACACTGGAGATGGTATTAATGTGTATCTTTGTTAACGCCTGTCAGGTGGATGATTTCCTTCAGGCCCTGACGTCGTATGACAAGGAGCACGTCCCCGAGGTCTGTTTGACTGTGGTAAAAAAGGAATATCTGAAAAATCCACAGTTCCACCCTGATCTGGTTCGGACTAAATCTACAGCTGCAGCCGGTCTCTGTGCCTGGGCTCTAAACATTGTCCGGTACTACGAGGTGAGGAAATGCCTTCAGATAAGTTGTAGTTACAATAAATGTTACATTTTGTTTATATTCCGCAAAAAGGTGTTTTTATCCTTGTAGAACCTTTGTAAAGTACGACTCTTTTTTTGCAGATTTATTGTGAGGTCATTCCTAAGAGGCATGCATTATCACAAGCTAATGCAGAACTAGACACAGCTACAGCCAAAAGGTTAACAGTTCAAAAGAAATTGGCGGTGAGTGCACTCAATGTTATAATTAAACTCAATTAAGACATCCTACTGTAAAAGCTAGATTTTTGTAATGCTGTCTAATTTCCATGGCTTCCTTTGGTTTGTTTCTCAGGATCTTGATGCAACCCTACAGAGCCTCACAACTCAGGTTGAAGCAGCTACAGCTGAGAAACTCAGTTGTCAGGAGGAGGTGAAACGCACCAACCAGACCATAGAGCTGGCCAACCGACTGGTCAAAGGCTTAGAGGTAAACAAGGAGAGATAGAGGAGTGTGTTGGTGTCATTGGGGCAGACCTGGCATAGAGTAAACTGTCAATTAGCCGGAGGCATGCATGGAAAGGCGCTGGTAATGGACTTGCATCAGTAATCTGGACTAGAAAGTTGTTATATCCATTCCTGGCAAGCTAGTCCGATGGTTGTGTGAGTACTTCAGGCGGAGGGAGATTTAACAGCTCCGCCAGCAGCAAACTGGGGACTTGTGAGACAGGTAGAGAGGGCTGGACCACAGACAACGCATGGCTGAACTGGGCAACCGGCTGTCTGAATGCTTTCCAAACAGAAAGGGAGAGAGATGGCAAGAGTGCTACACTAACACTGCTCTCAGTCAACGCAGTAGAGAGTAGAGTATGTACAGAATGTGTGTGTACTGTGTCACTGTAAGACTGGATGGATTTTATTTGTAATATTAATGAATTCTCAATTATTATTTTTTTAAAGTATCAAGGGGAAGTTGTATAATCTGAATATATGAATGTTATTGCTGCTTATCTGTTGAATATTCTATTAAACTGTTTTGCATTTCTATGCGTGCCTTTTTCAGGTTACAGTATTTATTATCTTTATGGATGCTAAAATGAAATAAAAGATGGCCATTTGTACGTTTCCTCATGCCAGAAAATAAATGCGGTTTGCATGGAACAGCTTGGCTTTTAAGCATATCAAGATAAATGTTTAGTCTTTATGGCATTGACCTGGAAGCAATAGTGTTCAGACTAATAAATCAGGCCGTCTATATTTAATCGTTAACTTACCTCAAAGCCTCAACAGCTGTTGGAAATTAACAATGTCTCACCCCAGACTGAGTGATATTACAGGCAATCCATAAGGCATTAGAGTAAAATTATAGTGATTTTTAACTGTCTGAAAATGTATTATGTGACATATTCTAGATCCACAGCCCCTTGTAAGAAAATGCCATGCATGATTTATTGTTGTAGTACTGTCACAGTCACAGTATTGAAGGTTTAAATGAATGCTAAATTGATGCAGAGCGGGTCTACAGCCAAACTTCCAAAGCTATTTTAAGAGAATTACCGTTGTATGCTTTACTGCTTCCATCTTCTTAATCTGTGCAATAAATGCAGTAATAAATGAAGTACATTTCCCTGCAGTGGAGATTCTTCTTCAGTTCTACAGTTCATTCTGTCTCCAAATGGGCTAGTTTGTCTTATTGTCCCTTTATCTGTGATGATATGATATTAAACCCAGATTCCTCTGTCTTCCAGTCAGAGAAGGAGCGCTGGTCCCAGGCAATTGTTGAGTACGAAAAGCAACAGAGAACTCTGTGTGGCGATGTCCTCATCACTTCAGCCTTCGTCTCTTACATGGGTTACTTCACAAGACAGTATCGCGTGGAGCTTCGAAACAACGCATGGATCCCTTTCCTCCATTCTCAGAAAGTAAGGCTAACGCTTATTCAACAGACTTTGTGTTTGGAGAGTCAAATCTTTCTCTCCATAAACATCCACAGCAGAATCTGTGTACTGCTGCCAAAGCTCCAACTAGAGTGAAATCATCGCTGGCTTTCTGTTCCAGGTCTCCGTACCCCTGACAGACGGCTTGGATCCAATCCTCATGCTTACAGATGATGCCACTGTGGCTGCCTGGCATAACCAGGGCCTGCCAAACGATAGGATGTCCACCGAGAACGCTTCCATCCTGACCACCAGTGAGCGTTGGCCGCTCATCATCGACCCGCAGCAGCAGGGCGTCAAGTGGATCAGAAACCGGCTAGGGTCAGAGCTGAGGGTGGTGCAGCATGGACAGAAGGGGTGAGAAGAGGATGTCATCTGATGGCAGTTAATATCGCCAGAAAATTGCAGTT
This sequence comes from Gymnodraco acuticeps, assembly GCF_902827175.1. Lineage (NCBI taxonomy): Eukaryota > Metazoa > Chordata > Actinopteri > Perciformes > Bathydraconidae > Gymnodraco > Gymnodraco acuticeps. The sequence continues at coordinate 1,803,590 of NW_022990583.1, read as the reverse complement.
TTTCCACGTTTTTAATGTATACGTTTGTTGTTGTTTCTGTTTTATTTTATTAGTAGCACATGATAACAAAGGCCCTACGTAGCTGTGTACGTAACCGGATGTAGGATAACCTGGAAGAGCGTCAGGACACGTTTTAGGCATTTGATAGCTATGTGACAACGATTAACATGATGATTCAGCCTCTATGGAAGTATATGACTGTCATGTTTATTGCTTACGTGGGCTTTAGCTAATCTGAACTAAACATTGTATACTGCTTTGAACCGGTGTACATGCATCTTGTGACTGAATAACACCCTGTCTTGTATATAAACCATGTGAAGGACACTGTTCTGGGAATAATTATGTATGTGATGACTACTTCCACTCTTGCAAGGATGATAAATACATGTTCCTGATTATTGAAGCTCAAGCCGGTGACGAGTGATATTTTTCTAACGGAGGCTAAACCCTCTCTGTCTAACAAAATCTACATGGACTGCTAAAATATGGTAGCATAGAAACACGAATGTCCTTCCATCTTTGTTTCATCCCTTTTATTCCGTTTCCTGTCTTACTCCCTAGGTATCTAGATGTGATTGAACAAGCCCTTGCCTGTGGTGAAACAGTACTGTTAGAGAATCTGCCGGAGAAGGTAGACCCAGTCCTGGAGCCTCTGCTGGGGAGAAACACTATTAAGAGAGGAAGGTCAGTACTAAAACATTACATTTACTTTGTACTTTATGGATTAAAACAAAGGCGTATATAAAGCATTAATCCAGCATCAATAGTAAAAGCTTTGTTTTGTTAGGTTAGTACTGAAAAATGACATTGTTGTACTTCATGGATTAAAATAAAACGTATATAATGCATTAATCTACCCCACCCAAGGGGCTGTTGCACACACGTTTTAATCAATGTGCAGTATTTGTATCCCTGTTGATCCGCGAGTCAATATGCCCACAACTCGTCCCCATGTCTCTGTGGTGTTGGACAATAGGAGCAGATTTGCCAGATGGTTGAGTCTCACTGAGCTTTGAAACACCAGTAAGACATGACTGAACGCATTATTATTGCCCACTCTTTAGATTATTAATGAATTTGCAGCACGTGTTCTGAATCCCTGAGGCCAGCATATTGATTGGCCCCTCAAGACGGGTGATAGATGTATATTTGTGTGTTCATATTCTTTAGGTGTGATGAATATTAAACAGCTGGGCCTAAGTGTAAAAGCTGAATTGAGGACAGTCATGGTTATGTATAAGGACTCCTGTCTCCTACAAAAAGATGGCCTGCTACACACTAAATTCAGGGGTCCTCCATCATTATGGCAAACTCAATTCAGCTTCAATCAATTCATAATGTCGATTTGCCGGCATTTATTCAGAAACAGGAACATAACTGATTCTATTTAACCTCCACTAAGATGCATCTGGATTATTTTTGACTTATTTTAAGTAGTCAGGTCTTATATGGGTATTGTATTTAATTATGAACAAGACATTATCAGTAGTGCTACTATCCTTAAATGATTTAGCTTTTATACATGCTAACCATACTAGCACTTGTTTGAAACAGCCTATATTTGGTAAATCTATCTGCTGTCAAACCTGATTTTCAAACATGAGTACTGCTACCCACTTTATCCACTTCACGGTGCCACCAAAATAGCTGCTCTGTAATTACCTTTGTACGGTTACCAATTACCCTATAACGCACAAAACCCAGCAAATGTTCTTAAAGGGACAAACAGCAGCAGTATAAATAGAAAGTACCACATATTGACATTCTGCTTTGACTCTCACCTCAAAAATGTTTACATCTTTCTTGCTCTGATCTATGCATGACCATGAATATTGAATCTCTTGGCACATGGTCGTTGAACTTCTTCTGAAACCCTGTCTGTCCAGACGTAACAATTCATCATAGTAAATCTGATTATAAGTTTTTCCCCTGTAGATGACCCGCACACTTGTTTCTGTCGATGATTAATACAACCTGCGCGGGCAGCCATGATGGATCTGGTGGGGATCCACAGCTGAAGTTCATTAATAATTGGAATGTTGTAGAGTGTGAAGTAATGAATACTAATTATTCCTTTCATGGCTGACGGAAGACTACAAGCCAATCCATCAGCAAGGACTTTAATTTGGTGGAGTAATGGTTCTATCAATAGTACATTAATTCTGGCTTGTGAAGATATAGAGTTGAACCAGACCCAGGCCATGAGGAACCTGTGTTGTAAAATTGGGGCCTTGCCTGACATCCAAGGGGTAATTAGAGAAAAATGAGAAGCCACCAAGTTCGTCAAGCCATCGCTAATTTAATTGAAATGCAGGAAGAGATAAATATTGGCCGCTGTGGTGATAATCTTTCTTAATTCTTCATGAGTATTTGTCTACAGTGTGAGTGACATTCGGAGCGGGAGTGAAGTTCTTTCCTCTGCTGAGGTTGTTATGCATGAAAAGTGAGAGTTCAATAGGCTAAGATAGTCAAGACAAAATGGAGTGTTTGCACTGCCGCCGTACAAATAATCTACTGGTTCATAATCATCAGTCATTATCATTTAATCTCAATTGAAATCCCCTGCACTGTCTTTTATAGGAAAGCACTGGTGATGTTTCTAATCATCTAGACTAGATCCCATCATCATTAATGTTTCCCTTTCTTAAAGTCTACTGCTGGGAATACACAACAAACCAAGGCAAATATAACTCTGCTGCCGTTTTTGCTGTTCCATTTTTTTTTCTAGTTAAAGAGAAAAAAGAACTGTTTCCTGCAAAGTGGTCTTTGATCCGTAAACAACAACTCTAAACATGAAAGATCACTATTATCCTTTGGATTAGTCGTTTTTAGTCATTCTATTGACTAACTTTTTCGGAAACTTTTTATCAATTGGCTCATTGTCATGGAGATTGGTCGTAAAAATACCAGTAGCTGTTAGATTTCCTCCTTCTGGGACTTCTTGTTTATGCTGCAATAAAAGTCAGACATGAATTCATATGGTGCTTATTTTGAATATGACAAAAAAAGCTAACTCTGTAGATCCACATTTGTAGTATACAATAAAGTAAAGTTGCATTTTCCACGTTTTAAAGTACTTCAACTTTCATGAAATAAATCATGAGATGTACTTTCTGTTAATCATTGAATGTTTCACTCGTAGCCTTTCCTTACGTTTTGATTGGCTTTCAGCTATATATATTTTGTAAGTGTACCCTTCTGTTATCCAGGTATATTCGTATTGGCGGCAAGGAGTGTGAAAACAACAGCAACTTTCAACTCATCCTCCACACCAAGTTGGCCAATCCCCATTTCCCCCCTGAGCTGCAGGCCCAGACCACCCTCATCAACTTCACAGTGACTCCTGTGGGCCTGGAGGAGCAGCTGCTGGGACAGGTGGTGTCCCGCGAGAGGCCCGACCTAGAGGCCTTAAAGGTAAATCCATTGGTATTTGATGAACTATATAGACTGCTAAACCTGTGGTTAGGACTTTTATCGATGATATGATTACATTGAAAACATCAGTTCATAATGGCAAATGGAAAAGTCTGAATTGTTTTGTGTACGATTCCTAAGATGGAGCTGACCAGCCAGCAGAACCACTTTAAGATTGAACTGAAGAGGTTGGAGGACGACCTGTTGAGTCGCCTCTCTGCAGCCCACGGTAATTTCCTCGGTGATATTTCTCTGGTGGAGCAACTCGAGAACGCCAAAAGCACGGCCGCTCACATTCAGTACAAGGTGAGGTTATTACACCAAGTTTTGCAACGGTAGCCAAGTGCATGTTCTGTTGTTTTTTTGTCACTCAAGTGTTTTTGAATGTCACACAACGGCAAGCTCCTCATTTTATTGCATGAGCCGCAAATGGTGTGAGTTAGGAACATGTGTAATGAGAGGGATTTGGAGCATGACTGCGAGCCTAATAGCTCATGTTGTGCAATTGGAACACACAGGTGGTGGAGGCCAGAGAGAACGAGACAAAGATCAACGAGGCTCGAGAACTTTACCGCCCAGCAGCTGAGAGAGCCTCACTCCTCTTCTTCATCATCAATGACCTCAGCAAGATTAACCCCATGTACCAGTTTTCTCTCAAGGTGAAACCTTCACCCCTGAATCCTCTCAGGGGACGCATCGTTTTTGAAGCGCTTTCAAACAGTGATCAGTCCTTTCTGACCAAGTTTCCATTAAATGTGTTCATTTTTCTTGATGATTAAGATTTAAGGCATAGCCCTGTCTGTAAAATGTGCTTAAATATATACTTCTATGCCAAAAATGGTAGCTTTTTCTTTAGCTCCTACCAAGTGAGAATCTGTCTAAATACAAAGATTCAAGGCTTTTATTGGTCATACGTACATAGCTACAGTGTAGTTATGTCAATGAAAATCTTAGGTCACAGGCTCCTCCAACAGTGCAACACAATACAACAGGTAAAATAGTGCAAGTAAATATGAATAAAATAGAATATAAATAGTGCAAGGAGAGTCTATATACAAGTAATTGCAATATGATATATTAGATAAATAATGTGTAAGTTGCAAACAGATGAATGTTATGGATGTTCTTTGAAAAGTCCAGGTGTTTAACAGTCTTATGTGGAATGAAATGCTTGTATCTCTTTGGTTGTATTCCAGACCTTTAACTCGGTGTTTAACAAAGCGATGGAGCGTGCAGAATGGGACGAGGATGTGAGGACCAGAGTGCACACCCTGACTGAGGCCATCACCTATTCTGTATTCCTGTACACCAGCCAGGGCCTGTTTGAGAGAGACAAGTTAACCTTCTTGTCACACACTGCCTTCCAGGTGAGGGACTCAGGGCCGCCTCAAAGGTGGGGCGTCCTGTCATTCCCATCAATCAAAGTACTTTTCTGCCCACACATTAACTTCAATTAAAAGCAGTCAGCAGGACCATACGCTGCTATTGATTACCTCTCCCACCTTGCTCCACGGCTGCTGTTCAGACACTGGGTTCTGACAGGGGGTTGGTTCTGATGGCATAATGCAATTATCTGTCATTGCGCCAACTGTTATCATCTTAGAAATGGTGCAGCTCTGAAGGCTGCCCTTCATGTGGCTATTCCACATATAGAAGCCATTTCTCAGCCTCTATGAGTTGGAACACCCACCTGCCAGAGTTTTCTTGCAGTTTTTTTTTTTTTTATTTCGGTGGAAATGATTTAAAAGAAATCAATACAACATGGATCATTACAAACTGCTCCTCTTCCTTCCCCTCAGATGGCTCTCAAGCAGGGCCTGATTGATGCTCAGGAATTTGACTTCCTACTGCGTTTCCATGTGGAAGCGTGCAAAGTTAGTCCCGTGTCCTTCCTCTCTCCACATGCCTGGGGAGCCATTAAGGTACAGTCAATGCCAATAACATGCTTTTATATGTGATGTCACCAGCTTAATGGTCACATTTTCTATTCTTGTTAGCCATCAGTTCATCACTACATACCATTGTATATTTTCTACTTTTAAATGCTGTTTTATTTCTTCTTTGAGATGTTTACATTTTAGAATTGTTCAATTCTACTCTCTTAATTTCTACTTATGTGCAATGCCTTTTTTTTATGCTGCAACGCAAAAATGTCCCTTATCTTATCTTATAGTCTGATTAGAGAGATCTTTAAAATCTGTTATCTGGATATAGACAATTTCTACAATGGAGGGCTTCGTCGGACTGGACAAAGACATGGAGAGCTCCCCGAAGCGTTGGAGGAAGATCGTTGAGTCCAGTTGTCCTGAAAAGGAAAGACTTCCCCATGACTGGAAGAATAAAAGTTCCCTCCAGAAGCTTATTATCTTCAGAGCCCTTCGCCCTGATAGGATCACCTATACACTGAGGTATGTAAATGACCAAAGAACAATTGTATTTATAGGTGTTGTATATCACTAAATCCCTCTAAATGGTTTCCTGGCAGGTCCTTTGTGGAGGAAAGCATGGGAGCAAAATACGTGGACGCTGCCAGGCTGGAGTTTGACAAGCTGTATGAGGAAAGCAGCTCCTCCACCCCGGTGTTCTTCATCCTCTCACCTGGAGTGAATCCCCTCAAAGATGTGGAAAAACTAGGTACTTTTCGCATTGTTTGCTATTTAAACATCCTTGTCACCTGGTAGGGATTATTGTCCTAAATCCCCTTTGTGCGCAGGATTGAAGCTGGGATTCTCCATCGAGCAGGGCACTCTGCACAACGTCTCCCTGGGCCAGGGGCAGGAGGAGGTGGCTGAGAGGGCTCTGGGGAGCGCCTCTAAACTGGGACACTGGGTCATTCTGCAGGTAGGATCCATTATCCAGCAACTAGCTAACTGCAGAGCTCTTCCAGCAAGCCTGTAATGCGCCTAATGATATTATCTCATCCCCTGAGCAAGGAAATAAACTCAATTTGGTTCAATAAAAACCATAATTGGCTAAATCAGCTCCTTAAATGCCTCCTGTAAAAGGGAGAAGGCTGCGGCCAAGTGAGTCCTCCACGAATTTCACACTAATTCAGACCATGGCAGGACAATTTGACCATGACTATTACACAAATGAACCACGAGCATAACTAAACATACATTTATCTGATCTATTATGTCCAATTCTTCAGAATGTGCACCTGGTGGCTCGCTGGCTGCCCTCTCTCGATGCTCTTCTGGAGACAGCAGCGGTGGACAGCCACCAGAACTACAGAGTGTTCATCACCGGAGAACCAGCATCGAGCCCCGAGCATCACGTGATCCCCAGAGGCATCCTGGAGAGCGCCATCAAGATCACCAATGAGCCCCCCACCGGCATGAATGCCAGTTTGCATGCAGCCCTCAACCACTTCAATCAAGTGTGTGGAAACGTTCAAAGCAATGCATTACATTCGATTAAAAGAAATGAGGATTTGAGTTCACTCCAATCTGTTTTTCTTCCTCTCTCTTCTTAGGACACCCTGGATATGTGTTCCAGAGAGCAGGAGTTCAACTCCATGTTCTTCTCCCTCTGCTTCTTCCACGCTTGTGTTACGGAGCGTCGTAAATTTGGTCCCCAGGGGTGGAACCAGAACTACCCTTTCAGCACCGGAGACCTCACCATCTCCGCCAGCGTCCTGTACAACTACTTAGAGGCCAACACTAAAGTATTCTTACCTCCTATTATTAATAATTACTCAACACTTTTTTTTATGTATCCTTTGGTAAAACTTTTAATTTGCTTTTCACAACTACTTTCTTAAGTAAATGTATAATGATTATGGTGTTTGCAGTGGCCTTATTGTCAGACAGGGATGTTGAATTACAGCACAGTGCATCCAATTACTAAATCTTTTGTTCCAGTGTTATCTGTGAAAAAAGCTCAGTCTCTTTTTTCACACTTCTTCCTCTTATGACTATGAACACCAAACCTATAATTTAGCTTTATTTCATGAAGACACAAAATCCATTCTTGGGGTGCTGCACCCCTCAGCACTCCTAATGCATTTATCTTAGAACTCCTATTACTCCGGTCACAACCAATTATGTCTCCTAGGTATTCTGCCCTCCAAAAACGAATGTCCTTCATTATGTTAACCAAACAGTAACCTGTATGTGCGTATACAGAGAATTCATTAGGAGGGCAATGAAGCGTTATCCTAAATGTAATTACATGCAGCCAATGTGACAGTTCACAACGCTACATAAGTGATCACTGCAATTAGAGCTGATGAAGGAAGCAATTTGCAAAACAATACAGGTACAAATGATTGTGAACCTCCAGCTTTTGTAATTTGTTATGAATCACAGGTTCTTTTCTTCCTCCTTCACCCTCACGGATCATAATCTCCCTCTGAGGAAGAGACTCTTCTGTCATACATTAGATCAGAGTGTGTAAAGAAACATCATTTTCTTACATTCCCCCTGGCGCTATCACTATTAAAAGAGCTCATTTGGGAAGACATCATATAGTTACTGTTTGAAGTTCCAAAAGAGGAATGAAGCAATCGGGAATACGTTAATAACCCTTTTTCAGATGATACTAAAATATTATTGTTAGTTGAAGTAATAGTCTTTATTTAACTTGAATTGCCTTTTATTGTATAATACGCTTGTAATTATTGAAATGATACTGCTTATCTTATGTTGGCATTTCCATACGAGTCAGACTATGTTTATTGTAGTCCATGCAGGTGCCTTGGGAGGACTTGTGTTATCTTTTTGGGGAGATCATGTATGGAGGACACATTACCGATGGCTGGGACAGAAGACTGTGTAAGACCTATCTGCAAGAGTTCATGCATCCAAAAATGGTAAGACAGCGTTCATGTCGCCTGCAAAGACAATTTATTATTTTTTTGGTTTTGTTTTATCAAAACTAAGACAATACAAGTACATTCCTCCTGGTTTTGTTGTAACGTTTTCAAGGTCCGAAAACCCCTTGTAAAGTCTGGTCACTTCCAATGTGACTGCTGTTAGAGATTTAAAGGGAAAACTGATCCGCTTTTCAAATCTCTGCGCGTCCCTATCAAGCTGGTTAATACAGGAAGAAATCCAGAGCTACCGAGTAAACAATAATCTATTTTAATGGTAATATGACAATACAATACAATCAATACAGTACAAATTCAATACAGTTAATCTTTGGGATCCCGAATTTACCTGCACGTGAGCCAGCCAGAGGAAAGAGAGTGAACACCGCGTGTGTGTCTGTGTTCATACTCTTTGACAATGGGAGGAGTTATCAGATCCTCCCATTTGGACATCATTGATTGGCAGCCCCAAATATCACCAACACCTTAGACCTTAGGTTTCCCCAATCACTGTAGCTAGATCTAAGTTGAATGCAACTCAAGACATGCTCTCACCTTCCCCCATCTTCCTTTGTCCTCAAAAACACATGTCAACAGGCCCCAAATCCAGCTCACAGTTTTACCCAAATTATTCCCTTTTTAAGCTTATCCATAGTTTGCTAACATGAATAAATACAAATATAACTCTACACTGCCAACAAGTAAAACTCTACAAATCGGTTTTGAATGTCTTGGTGTTGTTAAGGTAAAGGGTGCCCTCTTGGGATGTAAACTTAAACTGCACTTTTGCACTTCTTTGGCATTGCTGGTTATTTTCAATCTCGCTTTAGTGGAGCTACCTCTCTGTGCCAACATGATATTCCAGCTGCTGCATGACACTGGACTATAAACATTATGAGGTCTTTATTCTTTAGCAGAAGTCAAGTTGATTGGCTTCAATTGGAGTTGATTTGATTCTTTCCCATGGTTAGTCAGTTTACCTTAACTTACAGATGCTTTTTTAATGTGATTTGGACAATTTGATGTCATTCAATGTGTTTTGCTGTTTGTGTGGCTGTCTGTCAAAGTGTATTCCCAAACACTCAGGCTTTGTTTTGCAAATGTAATAAATCCAGTTGAAGTGAAATGCCATTGTCACTGTTTATGCTGTGTTATCTTTTTCTTCTCCAAACTTCCATTCACAGTTTGAAGGGGAGCTTTTTCTCTGCCCTGGGTTCCTGTCCCCTCCCTTCATGGACTACAGTAGTTACCACGGTTACATTGACGAACACCTCCCCTCAGAGAACCCCACTCTGTATGGTCTCCATCCGAACGCTGAGCTGGACTGCCTCAGCGTCACCTCAGACGACCTCCTGAGGACCCTAATGGAGCTGCAGCCCCAGGCCTCCTGCAGAGGGGAGGGGTCTGCTCAGAGCACCGAGGAGAAGGTGTGGAGGCGCCGCGATAAAAACACATGAGAATACAATAACCTGCCTTCATAAATAACCTATCTATGTATATTATATTTGTCAGGTCAAGTCTGTCATTGAAGAAATCCTTGAGAAGCTTCCTGAGGAGTATGACATGGCAGAGATCATCACAAAGACCACAAAGAGAAGCCCCTACATTTCAGTGTGCTTCCAGGAGTGTGAACGCATGAATCTCCTGCTAGCAGAAATAAGGAAGTCCCTTCATGAGCTGGATCTTGGTCTCAAGGTGCAGTCTACTGTGACATATAATAAAGAAATGCATTTTTGTATCAGATCCTGAAGCAATAATGAGGATTACTTTGTCCACAGGGAGAACTCACCATCTCCTCCAGCATGGAGACTCTGCAGACAGCTCTGTTCAACGACTCCGTTCCAGAGTCCTGGGCCAGGCTGGCTTACCCCTCCACTAAAACACTGGCACAATGGTAACTGCTCATTTCTCATAATACTGTATTTTTTTAATCAACATGAATATCAGAATCAGACACGGGTTTATTACCAGGTAGGATGACACGTACGAGGAATTTGACTTGGTGTCGTGGTGTATACATAAAAGTAAAAAAATCTATTAAAAAAACACAGATAGAGAATTATTGTAAAAACCCTATAATAACATTTTTTTTTTTTTTTTTTAAATATATATATATAGGAGTAAAATTAAATAAAGCAGTATTTACATTGGAATATAATGAAATAAAATATAAAATATGTGCAGTGGAGTGCAGTGGCTGAGGTATCATTATCATTTATTTTAGCAAAAAATATGTCAAAGCATTGAAAAAACGGTCTTCAAACCTGATATTAGGACGACGCTTGCAGACACATTATAAAGACTTCAAGCTGTTTTATTCCATGTTGTTTAATCTCTATTCTTCACAGGTTTAATGATGTGATGTGTAGCTGTCGAGAGCTGGACAGCTGGACTCAGGACTTGGTTCTTCCTGCCGTCGTTTGGCTCTCCGGTCTCTTCAACCCTCAGTCTTTCCTCACCGGTGAGATCACAATCTCTAATCAAACAGCACACATGATTTAGGTGACATGTTACTCAGAGGCAGCAGAGATATTAACATGAAGACAATTTTCTTCCCAGCTGTGCTGCAGAGCATTGCTCGGAAGAATCAGTGGCCCCTGGACAAGATGACTTTGACTGTGGATGTAACGAAGAAGACGAAAGACGACTTTGGACACCCCCCACGGGAGGGGGCCTACGTTCACGGACTCTTCATGGAAGGTCAGAAATAAGAACAAATCATACCTCAAAAAGTAGAGCTGTCATAATATCAGATTTTCATATACAGTAGATAACAATATAATCCCGACAAGAACATGAACAATAATGTCAGTTATTCATCTTCAACTGTGTTTCTAGTGAGTTTTGTCTCTTTTTCGGTACATTTAATCACTCCTCCATGTGGGGGGGGGGGGGACAGAGTGAGATCAAAAAGCAATGTAAATAGTGAGAAATGCCCTACATTATTAACATGTTATTATCATGTGTATTATAAACATGGTATCAATATTTAAAATGTAAATTATAAATATCATGATCACTATGGACAACCCTTATTCTATCCGTCCTGCTGTTAATAGGATATTATATATTTGTTACATGGACATTTGATCATATTGTGCAACATATTTCTTATTCAAATGTGCGTCTCCTCTTCATTCAAAAGATTCAAAGGTTTTATTGTCAAATGCACAGACGCTACAGTGTGAAACTGGCAATGAAATTCTTCTGACCTGAGCTCCTCCAACAATGCAACATATATAATAAAATAAAAAAATTGTGCAAGAAGTCTATATACATGTAAATAGAATATGGACAAGAACAGAATATGAAATTGAAATAATGTACATTCATCCTGTGTATCGTAGGAGCGCGTTGGGACACTCAGTCTGGAATCATCTCCGAGGCGGTTCTGAGGGATCTGACCCCCGCCATGCCGGTGCTGTATGTCAGAGCGGTGCCTGCGGAGGAGCAGGAGCTGAGGAACACCTACGAGTGTCCCGTGTACCGCACCAGGCAGCGGGGGGCCACGTACGTCTGGACCCTCCACCTGCGCACCAAACAGCCCCCTGCCAGGTGGATCGTAGCGGGGGTGGCACTGCTGCTGTCCGTGTGAGACTAAAGTGAAGCGGGGGCTTGGTACTAGAATACTTACTGACAGTATTATGCAAACAGTTTGAAAGATGTCTCTTTTAAAGGTCCCCTATTATGCTGTTTTTCATCAATATATTATAGGTCTCAGATATATACAAACTAGGGCCGGGACTCGATTAAAAAAATTAATCTAATTAATTAGAGGTTTTGTAATTAATTAATCGAAATTAATCGCATTTTTAATCACATGTAAATATTTGACCTAAGAACAGTGAGAAGCAATTTTTTTCACATGGATTTTAGTATACCATTAGGCGCATTCACACCGCAGTACTTTTCCCACAAAGGTTCATGAGAACTTAGTTCATGAGAACTCTTTGAACCTGGGGGTGGATTAGGCAAATGAAGCCGCTGACGTCACTTCTTCTTCTTCTGCTTTGGGTTTACTGGCAGGCCGCAAACCACTTCACGGCGTATACTGCCGCTGTCAGTACCAGATATGTTCGGGCTACCAGATATGTTCGGGTGTATTTCCGTCGCATCCGTCATCCGTCATATTCGTCATATTTTACGGCAACTCAAGAGGGCCATCACGGTCAAATTCCGAACATTTAAACATAGCCGACACTTCATTCTTTACTTTGTCCGTTATTATATGTAGAAGATTATACTTTTTCTCCGTCATGTTGTTTCCTTAGCGACAACTTCAAACAGGCATAGCCTACACTTCATTCTTTACTTTGTCCGTTATTATATGTAGAAGATATTATTTTTTTCTCCGTCATGTTGTTTCCATAGCAACAACTTCAAACAATAACAACTAACCGCTAGCCGCAAAGCTAGCATCACAGCCACTGCTCCGTTTTCGGAGACTTTGCACACGTTTTCACAAACATTTTCACACGCTAGGAGTACTTCCACTAGCTTCGTCTTGATCTGTAGATGTGATTTGATGTGTCGTGTGTGTCCCAACTCCTCTCCAAAGTTCAGATATTTAATAAAATACTCAGGGGAGTTTCCTGAATTTTCATGCCCAAAACCAAGCACTAGGCCCTGGGTAAATTAAGAGGCTGATCTCGGGCACTTTTGTCCATTTTCCCTGGTGGTCGAAACTCAAGCCAGACATCCCTGGAATCGTCTCAGAGAGTAGATGATCAGTGGGGCCTTGGTTTTACTGAATGATGTGTTTTTTTTATGGGGAATTAAAATATGAGCTTATTTTTAGGATTTTCGGAGACTTTGCACACGTTTTCACAAACATTTTCACGCTAGTATATAGAGTATGGGAGTACTTCCATTCGCTTCGCCTTGATCTGTAGATGTGATTTGATGTGTCGTGTGTCTCCCAACTCCTCTCCAAAGTTCAGATACTATATAAAAATACTAAAAGGTAAATAAAACATTAAACATGACAACATAACAACCTGAAATATATGTATTCCATCTACACATTTCGTAATTATGTAATCTAGTGGCCTTAAAAAAGTGTTGGCTAAAGTAACGCAGAATATGTATATTTTTTAATTGTAAATAATTAGAAACATTATTTATGTGCACAAGTACATGGGATCCCATCATAGCACGCCACACATAACAAGCTGTCCCGAGTTCCTCCAGCTGCAGTTCCACAGACGGCCGGTGTGTGGCAGCAGAGCGCTGGGAGCAGAGGGAGGTGAGTATATGACGGATATGACGGATGACGGATGCGACGGAAATACACCCGAACATATCTGGTAGCCCGAACATATCTGGTACTGACACCGCCCAAAGTCCCCGGCCGGAAGTCCCCGGAGTTGGGGACTGGCTTCAGTAGAAGCTGCTGGGAGTCCCAGCAGTCTTCCGAGTAAATCGCCAGAACGCCGACACCTCCTCATCTCCACCGCTCCCATGTTTTATTTTGTGTTGCCATAAGTTAGTCTCTCTGCGTTTCTGCGCTGGGCTAATGCTAATAATGCTAATACGAAAATAATAAAATGGCGGCTTCACAAAACTTTTTGGGAGTTTTACGGGGCGTGGTTTGCAATCCGCCAAGCCAATCAGAAATATAGCTCTTTTCTCACAAGAGAGCCGTACGAAAGTCCCTGCTCTCTAGCAGGGACTTTCGTGGGGGTAAAAAGGTTATCATGAACTAATTTTAGTACCGGCTCTTTTTGGTGTGAACGCGATAAAATAGGCTAACGTCCACGCTAGCTGCTATATGTTTTGCATTGAGGTGATACTTGAGGCTTGATATGCGAATTCCTTTTTGCATAATTTGCACACAACCGTGCTCTTATCGACGCTTCTATCCGTCCGTTTTTTAAAACAACATTTCCCACTGTTGTTCACTGTGGTTTGTTGTTGTCTGAAGTCATGAACGTTAGTTGGTGCTCCAGTATAATCGGTACACCTGAAACTCATCGAGTGAGAAACGTTCCGCGGTGCAAAAATAAGTGCGATTAAAATGCGTTAATTTTTTTAACGCGTTAATTTTTGTGTAATTAATTAATCTTAATTAACGCGTTAAAGTCCCGGCCCTAATACAAACATGTCTCTGAAGTGTTTGGCTGAAATACCAAACAGATCCTGCATTGTAGAATCCCACAAATTCTACAATGCAGGGGGCGGGGGTTACCTTGGTTGGTGATTGGCTAATGGTTACACAACCAAAACATTGTTATGACATCATAAAGTGGCCAAAATCTGATCATTTTCGGACAGGTTTTTATTAGGGCTGTCAAGTTAACGCGTTAACGCAAAAATAAAATTATTATTATTATTTTAACGCGATTAACGCATGTGTATTTGTTGTCCTCGGCCGCCCCGTAGTTTCAGAGAGCATCATTCAAATACATTCTACAAGCTGATGCTGACAGCCCCGCTCCTGCTGCCCGCTTGTGGCAGACCACACTTCCACGCTCACCGGCAGGCACCGACTGGCTGTTGGGAGGACCGGGAGGGTGTGTGTATGTGTGGCGCGAGCGAGGCATACCTTACGTGTATTGCTGTTGTTAGCATCTGGTGCTAGCAAGCTGCGCTAACGGATATAAGGAGCTGTTTCAATGAAAACAGAGGAGCGACATTTCGCCGAGCACTTGACTTTATGCAGGAAGCCAGACAGTGGGACATTGTACGAAAAGTCAGCACACTCAGCAGGGATAGTGCGCAACATGATTGCAGCGTCCAGGCAGCTCCCGTTCGAGCATATGCCTTGAGTTGCACATAGCTCCAACGATCCATCAGTGTCTCCACACACACACACACACACACACACACCCCCCCACACACACACACACACACACACACTATTGTATGATAGGTTCCAGGTTGAATTGAGGCGAATATTTGTAATGTTCAGAGGTTGTTGTGGTTAATATTCATGAGAATATTTGTCATTGTTCAAATGATAATAAACACACATATAAAGCATATTTGTCCACTCATATGTTTATAAGAGTATTAAAAACTGGAAAAATATTCCTCTAAGGTACACTTAGAACAGATAAAAAATGTGCGATTAATTTGCGATTAATCGCGATTAACTATTTTAATCGACTGACAGCCCTAGTTTTTATATAAATGGATCAGGACAAAAAGAGAGAGAATCTTTTTTCCTGAAACTTTCAGAATCTCTTTACACAGAGGGGATGCATGTTTATGTATAAAAGACATGAAAAAGTGGATTTGCATAATAAATAGTTAAACTTTAAGCTTTTCTCCATTGCGACCGAATTGTGTTAATGTTGCTTTTTGTCATGTTCTTTTTAATAATGACTACTGCAATAGACACTTTTAATCATGCTTTAATATTGCTTGTATCCAATTTGGTTTATATGACACAATCCTGACATTGTAGTGTATGAAAGCGTGTGTGTTAGAGATGGTGAGATAGTGGAAATAAAGAGGGCGATGCGTGTTGAGCCGGTGGTGAACCTGTTGTGTGAGACCTCTCCCCTGAGGGGGCTCGGTCTGCACATGATTTGTTGGGAGCTTATGTCTCCATTTGAGACCATGTAATTCGGGATAGGGAGCATATTTTATTGGAAGGTCAAGATTAAAAAAGCTCTCTGGCTGCCCTCTACTAACTGAATGATACACAATACCGTCTGGAGGGTTCCCGGACAGAATTCCCAGGAGATTATGTGCATGGTCGCTATTGACTTTTAAATGAGGTGCATTTGACATTGACCTTTTGTACGGCAGAGGCAGAATACTAACAGACGAGTGTAATTCATTCAGCCGGGCCTGTTGGAGGAACCTATTCAAAGACACTGATAGCTTTCTATGAGAAAGCCACACATTAGATTACCCACCCTTTATCTGTCTGCACTCTCTGTTAGCATCTGATCAACCAAATAGGAACCAAATCTTTAACTGAGTTTAAAGAAAGACTTATCTCAAATGTTATCTCTTTTAAACTGATTTAATTGAGGGTAATTGAAAACGGAGAAGATTAAAGTTTAACCGTGATTATGCATGCGTACTGAAGGAGATGTGCATTATTCATATGGTCTTAAGTCCTGTGTATGTCAGAGATATGGTAAAACCTTGTGGGAGATCCAGGGTCAAGGTTAAGATCATATAGGACGCAGTGAGAAAAAACACATTTGGAAGGAGGGAGAATTTTGTGCGACCATAAAAAGTAGATTCAGTGTAACTACACATTCAATAATGTTACATTTATTTATACAAAACAAGCATTTCGACTCCATTTTGCAACATTCATTATTCCTACCATTTGTAAACACTATGTCAGAGACTCCATGATATTAGCGGAAATTTGCTCAGGAAGACACTGGGCAGGTGCAATATTTATCTACTAAGATAAACATGTGACATATGATGTACAAATTACAGCCATTCGTTTTTTTTTGTTTCTTTTTGGATATAAATCAGCACCCCTATCTTCTCAAATGAGACTTTCTCCAGCGCTAATAACGGCTGTGATGCTCTTAATTTCTCTGTGGCTGCAGACAGTCAGTGGAGGATGGATCCTGTGCATTGTATCGCTCGGGGGGAAATGAAGAACCAGTCTTCCTGTAGTTTCTCTTCATCTGCCCTCTCTTCCTCTCATTAGCACGCCACAGCAGCTAGCGAGTCATTTGGTGACAGGGAAATGATACAGTGCTGGCAGTGTTTG
This sequence comes from Gymnodraco acuticeps, assembly GCF_902827175.1. Lineage (NCBI taxonomy): Eukaryota > Metazoa > Chordata > Actinopteri > Perciformes > Bathydraconidae > Gymnodraco > Gymnodraco acuticeps. The sequence continues at coordinate 1,786,668 of NW_022990583.1, read as the reverse complement.
GGAGGAAATGGCAGGGTGCGGGCCCCCGGCGCAGCGGGGGTCGAGCCACAGATAGTCATGTTAAAGGCCAAGTAGGACACCTGGTTAAAGGCAGCGAGGGCATCGGGGTCGCACCTCCGCCTTGTACCGTTTTATTGCCCAAAAGAAATGATCCAAGATCCAACATTTGAAGTATTTTTAAAAATCACTAATTGGAGAAACTTATTTAATGACAGTACAGGAAATGTTTACCCACATAATGAAAAAGTTACAAATATGACCAAAATCAGTGGTTGTTATAAACAGTGTGGTCCCCACTTAATAATATTTTAAATGGTCAGAGCATAATTAACCCACTAGGGGGCCCCATGGTAAAGATGAGCTATGGGCCCCTTTTGATCAACTATCATGTTTTCCACTTTCACTAAAGTATGAGAAGAGGTAGGAAGTAACTAAGTACATTTACTCAAGTACAATTTTGAGATACTTGTAGTTTATTTGAGTATTTCCATGTTATGCTCCTTTCTACTTTTACCCCATTACAATTCAGACATAAATCGTGTACTTTTGCTCCAGTACATTTGATTAATACCTATACAGATTTGGATTAATGATGTGAAATATATCAACCCTTAAATCAGACTGTGGTTCCACCTGGAGTACATTCACAATCTACCCTGCAGTATACAAAGTCATTAAAACTAGCTGCACCTTTATCAGCTTTGATAACACTTTATTGCATCAATAATTATAGTCAAAACATAAAATATTATTCTGAAAATGGGTGAATCTGCATAATGAGTACTTTTACTTTTGGTACTTTTGAGTTAATTTTGATGCTAATACTTTTGTACTTGTACTTCAGTAATATTTTTGATTGCAGGACTTTTACTTGTAACAGAGAATTCCTACCCTCTGGTACTTTTACTACAAGGTAGTATTTCTTCCACCTCTGAGTATGAGTGATGGGTTTGTTGTAACTTAATTCATTTATTCATTAAGCACAATTAATTAATTAAGCACAACATTATGTATTATAATGTTCCGTGTTATATATCCAATGTATATATTTTTTAAGATATTTAAGTTATATTTGAATGGTGCATATATGTGCACAAAGTGTAGAGTACTCCAGCAGCCACAGAGAGGCAGTGAAGACTCAGGTGGAGTGCAGGTGAACTCATTTAAGGTTTAAAGAATAAAATATAGGAACCGTTGAAGAGAAGGAAATATTTGAATATAATCTGTGGCACGCTTAACAACTATGCCTATGTATTTATGAACGCTTTCTGCCAGTGTATCTGTGCACATAGCATATGTAATGACCCTTCTTTTCATGGGGTCATCACACAATCAGCTGTTTGTGGTTTCCTAGATGCACTTTGTATCATGACCTTGCTATGATTTACTTCTGACATTTACTTTTTACATTTTATGTATGTATTAATCAGAGCATTGCTAGAGTAAGAGTTAGAAAGTGCTTTGTGCCTGTTTGAGTGTCACCACCTTATTCATGTCGATATATATCTTTCAAAAATAACCAGTCATGATGAGGAAAAATATTTTATTGCATGCACAGTTCACAATGGTGGTCCCTCCATGGCTTACCATATCACGCAGACCAGCCTTTAAACGGTGCGTACAAAAAACACAAAATCAAACCAAAGAAGTTGAAGTCATATCTATAGAACAAATAAATAATTCTGAAATAAATAAATATCTGTATCCAGAATTGCAAAATATATACAGTACAAATAAAATCAAACTAATGATGATACAAATTAAATTCAAAGTAAGATACTGCTAACCCAATTGTCTCTCAATTTTAACTGTGGGCTTTAAAATCCAACAATTAAAATACTATTTCAAGATTTAAAAAAATGCCACTTCACAACGCCTACTTAAAACGGCCTAACTTCAGGACGAAAGAGAATTTTCAGGTGACCGATCTAGAGAATAAATAGCGTACAGTATCTTCTAAAACTACACATTGTACAAGTGTATACTGTAGTCTTACTACACAATGTACAGGAGTATACAGTAGTATTACTACACATTGTACAGGAGTAGACAGTAGTATTACTACACATTGTATATGTTTACAGTAGTTTTACTACACACTGTACATAAGCAAATGGCTTCTATTTTCTACTGTTTTTGTCCAGAAGGTGCTGTAGTATTTGTTTTGCTATAGAGTGGTGCAGAGCCATATAATAGAAGGTGCAGTGACGAGTCCTAAAACCCGGAAGTGAGTCAGCATTTTACCCAATGATTTTACCACTTCCGGTTCCCTCGTCTCAGAATCAATGGGATTTCTCCATAGGATTTTGGAAAATAGCTGGAAATAAGGTCTGTGGTTGACACAAATTTAAGAGACGGATCACGTTTTGTTCTCCGACATTAAATACATCAGCAGTGACCCCACTGGTGATTTTTGAAGAGTGTACGTGTCTGAAAAACGATGGTTGTTAACAAGTGGCTGAATAGGACTATGGAAGTTGTCGAGGACGTTGTACGTCATCATTACACCGAACACTCCCGCTAAGTTTGTTTGCTCTGGTCTGCTTGAAAGCAAGTACCTGCGCTCTTGCAAACTGTTAAAACAAAAGCTTCAACTTGTACAATTTTGAGTCTGTATTTTTGAATATCGATCTTAAGTTGGCGTGACGTTGAAGTCATGCGACCCTGCTGTACTCGGCTGTAGGCTAGTTCGTTTATAACATAACGTTAGCATTTTGCTTCTGGCGATTAGATTTATGATTAGAACATTATAAAAGTAGGGTGGACATGTGGATATTATCCGGCTGAATAAAACGTGCGTTTATCTAACAGGTTCGTTTTCCACAGATCTTATTTCGAGCTATTTTCCAAAATCCAGCCCACTCTCTTCAGTCTGCGTACAAATGACACGACTTTTGTAAAGGCGTGCAATAGATACGCTGAAGTCCGATTTTGCGTGCATACGATACTCCCACGTTACGTTGTTATGAACATTACATGCGTTTATTTTCTATATCTTTCATTTATTTAACCAAACCCAATAAGCTGCTGTGTCGTTTATTACACCGCAAACATTAAAACTGTCATTGGAACGGCGATCAAGCCTGAAGCCACAGTGCTCTTTGTTTTAATGTTTGAGGTGCAATATCAGCGTATCATATCCACGCAAAATTGGACTTATTGCACGCCTTTGCAAAGTCGTGTCATTTGTACGCAGACTGTGAGACCGGGTTGGCCAAAATCCTATGGAGAAATCCCATTGCTTTTTTGTCAAGGGAACCCATGCGCAGCTTATTTCCGGGTAAATACGTCATCCCTGCACCACTCTATTGCTCTTTACTTCACTGACAGTTAACCCCAGAAACACAAGGAAACGTATTTATCCCTTACAATTTCCAACCTTACATCTACTGAGGATAAATGAGATATTGTAAGCTGCAGCTCTGTAGCATTTGATGAAAACAAAAAACTTTGTGTTGTGGTTTGTCTTTAATGTTTCTTAAAGATTGTTGCTGAGCTTTTCAAATGCTAATCTCTTTGTACCATACAGCTAGAGCGGATATCTCAACACCTCAACAAATCAAACACTGTCTGGGTTGCAATGTGCACTATGTTGTGTTTTAACCTGAACTTTAAAGACCAATACGGACACGTGTCAGTATGAATCTGCTGCTTCATTTATAACTGATTGTCCACAGCTCATCTAAATGGAGAGCCTTATGCAATTAGCATCACTTTAAACAGGCGTTTTAATGGTATTTAGCAATAACATACTGTACGTGATTATGTCTCACAGACAGGACACAAAGCTTTTCCCACATCAGAGAAATACATTTTGTATTATCTAATTCAATGTTCTAAAACCATCTGAGTTGCCCCATCTCATACACTCTGATTCAACGATAAAAAATATATGTTAAGGGAATTCTGTAAAAATACATAATGAAAATAATATATGAAAATGTTAAATATTTAACAATCATTTTCCCTAAATCTGTCCTCTTGATTCAGCTTGTTGTACATACAGTGTACTGATTCATTACTGATGCATGTCCTGCATCTGGCAAAGAGAACATCTGGATCCTGTGTGTGTACAATATTGGACTGAGATACTCTTTGGTTGTCTCGGATAAAACAAACTGTCGCTGCCAGATCTTTAAATGGTGAAAAATACAAAAAGATGTCCAGTGTCATGAGTGAACCTGCATCTCAATCACTACTGATGTGATTTATGTGGTTAAAAGGCTACTAAGTGGACCTTAAGTGAAACTCAACACCTTTTGTTAGCACCTTCATGTTCTGTGTTTTTTTTAGCAGTTGGGAAGCACTTCCATCTTCAAACGTGCTGTTATTGCAGCCTGCTGCTTCTCCACTAGGGGGAGCTGTTGTATCATTCTGAGAACAGCTCGGCCAACTTGTGACTGTAAGAACTAAAGTAATAGCAGCAGGTTTGGTTTCGACACATGGATCAAGACCTACAGATGTCTTCCAGGCAGTTTGGTTGAAGTAGATCTGCTGGCTGTGCAGCTGGACCTGCTTTCAGGCGTTTTGAATCACTGACACTTATGGATCTAATGCAAACACGTGTGCATTTAACCTAATATGCTTCTGTTTCTGCTTAGTCCCATCTGTGGTGTCACCCTCCTGACTGAGCGGCCTCTGATTGCTGACTGAGTCCTGAGAGATAGATGAGACGGCGATAAATCGTTCCTTGGCAATCAGACAGTGTGGCTGACACAGTGGGGGGTGCAGTGAGAGCTGCTCTCTAAGCACGGGGCTCCAGCCTGTGAGACAGTTCAAACAGAGTCTGCTGATTGTCGATGATATGCAGGTCGTCGATGTACGCTCGCACTTCTGTGCTGCTCTTCTGGGTGATGCCGTTACCTGGAGGGACAGGAAATGGTTTAGCTCCAAGCCAGGGCCGCATTTAAACATAATGTCATAGTATTGATGGCCTGGGAACAAATTGCATCAAATTCTGTGAAAGGGCCATTGGAACCAACTTTTATTTCCCCTTATGACATGTTGTGGATCATAAATGCTGCCCAAATTATATTTAAATCAAAATGTGATGATTGTGAACATCATGGTACATTTATTTGATTTGAACTATATGAGGACAGTTTATTTCAAAGCTAACAGATGTTGTCCACAGATTTGCCTTTAAAAGAATGAATCTACAACATAGATTTGTAATAGTTACAAAGTAAACGTCAAAAACATTGTTAGATTTCACACCCTAAAATGAGGAATGAGTGATGAGAATACTGACCCATGGGATCTTTCTGACACTGCCGGATGAGTCGTACTGTCTCTGCGATCATGTGCTGGAAATAAGATAAACACCGCTCCGTTAGACATTACAAATTCAGCACTGCCTGATGTTTTCTTTGCAGGAACATGAAGTGCTATGAAGGGTTTGTGAACTCACCAGCTTTTCAAAATTAACCAGGTTATCATGAAACGTCTTGTTGCCTTCGTGAATGAACGTAATATCTAAAAAAGGAAAGTCTTTTGTTAGTTTTCATCAACAGGTATTTGATGTGAAATGTCTGTTTGTTTCTACATGTCAAACCTGCCTGATGGAGATACTTCACAGAGCTCTCCTCTCAGAGGCGTGTGTAATAATGTGACAGAATAATAAGCGTACCTTTCAGTAGCAGAGGAGGGAAGGGGATCTTTGGAGCCTTCATCTTCTTGAAGGAGTCCCTGTAGGCCTTGTGGTTCAGCGAGGGATCCTGAAGACATTTTCAAAACGAATGAGTGTAATCCTCTGGGGAGGAGTGAGTGTGCCTGTGCATGCATGCTTTGTTATCTGAGATATGGCAGCACAAGTGACTAATGATCATCTAAAACACCTGCTGTTCTGAAATGAAAAAACATCTGTTTGTTTTACCTCATACACACTGAAGCACAGGGTTGTATTCCCTAGTGCAGTGAATAAATATCAATGTTTATTCCTTTCAAAATAGATGTATACAGTGTAGTGTCACACAGAGTACCACAAACTACACTTACTGTAACTGTCTCCATTTCTGTAAACAGCTTTTTGAATTTGCCAGGCATCTTCTGTAGAGAAAATAACATGATTTGTGTTCAGACGTTCTTCTCATAAAAGCTGGCACAGATGAAAAAAGAAGTAAAAGGCACATCTTTACCTCCCATGTCTGACTGAGGCGGCTAACAGCTGCAGTGGTCAGGCCCATTATAATGGCGAAGAAACAGTTGAGGTTCCTCTGTGCTTTACAGCTATAAAAGATCAATGGAGCACACAATTCAGTGTCCTGCAGAGCAACCAAAGCCAATGCAGTTCATTGATCTGCCACAGGAGGGGGCAGCATCCCCATGCAAGGCTTAGAGAAGGGAAATGGCCAACAGTGTGTGTGACTCACAATCAATAAGTCTTGCAGAAGGATGTGAGAACAGCTACTTACTGAGCAGCGATCTTGATGAACTTCTTGATGAGTTGGACCCGTTTGCAGAGCGTTGGGCACAGCAGCACCTCGGTCATCACCCACAGCTGGACCTCATTGCAGCGCTGCAGCAGCAGCTCCAGCGCCACCGTGTGGCTGCTGCTGCTGTGGCGACTGAAGGTGAAATACACCAGTTCTTGCTGTAAAGGAACAACATCATGAGGCAGAGCAAGCCACGGTTGAGACACCAGTGTCACAGCGATATTTATCTCATTTTGTTTCATATCAATTTGATCAAGAAATGTTTCCACAACAGGTTAAATGTAATAAAGGACATGTTATGTAAGCAATTGAATTGAATTAGACCTTTAGCAACAAAAAATAAGCTTTTGAAATGTAGCTAGTTCTGTCACATGTGTTAGTCTTGGACATGTTGTTATGGAAACACAAAATCAAATGACCTGGCCCATGACCCACCAGACTGTTCAGTGTGTGTCACTTAGGGACTTCATGAGATAAAATAAAGGTTAAAGCTGTATAAGGAACTTTCCAGAACATTTAAATGTCATGTGATACCTGTGTCACGGTGGGTCGTTATGGGTTAAAAGGCAGCAATTCAGGCACGAGTATTCAAGTTGTGGGACAAACCTCGTGTATTGAGGCAAAGATGGTCCAGTCAAAGTTGGTGAGAGCGACCGCCACGTCCCACGTGTTTAAACTGAGCATGCGTGCCGTCCTCTGTTGGAGCTCTGAGTTGTCAGTGAACGGGTTCTGAGGGGGGGAAACATCCAACAATATCAGGCAATGGAGTCTTGAAGCTTCTAACCTCTGCACATTATGTCATTTGCTGCTTCTGAGCTGATGTATGAATGTGTATAAATTAGCTCCACAGATTTTGTACAGTATGTCTAAGTCATAGTATTTGGGGAATCATTTGCTTAGGTATTTAACCTTTGACACAGTTCATTGTTTTCTCCTTTCACAGTCTCTTTCCCCATGGCATAGGTCTACGGCCTTGGGTATTGCTGCCATCTCTCTTAAGGAGGGGCAGCTTGGGCGCATCTTTGTTGCCAGTTTATGACCGAGAACAAGCCGCAATGAGATAGTTTATGTTCAGGGACATCTAGAGGCCCTTCTTTTCTGGTTTGGCAACCGCTGTGTCACCTCGTGGCGGCAGCACCTGTCTTGTCAAATTCTCCGGCCGTAACTCCATAATAAACCATCAGTGTTTGCCTCTCCCTGTGTCCCTCTGAGTTTCGTCTCCATTGCTTCAAAGTGACATTCTTACCAGGACTTCACCCAGGTCCTTCCTGCACACATGCAGCCTCCCCACCGGCCGTAGTGAATCAGAGAAGACTCTGTCCTGAGGCTGCAGCAGGAGCCTCCCTGCAGGGGACAGACGTATCACAAAGAGCAGAACACCATTCAAAATCTGTCAGGCAGTGGCGAGAGATAAGAGTCACTGTGTCAGAATACACTCTGAGGGGGCCAGCCACTTCAGTCACTGATAACAGAAACTGATCTTATGATACTGTACTGTAAGAATTATTTCTTTTAACTGTTGTCATAGGGAAGACATCAATGCCAGCTCGATTAACTACAATCTCACATCTCTAGATTCAATATAGGAATAAAAACTCAAGCATGAATTATTTTGAAAATCTTTTGTAATACCACAAATTTGTCTTAAGAAACATTTACTTATAGTCAACTCCAATAAGATATGTAATAACAAGGATTTTTAGAATGACCTAATTGTATCTATTTTGTACTGAATTGTACACTGATGGTAATTATTGCTGGAAACTATATGTGTATAAACATTGAAAACAATGTTGACATATGCAAATTCTCCCTTCCTGATCAGATTGACACCGTTGTGTAAGTTAGTGTATATAAAGCATTGTAATGGCCATAGTAAGTGTGTGTTGTGCAATATGCTGGTTGGTTAGAATAGTATTTACCCCCATTGTAAGTGACAGCCACCAGCACCAGTCCCCCGAGTGGGACGTCCATCCTCTCTGCCACGGCCTGAAGCAGCTCCTGGGCCACCACCCCGCCGTGGGCCCTCATACTCAGGAACGAGTCCATGGTGATATACACGTGACACAGCACTGTAACAGAGAGAACATTTCAGAAAGACTGTAAAACCTAAAAGCATACTGCATTCATCAAAGAGGAAGAGTCATTTGTGTTGATTTGGACTCAGCATTACTAAATCAGGCTAATGGTCCTTTTTAAATGTAGTGTTGTTCACAGTATTTTTGCTACACATGGCCTCTTTGGTAACGCATTTCCTCTTGGGGTTACAGTTATGTATGAGCAATTTGTTTTAAATTTAAGGCGTTTATAGATGTTGTGTTAGCTGAGATTCTGATTGTGTGACTGTAAAAGCTTTACAAGGCTAAACTCCTGGCTGGCAGTTCACTAAAAGAAACAGAAACACAATAGTTACACATCAAATCCATCTCAAAGCAACCAATATTCCATCACAGTTTCATTATATATTTAGGCATCAACTCATAATCAGATGCTGCAGTAATACTAAATGGCATCAGGTTTTCTAAATAATAACATTTTGAAACTAGATTATGACACAAGACTTCCTTATAATGCAGAAACATCTTAAAGATATATATTTTAAACAATTTAGCAGGACACCTTCAGCAAGAAAGAAATTACAATTAATTAAGTCACCTTCTGCCGTCAGGAAGGAAAGGATCTAACAGGGCTGCCTCTTATTGATAAGGTGACCTTTAGCAAAGCACCGACTCCACTGCTCCAGTGTAACCACTCAACTGGAGAGGGCTGGCATTACTAGGATGGACCAAGCATACTCAATAGATTTATCTTGATGAAGGAAAAGGGTCAGTGGGGACAATTTCTTTGGTCGAAAGCAGTTTAAATGTTTTTAAAGAGAAACCTCTAAGAAAGATAATTCATCAGCAGATAAAGTCAAACTGTCTGCATGGCTAGATTGTATTAAAAAGGGACCGTTTCTTTATTTTATTTGGGTGAACCTGGCATTTAAAATAAGCAAATTACAACGATAATACAAAAGAAACTCACAAGTCATCAGTCAGGAATTTCATTTCAGAAACTTCTTGTCCCTTTCTTGGAAAGCATCTATTGTTCTACTGTTCAGTCTAAATGTCTTGACAGATTTGGAATCAACGTATGCTGGGAAGAATGTGTGAAGAAACACCGTGTTTTACGACTTACCTTCCTTGTTCTCCCTCTGTGTTCCTCTGGACTGGAGCCTGTTCTCTTTTAGGCTCGATTGGTGGAAAAGTGCTTTGCTCTAAAAAGAAAGGAAATCCGTGGATGCAGTCATGCAGTCATATTGCCTGGGAACACTGCGGGCATTTAGCTAGAACTATAAAACAATGTGTAAAGCAGGAAATGGAACGACAATAGCTCCAACACCCTATCGAGTATGAATGGTCGGCCTGCTTTCTTTAATACAATGATTTCAGTCTTAAATGTGTCGTAAAGAGGTGTCATGAGTTATTTTCACTCACCTTTCTTTGAGGGGAATAGTTATCCACCGTACTGGAAAATAAAGACAAATAAATCAGTAAAATAACTATTTTTGTCCTGTTTTATAGAAGTACAACAACACCACTTCACCAGTCTTTAATCAAGGTAAAATGAATGTAGCTACACATATACTCATTTGCAGTGTTCAGTCCATTATTCAAGATGAGTGTCAACATGAGATTAGATTGCTTTGTAGATTGTAGACCTTCCCTTGTGATCCCTTCGTTTAATCACCTTACAGTATTGTCATCAGTCAGACCCGACTAGCAAGATGGATAGGCCCGTAACCATTAGCATCCCTCTGCTTTCACTGGGCTCAGCATCACAATAGGCATGTTGGCACAAAGCCTGCCCTGAGGGATCCCCCCTCTCCGGCTAGCAGCAGGCCTGCACTAATGAAAAACCTGATTCCCACTGAATTGTCAAAACAGAGCTTGTGATCAAATTGACTCTTTTGCTACTCAAAAAAAAGTGAGCTCTGTGAAATATACCATCACAGAACGAGAGAGAACAACCTGAGCTTTCAGAAATGTGATTTTAGCTTCACACAAAGGCCTGATAGAAGTTTCTGCGATCAAAGTGCTGAATGAATCTTCTTTCCATAAAAAAATACACCTTTTTCGCTTGGGAGCAGATTGTCACAAAGCAGAGATCCTAGCCCTCCCCCGGAGTGAGTCTGATTGTCAAAAGCTCATAAATAGTAGATTATGTCAGTTGCTAAAACCCTCACAAAGTCCCTTCTTTAAAGGAGTGGGTGTTGAGAATCCCCCTGCATATAAACATGAATAAAGTAGGCGCAGAGTCAGGGTGATTATCTGTGCTGTTCTAATGGGCGGAAGGTCGGAGCATCCCCCAGGGAGGAGATCTGATTGGAGGCTGTGGCTGAGGGAGGGGAAGGGGGACACGGGTGTGGCAATGTGTCTGCTGACAGGGGGTTGTTTACACTGAAACATGTCAAAGAGAAATGTGATGTCTATTGTTATTAAATTCTAATTAAAAAAACAGCTTGACTTTAACAAACGAAAAACAGAATCAATATTCAAGTACACATGCATGTTTAAGATTCACTGACTAAGTGTGTGGCTTTGTTGTACTGAGAGAAGGGTCGATGTAATAAGCTACTGTAGGGCTTCAGCTTACACGTTTGTGGTGATTGCTATTATCTCTTTGACACAGATTTATTATTTTGTGGTTGTGTAAACGCTTGAGTACAATTGTATGTACTGGTTAAAAAACACTAAATCCGAGGGATCAATGACACAATTGGTGTCAAAATGTGTTGTGTGGTTAGATCGTACAATTCTTTCTCCTCATGATATAGCAAGCAAAACCTATACTCAGTGTATTTGCCGATATTGAGCCTTTTTTTTCAGTATTGAAAATATCTATACTGTGCCGCAGGGAACTTATTGTAATCCTTTTTATACAAGGAGACATGAGGCCAGGGTTTGCCAGCTGTCAGAACAAAAATAACGTTAATGATGAGGATGTTTTAAGTTGTGTTCGCATTTGATCAGTGCAGTAGGTATTTTACATGTATATGAATTTGGGGTTGTATAGCTAAAATGGTGTCCAGTTAATGAGTAGTTGAACATCCTTCTTTTCATTGCAAGTGACACATTTCAAGGAGCATGTCATTCATTCTCAAAATGTCTGTATTTCCTCAATTTTAGAGATTAATGACAAAGAGCCCTGTGACCTTCATATTTCTGTGCATAACAACCCAGAACATTGAAATGAGTCTCCAGCCTCTGAATGCATTCATTGACGAGAGGCTAAATAAAGGCACCAAGCAGAGAAGCAGCTCTTTCTTTGCACTCAGAGACCAGCGAGTGGCTCTGCTTCTTTTCAGACCTCCAACAGTCATAACCACAGTTTTAACACACCCAGACCAGATATCAATAAATGTATCAGTTTTTCCATTTTATAGATTACTTACACAAAGTGATTTTGCCCCAACACTATAGGACACACTACCTTTAGATATCAGGAAAGCTCTCTTCACTTTAGCTTTTAAATAGTTATAACTTTTCTGATACTTTTCTGGACTGTGACTTTGGGTTGTGCCTGACACAGATCAGACACACAGTGAGGTTGCAGCATAGGGAATACATTGAGATGCAAAATGCTTAATTCGATGTTATCACAACCGATGGTGAGTCTGTGTGGGTTGGGAAAAGTAGGTTCTGTTGTGTTTATTTATAGCCTTAGGGTAGAGAGCGCACTTGAGGCGAAAATGCCGCAAAATACTTTCTGAGATTTCGTCTTAAAAATGCAAATCTCTGCCATTGATGTAACAAAGAAAAGATAAGAACACAGTAGAAGAGAAAGGAGCTCTTTTGATGGTGCTGGAAGGTTTATTGATAGGTGCATGATTCACATATCAGTACTGCATTTAGACTTTTGATATGCGCTCTATGTATTCTATTTCATCTTTTTAATATATGTTGTTGTTATATTATAAAGTGGGTCTTATTTTCCATCTCCTTTGCATTGATTATATTATGGTCATTCTACCCTTGTTGTTTTATTCATTCTGTCTAATTTATCCCATTTAAAAGCAATTTTTTCTGCGATTCCTTTATCAAATGTGCTACTGTACAGTTACTACAGTATGCGATGATCTTTGCTTAGTATGTATGGAATCACCCTGTGTCTCATGACCTAAAATATGAAAGAAGGTTATCATAAGGTCACTCACTGTGTGCGGTGCAGCTGGTACAGTTTCTGCAGTTCCCTCACATCCTTGTCCAGAGATGGATGCTCATAGAGATCATCCAACACGTAACGATACAAAGTCTGGAAGGAAATGTCAATTTTCATTTCTCCAATATTAACACACCCAGTTTCCATCCTTTTCCTTTCTGAACATTATATTTCCTACCTTCATGAACAGCTTGACATGCTCGTCGTCCCTCAGGAAGTCTCTGCAGAGGGCCATCCACTGCGACACCAGGTGAAGGACTTTCTGTTTCCTCTCCACAGCCTCCTTCCTGTCCTCCTTCCCTCTGTGGCGCTTGGTGCAATAGGTGGGATTCAGTTAAGGCTTCAGCACAGATGGAGAGTGAGATCTATTTGCTGGTCAAATGCAGTGTGTGTGTGTGTGTGTGTGTGTGTGTGTGTGTGTGTGTGTGTGTGTGTGTGTGTGTGTGTGTGTGTGTGTGTGTGTGTGTGTGTGTGTGTGTGTGTGTGTGTGTGTGTGTGTGTGTGTGTGTGTGTGTGTGTGTGTGTGTGTGTGTGTGTGTGTGTGTGTGTGACAGGCAGCGGAGTGTGAACACAGCTGAGTGTAGTGGAGTAGCTTTGACTCAATAAAGCAGTCGTGTTTTTGTATCAAACACCTACGTCTGCCTTTAGCATTCACACAAGAGGGTTATTATGTGTCGATATTTGTAATAATGTTTCTGTAATGCGCGTGTTTTTAAGGATATTGTCCCAGCAGAGCTTGACATAAATCACTGGTTGACATGAACACTGGGTAGGTCAGCAGAAAATCATCCAGTAGTGTATCTGTAAGGAGAAACACGTTATTGACAATTGACAAAAAATTCCAGGTTCATGAACATTTTGTAAAGAAATATATACGATTATATGTGATATCAAATATATGACTTGTATGGTAATTGGGATATGATTCACAATATCGAAGGGAATGATCATTTTTGCATCAATATTCATGTTTTTATTCAGCCTTATTTTCTAATAATATAACTTGATTTATAGATATATATTGAATAAATCCAACACACACAAAGCCTCTTTAGGTTTGTGAGAGGATGCTGGTGGGCAAATACACCAGTGACCTTGACAACTGTATGATTAATGTTCGCACATGTCTGTACTTTTAATTGAGCTGAGTGACTTTGCACCAGTTATTCCTATTCCATTTCACTAATACTAGAAGTAGAGCTCCCTTTTTGCAGTCAAATACCAGTTAACAAGCACTAAGCAGAGCCATTTCAGAGGCGAGGATAATGTGAGAGACTTTTGAATGGCACATTATTCAAGTGGCCAGTCTTAAATAATTGCATGTGCTGAAACCACTAAGGATTCCTCTGTTCCATTTTTTGGCCAACAAGTTCAAACAAGCCTTACTGGCCTTATCTTCAATCTCATACATTCGTCATTGCAAGCTGTATCAGAAAAGATAAGCCAATAATGTGCCAGTTGACTCTCTTCGACCTCTAATGAAGTGTACAGTATGTTTTCTTTCTGACTATCTTGCAACCAGAAAAAAAAAAGCATCCGATATTGCTTGACCATTATCCTAATGTGTTTACAAGCAACCACTTATGAGCTTCTTCTCAAGGTTACACAAGTGTTTCTGTAAAAGGATTACATCAAAGCAGGCCAAGTAGACCACCAGCTCCCCTTAAATAACATGAAATGCATTCATAGTTTACATCATCAAAACACTTAATTTGTTTAACCTTGATAAACAAAGACAGAATCCCAGAATCTCTTAATAAAATGAAATAAGTTGGCATTATAAGAAGCTGTAAAAATGAATTTCATAAATTGCAAAAACACTCAAAGTCAAGGCGTAAATTCAAAGACTAAGTCCAAGACATGATGCCGACCACAAGCAAAACAGCTTTGCAAATCCTATTAAGACCAACGTCCCCTCAACCCTTGTGTAAGTGTGCCTCATATCCAGAATTGTATATTCTCCCCTTTAATTTCACACTGGCTTCCCAGGGCCTTTGTGTACGTTCTGGTCCACAGGACTCGCTGACATTATTATGCTAATCCGCGCAGAGCAGCTGTGGATGCTTCACTCAATGCTTATGAGAGGTTACACACTCATACATATGTAGCTCCCATAAAGAATACAGTAACCCACCTTAACACAAAAGCCAGAAAAACAACATGCAAAAGATCAGCCATCCAACCACACACACACACAACCCACACATTACATTTGAGTTGTAACAAATAATTATGAATGCTAGGACAGTGTCTTACATTAAAGGTCCCCTATTATAGTGTTTTTCATCAATTTATTATAGGTCTCAGATATATACAAAACATGCCTCTGAAGTGTTTGGCTCCAAATACCAAACAGATCATTGTAGCATCCCATAATCCCCTCTGTTTCAGTCCTGTTTCAAAAGTGCTGATTCTCTGTCTGTTATATTCAGATGAAAATAAGGAGCCACTCCCCACGCCCCTCTGAGAGATATTTGGTTAAAAAGAACACACTGGTGCTCTGGAGATGCAGGTGATAAGGTTGGGGGGTGTTACCTTGGTTGGTGATTGGCTAATGGTTACACAAGCCAAAAAATCGTTATGACATCACTAAGTGGCCAAAATCTGATCAGCTCATTTTCATACAGGTTTTTATATAAATGGATCAGGACAAAAAGAGAGAGAATCTTTTTTCCTGAAACTTCCAGAATGTCTTTAAACAGAGGGGACGCATGTTTGTGTATAAAAGACATGAAAACGTGGATTTTACATAATAGGTCCCTTTAAATATGAATTACATTGAATTTATTTGGCGCAGTTTGCAGATCTTTTATCTAAATTCAGCTTTTAAACAAGTGCATTTGACAGCGGCTCAGCTAAAGATTGCATATCTTAGTATAACAAAAAACTGATTTGTGCTTGAACGCAAACACATATTACACAAAGACACAATCATTGTATGAACACTAGATAGCACTATCTTCAGTGGAAAGAGGCATAATATTAGAATGGCGTTGTAGCCACTTTAGTAAACGTTATAATGTTATCTCAGCAGATACACTTTAACCCGAGAGGCCCACACTGATTGTTATCAAAAAAGTCTTCCGTCCACACGCAACAGAAACGTGTCCGTTCACACGAGACCGCTCGAAAGCGCTGGAGACGCTGTAGTACATATGCCAGACCTGTAAGTGGCGCTGTAGTCCTGCCACAGAAGCAGTGAAGAAGACTTCCCGCGCATGGTTGCCATTCTGTTTATTCTCCGCTGTTGACGCTCTGGCTCTTTTTCTCCCTCCCCGAGGCAAGCGTTTGCTCCTGCTGTAAATCTCTCCGGTAGTCCACCAGCAGATGAAAAACACCCACCTCTCCACCTCTTCCAAGGGACGAGGGGACCGTGCAGCAGAGTTTCATTTAGATTTGTTTTCGCCAGTCAACATGTCCGTTAAAGTTTAAATCTTCCGGACAAAATTAGAAAAGTGCCGGTCAAAGGTCTTCTTTGTTATTTATTGAGCTTTAAAACAAATGAACAACGACTCTATATAATAATATAAGAATAAAAAACGGAGCCTCTCTTTTCCTCCCCCTCTTCTGACAGCCCAGCAGCTGATCTGTGGAGAAGGTCCTCGCCGCGGAATGGGGCGGGGTCGGATAAAAGGCGGGGTTGGATGTCCGACCCCGCCTTGTGAGTCCACATTACACATCAGTAGATGGCGGTAATGCGCCCGGAGCTGGTAGTGAAGTTGCATACCTTTTCCAATAGTATCCCCTTCTGTTTATAATCTTTTCTGGACTGAAATAACAACTGTCTTACATGGCATCAAAGTGTTCTCGGCAAACAGCTATGTCGTTCACACTTGGTTTATACCTATGTTGCAGAATCCTGAACAGCATCTCCCGGTACCTACTTATGCGTATTATCATTATTATATTTTCTGGAATCATATGAGAATCACTGAATGTAAACTATTCATTTTACCATCTCTCACAAGGATAAAGCAGACGATTTCCGGTGGATTCTGGTGTGGCGCCCAGGGCATTGGACAATATGTGTCAGTAGGCGCTTTCACACTGCGGTACTTTTCCCACAAAGGTTCATGTGAACTTAGTTCATGAGAACTCTTTAGTTCTCATGAACTAAGTACAGATCGCGTTCACACTGGAAAAAGTCCCTGGGGGTGGATTAGGCAAATGAAGCCGCTGACGTCACTTGTTCTTCTTCTGCTTTGGGTTTACTGGCAGGCCGCAAACCACTTCACGGCGTATACTGCCGCCCAAAGTCCCCGGCCGGAAGTCCCCGGAGTTAGGGACTGGCTTCAGTAGAAGCTGCTGGGACTCCCAGCAGCTTCTACTGAAGCCTTCCGAGTAAATCGCCAGAACGCCGACACCTCCTCATCTCCACCACTCCCATGTTTTATTTTGTGTTGCCATAAGTTAGTCTCTCTGCGTTTCTGCGCTGGGTTAATGCTAATGCTAATAATGCTAATGCGAGGATAATAAAATGGCGGCTTCACAAAACTTTTTGGGAGTTTTACGGGGCGTGGTTTGCAATCCTTCCAGCCAATCATAAATGTAGCTCTTTTCTCACAAAAGAGCCGTTCGAAAGTCCCTGCTCTCTAGCAGGGACTTTCGAGGGGGTAAAAAGGTTCACATGAACTAATTTTAGTACCGGCTCTTTTTGGTGTGAACGCGATAAAAGAGTTCACATGAACTAAGTTCACATGAACCTTTGTGGGAAAAGTACCGCGGTGTGAAAGCGCCTAGTGATATGAATTTACTTATCTGTATTTCAAGCTAAACACAAAATATTACTAATTTCATCAATAAAGTATAACATCTTCTTATACTGTTACTGTAATTTCAAAATTAAGATAAGTATTTCAGCTCAAATTTTGTAATTGTGTGTTCTATTTGCTAACTATTTTGTAGATAATGAAGCCACAAGAAAGGGAGATCTTTTTTTTAGATTCCCTAAATGGCACAGGCTTCCGTGATGAAAGCCAAATGGAAACATTGAGGTTTTTAAGCACAGAAATTATGTTCAGTTTTACATTTAAAAGATGACCTCAAGCATAAATTGACATGTTATTGAACAAAAGATTGGACTGAAACTGAGCATAAGACATTTAAAATGGGAATGTTCTGTTACCACCCATTTATAAGCTTTCTTTTCTGTTTGTTTCCTTAAAATCAAGCTCTTGGCCAACCTGTTCGGCATTATTCCACTGTTGGTGGTTCTGCAGTTCTGCAGTGTTCAAAAGTTGGTGGTTCCACCAGTTTGACAATATTAAACCAGTTATATGTTCCAGTTTTCAATTTTCTTGAATGTCCTTGTCTAAACAGCTGTGTGTTAACCCCCATTAGACAAGTTGCTCTGCTTGTGTCACCTGGACCCTGGAGAGAATTCTGTGCAAACGACATTCAAGTTAGTAATTATGATGCACACTAATTGAGTTTGATTCCTGGATTCCTACACTGTGTGTGTGTGTGTGTGTGTGTGTGTGTGTGTGTGTGTGTGTGTGTGTGTGTGTGTGTGTGTGTGTGTGTGTGTGTGTGTGTGTGTGTGTGTGTGTGTGTGTGTGTGTGTGTGTGTGTGTGTGTATATAATGTATATAATCTCACCTTCTTCATGAAATAGGGCATACCAAGACAACGGGCCTCCAACAACTGTGGGGTGTTTGTGCTCATGGTATGGCTCATCTGATGAATTTATCAATCTTTTCTTTACAGTTTTGCAATTAGTGTGTAATGTTTTTTTTACTCTTGAACAACAATAAACCAGTTATGTTTGTTAACAATTCCCATATCACTTGTTGTCACTGATAGATTTGAAGGCAGAAGATCAACCAAAAGACGACTGGAGAGGGAAGACTGCGAAGAGAGTCCCAGGGTAAGTAATCATGATTACCCACCCAAAAGAAGTAAAGTCGTAAAGGAAATGGCATTCTGCAGCGACTTTGGATGGGTATGTAGACTGTAATTTACTACTTAAAATCTCCATGGATGTGCTCCACAGCCATACAGTTTGTTGCTTCCACCTCTTATTCAAGGGGGCAATGTGTCATGATGCAAGTACAACTGTTTTACCATGCAGTAGTAATTGCTTTTATCTGGTGTCTTCCAGAAAAAGGACCCACTGGCAAAGACGGCTGCAGAAGAAATTCTTGTCAGCTCTGAAGAGGAGGATGGAGTATGTGATATGCTATCTGTTATACCTTACATGAAATTCACAGCACTTCCTTCTGTTCTTTTGCAGCGACTGGTAGAAAATGGCTGAAAATATTTTGTACCACTGATTTAGATAGTGTTGCATGTGCAAGTTTGTGTGCGTCATAATTACACATTCAAAGCATCTTGTTGCAAATCAGCAGCAGCACTATAAGATTAGTAAATGTACAGTGTAGTAGCAATGCATAAACTATTTCTCTTCTTCCTGTAGGAGAAGCACCCCTTTATAAGTAGTGCTATGGCGGCATCTCAGTGGTGCTCTGCAAAGAAAATGGGAGATAAAGTCATCCTGCCACAAATTCTTTCCATGGCCCCACTGGACAGAGAAGCAGCTCTCCATAACCTTGGTGAAGCCAGCAACCTGCGGGACGAAGACAGCTGGGAAGACAGGATGGACCCATTTATGTTCAGGTTCAAATTTGAGTCGGACTATTTAATGTTTTTTGAGCAGTGCATTGATAAAGAAAACCTTAAGGTTCATGCCTGTTTTGAAGAGCGAGGTTGAATGTTTGCATCAGCAAAGCCTTTCACTGTTGTATAGATTTTTTTTTTATATACTTGGTTTGGTTTTTATATTTACTGTATTTGCTTTTTCGGTTCTGTTATCTTAATGATTGTTCTGTTATATGATAAATGTTGTAAATAATAAATGCTTTTTCTATCTTTCTATGAAATGCAGTGCAATGTATCATTTGAAATATATGGACTAGATATGAGTATGCACAGAACTGACTAAATGAATAATCAATTAAAACAAATATTAAATAATGAACTTAAATACACTAATATAGAAAATATGACTTTTTATACCACATTGCACATGTGGTATAAAAAGGTATATTTAAATACATTCATGCATTTAATTAGTATGACGTTTTTATATTTAGTTTTTAAATTATATTTAGTCGAGTGCAGATTTGTATTTGTACTTCTTGTAGTTGTCCAGCAGATGATGCTGTTTGTCTCATTAGGATATCCATACACCCCGCCCATCGGACGTCCAGCCCCGCCCACATCTGACCACGCCCCATTCCGCGTGCTGCAGTCAGGGCCTATAGGATCTCTGAGCAGGAGAGGTGGGGAGAAGCGGGGCTTGCTTCAACGTTATCAGGAAATTATTGTATGGGCGTAAACACAGAGCCGTTTGCCCCCCCGGAGCGTTTCGTTTGCAGATCTACCCACCTATACCTCATTCACACCAACGGTGTTTCGGGGCCGGTTCGGAGCTGGAGCTTGAAAAGCACCGGGTTTTCCTCTTCACACCGCAGCGGAGCAGCCTCTTAGCTCCGGAATCCGGTTCATTTCAAGCACCAAAAAAATTGTCCGGCCAGAACAAAAGCACCACATACGTCACGCTTACGTCGAGGCGGGGGCGGGGGCAGGGGCGGGATCAACTCCTGAACAACAACAAGAAGCCCGCGTTTTATCCAGCTTGTACACAACGATGGAGAAACTTAACAAACAGCAGTGGTCCACTGAAGAGACCAGCTACCTACTGGGAATCTGGTCTTCCGAAGAGGTACAGAGGAAGCTGGAGCACAATCGGCCATTGTTGTTGTTGTCGGTGTCAGCTGTGAGGGGTTTCCGCGCGGTTTGGCTTTATGAAGCAGGCACGCAAACGGTTACGTCATGACGCAAACGATGACGCAATGACGCAGCACCAGTCGGACTCTGGGCGGTGTGAAAAGAGCCTCCGCTAAACCGAAGAACCGGTTCTGAACCTGAAAAGCTCTAGCACGGAGCTTGAACCGGAGTTGCGTTGGTGTGAATGAGGTACTAGAGACCTGTTATCGTTATCGTTTTCTGCGTTTCCATGTCGGCCTCGTGTGGCCGAACCGTCCATCAGATAGACTCTATCTGATAGTGAACTGTAGGAGATACGACCGTGGCCTTCCTCAGGCAACGGAAGAAGTGACGCCTGTAGCCCTCTCATAACACACACACACACATTTGTGTATTTTCTTCAAGCTATCTAGACTGAAACACTTTACATACCACTCCCCAGGCTGAACACTGCAAGTTTTTTGAAGTTGGAAAAACAGAATAAATATTTAATCTCACATCCTAGTCATATTCTCACAGCAGAAAAATCAGGGGATTTCCCGAGGAGTATTTTCAATCCAAACAGTTTGGCAGAAGATGTGTTGACCCAAAACATTTATGCATGAATTGTGCAGTATAAATAACATGTAATGGTCTGTTTGGCTGATTTGTAACCACTAAACATCTCTCCATTTTTGTTTCAGTTAGCATCAGTTGGGGATGTAGAGACATCTGAATCCTATTCCTCACTGCTGTTTAGAAGTCTGTACTAGTTCATATATAACACAGAATCATGCTTCTACTCAAGCAAAAATACATTTAGTATAATTTTCCAAAGAATTGCAAAATGGACTCATTGATTTAGCTTGCCAATCTCCTGTAAAATCAATCAAACTGTCAATCTACCTGCCAATCTTTTTCGCATTACAATAAGTGCTCGTAAAATTCTTCATCGCATCCTTTGAAATAAGCATGTTAATGTGTCACTTAATGGCCCAGTCAGCACCAGAAGACATCCGATTGATGTAAAAGCCTTAAATCTTAATGATAGTCTGCATCTAGAAATGCTAATATTATACCCGCTCATTTAATGCAATGTTTTCTTCCCTAAAACAATTAAATAAAGCATCAACATCTCTGCGCACGGTGCAGCAGTAAAAGAGCTGGCATATCCTCTCATTAAACACACAAATATGTTATTCAGAGCTGGCACTGTGTAGATTCTGTGCTCAGCAAGAATCAATAGCTTCACTGAGAGGTTGGGCACAGAGAAGAAGGAAACACTGGATGCTACCCACAATGCTAGCCCACATAGGCTACACAGTGTGTAGCCTACTGAGGTTTGCTTCTCCTCAAACATGCCTGTGGTGCTTCCAGAAAAGTGCCTTCTCCTGCAGAAACCTCGCCTGCATTGTGTGTTAATGGTGAGTACAAAGCTGAGCATGTGCTACCATGATGAGCTGAAATTGGCTTTCTAATGTGCTTTACAGCATGTAAGTCATAAACAACATCAATAACCTGCTGCAGCCATCAGTCATGTTGCTGCATGCTCTCTCTGGAGATGCCCAAACACGATAGCTTTGTAGATGTTGAAATAAATCTCTTTTTGATTAAATCAAGGATCTCATGGTATCTAGGTCTGGTGCGCTGAATCTCCAAGGGCACAGGTAGCAGTAGCACTAGAGCATACAGAGCTTCAGTATTACCAGAGAGAGAGAGAGAGAAAGAGCCAAGGCCAGCACGAAGTCAGACTATTAAACCTCACTGAGTGCAGATCAATTGCTGTTCAGTACTCAGTTCATTCCTTCTCCTCCTCAGGTCTCCTGCTCTTTGACCCTGGGATATCGCTCAGCTTCCTGCCCTGGTCAGCAGCTCCCCATGGATTCTTCATTTGAATACACTTTCTGCAATGTGAGCTAATGGTGAATGATTCATCAACTACACACTACCTGCTGGACACAAAGCTTACAGTGAAGATGCGTACTACATTAAAAAAGGGAGTTCTTACCGCCCTGCCCGCTCATTTACTTGCATGTCTTACTTTATATTAAGGCTGCATATAACAATTACTTTCATCATCAAATACTCTAACCATTATTTTCTAAATGAATCGACTGGTCTACAAAGTAGTTTCAAGTCCATCCTAGTTTCTGAAAGCGGAATGTGATGCGTTTAATGTCTTGTTCTGCCGGTTCAAAAGCAACAGATATCCACTTTAATATGATATAAAACAAAGAAAAGCAGGATAACCCAATATTTAGGAGGCTGAAAACTGCATTTTATGCAATTCTTTGGCATGAAAACTAAAATAATTTGTTAAAATGATTTTCTGTCGATTGCATAACTGATTAGTGAGCAAGTCTTTGCATCTCTACTGTATATCAGTATAAAAGACTGAATTATAGCGATAAAAATGCAATTCAACATATACTGTAACATAAATCTCCTTTGCATCTAAAATGCACAGTCCTCCAGCTGCAGGCCTTTCTCCCCAGAGGACATTTAGATCAATTTCATTCACTTCCTCATCAGAATGAGTAATGATCTCTGGTACTGGGTTAGGCTGCCTCAATCTCGGTAAGAGATCATCAGTGACCATTTTCAATAAAAAATATTTTTCTTCCCTCCTCGTTCCCCCTTTTCTCCAACATACATGTTTCTCCCTTCCCTTTAGTGTTTTTTTTCCTCTGCTAGTCCTACTGTGGTGCGACTCTCAATCATAATTTCTCCTCTGACAATCTTTCCAGCTCAATCAGCTGAGTCTCCTCTGCCTTGGCAACAGTCACATTATCATGTACCTGCTGGGATGAGAGGAAATGTGTTCATTTGTCGCCGCTGTGAGGCTCGACTGCATTTCAGTCTGATTCGGCATTACTCAAAGGATATGAGCAACGTTTATCTCTGTTATAGGCTTTTAAATGGCTTAAACTTGCCATTCTGGGACTGATAGCACATGATTAACCCAGTGTTATTGCCCTGAGGGGGCTGCTGTCCCAGCTCCTCTGCGAGAGAGAGGGATGAAGAGGGGAGAGCGTGAAACGGAAAGTCATGCATGTCTTTTCTCTTCGATATGTCTAACAAACAGAAATATCATTGGACCTGGGGAAACGCATACATTTAACAATGATACAGTATAATCAAAAAGTTGTCGAACCACTCCTTTTTTTTTTTTTTTCTGCTCTCTAAAAAACAAGAAGAAATGTGACTAAACACAGTAAGGACAACAATAATGAGAAAAAGGACTTGCATGCTCACCTGACTCTTTGCCCTGGGATGTCCCCTGGTCTTCTTCTAATGTCAGGTCATTCAGCAAGTGCTCCAGGATCTTCTCTGGGGTCCCTGAGACCACCACGAACCTGTCAGACACAACAGAGTCAGTGGAAGAGTCCTCGTCGATGGAAGACAGAGAGCGGCTGCTGCTCCATTCCTCCTCTCCCTCCGTCCCCTCATCGTCTATGTATCGGAAGTAGGGGACGTCAAATGTGGGCATTGTCAGCGGCTCTGCCCGGCTGGTGCTGTCGTTGCTGCTCTCCTCAGAACCTTCCTCATCCTCCTCGTCCTCCTCCTGCTCGACCAGGGCAGCGTGCAGCAGCCTGCCCTCCTCCTGCCGCAGGTTCGGGGGCTGCGGCCGAGATCCCATCCTTGCCGAGTCCCGGTGCCCTCACACAGGCAATGTTGCAGTGGTTACTGCTGCGTGCCCCTTTCACCCATCCATCCATCCACCTGCAGCTGCCACAGCCCGGAGTCCAGTGCTGTGTGATCCTTCAAACACTCTGAGGTATCCCGGTGTGTTCACGGCTGGAAAAGCTCCTGGATGACTTTGAATGGGAGGCAGCCAGCGGAGCTCTGCCTCACAGTCCCATGCTGCTCACTTATACAGATTTAATATAGTCATTTATGTGTTGGGAGTTGTGATGTAAGCATGCCTGTGTGAGTGAGTGTGTGATCCACAGAGACGGAGAGAGAGACTGATGAGAGGGAGAGTGGTGAGGGAGAGAAACAGATAGTGAGAGAGGGAGGGAGGGAGGGGACTGGAGAGGCTTACCTCCTGTTCCTCGCCTCCTCTCTCCCCCCTCCCCTCGCCGATGCAGAGAGGGTTGGCTGCTCTGACGATATTCTCTGGAGAACCAGCACATCGCGGCCCCTCTCCCTCAGACACACGCGGACTGCCTCGTCACTCTGGGGCTGGTCAGAGAGAGAAGAGGTGAGGGAGTGTGTTATCACCAAGGAGATTCCCCTGTTTTTCTCCCACTCACACAAATCACCACTGATTTCCATCATAATACTCTGTCAAAGCCCTGCACTGTAAATGAAAGAGAATTTCCATAAATCATTATTCAATCCTTATCGGCGGAGCCCATTCAGGGATTTACATAAAAGACTCGCACACATTTTAATTACAAATACCAAAAGCCTATTAAATCATGGGTGGTGTCCAGAGACAATCTGTTTCCAGCTGTCAAAGGGTTAAACTCTGGTACCACTGGTGTAGAGCAGGGCAGCAACTACCGATTGTTTTCATTATTGATTCATCTGCAGATGTTTTCAATTAATTAATTATTGCTGAGTCTTGGAAACGTACAAAAATGGACAGCATATAACATAGCCTGTTATGTTTTCAGCGTGTTGTTTTATATAACCAAAAGTCAAAATAACCAAAAATGTTTAGTTTAGAAAATAATGATGAATAAGGAAAAAATATGATTTGACCATGAAAATGATTGTCAATTATGTTTCTGTCAGTCGACTCATCCATTAATCCGAGTATAGTTTGAGTTTAAGAGGTGAGTTTCAACAGTTGGTCTTGAACCACCATGCTGTGCAATAAATGATAAATTCATCATCATCATGTTGCCAACCGTCTCCCACCCTCTGTTTCACACTGTCACTTTCTTTCTCTGTTAGTCACACAATGTCCCCTAATCATAATGGTTGTTTGATATGTTGATGCAACACTGGTTACCCTAGACTTTAACTAATATTTCAACATACTCCTTTAAATATAACTTTCTTTAAGCACACAATTAGAAAGATTGTTTTTGCAGCATCCTTGAAGTATAGAGATGGCTGGTACTGTAGCTGCTTGACAGTCGAGGGTCTCGATCAGAGATATTGGTCTTAATGAGGAGTTCACTGTATGGTGCACGCACATGCATCCTTCCTCAGCTAACCCCCCCCTTCACCCCCACTCTCTTTGGCCATCAGTCAATGCAACACAAGCCTCTGTGCATGCAATTAGCCGGGCAGACAGACTGAAAGTGGTTGCAGTTTTCTGCCCTAATTGACTTTTGCAGAGAAGCACACAGGACCCTTTAGCCAAGCATGACTTCCCGGCACATTAACACTTATCTGGGATCTGTGGACATGCATATATAAATACATAGACAGACAAATGCATTGACAAAACATGCACACAAACAACTATAATTTCTTAACTGTGTACATCACTGAGTAGACCAATTTTTAACATTAATATTATAGTCCCCCAGTGGCCTCTTTAAACAGAAGAGAGGTTTTCAAAGCCTCAGGAAGAACCATTTATGTAAATATGTGCCGGCAGTTTTTTAAGTGCTGTGATTTATGATGTGAGTTTAAATCTCTGCTAATGTGACAACTTATGAATTCAATTCAATTAATGTTATGTTAACTTAATATGAGATGCACTTGTGAAAGTACTTTCATGCACTGATAGGAGTATCCTGTGTATCCTTGCCAAAGGCGGTAATGTGCTGACACAGGATCAGTATGATGTAAGGTTAGGGGCATGACGGAAATCACAAAACTAGAACATTCCCAGAAAGGAAAGCCTTCGCTGATTAGCTTCCTGGTTCTTTGGAAAACACATTGGTGGTTTTATCTTTATCGCGATGTGACGTTCACAGTGTGTTCTTATAGCTTCATCAAAGGCCGCTGTGTTTGTCTGACTAAGTGCGACATCAAAGCAAGCTGAATTATTTCCTATAATTAACAGCAGTGTCTCGGTGTACTGTTTACGGGTCAAACAGCAAACAAACCTTTCCTGACAATGAATTATTGATCAGGCCTCCGCTGCAGACCACTGCTCAGTCGGAACTAGGCTTTGTGGTTACCAGTGTCCCAGCAAAAAAACATAATCAGGCTTCTAGAGTGGATGCTTATAATGAGATAAAGTGCCAGGCTACAGCGTTCTCACATTAGCCTGGAGGTGACCTCGACTCACATTCACCACCAAAGTCTTCCCAACATGGACACCGTCAGCTGAAGAGTAAACACTACTTATCAGGCCTCTGCACAAAGTCATGTCCCGCCAAACGGTTTGTCTCTTTCAGGGTTCCAGATGGCTGGAGGGAAAGTTTCTGTCTGCACGTCTCAATGCTGCTGCGGCACGTCTAGCACGCATGGTATGGAACACTTAAAGGGAACTGGAAGGCATCAGTTCAGACAGGGCGCAGATTTGTACAAAATTCGACTCAAGGAATAGCGTGGATCACACAGAATGGGAATATGAGGAGGACAAAAGATTCATACATCAGCGTTGTTTTCAAAGGAGCCTTTGATGCAGATGCACTTCATTATCATCATGATGATGAATTGGAAATGGGAGACCCTGATGTAAACAAGACGAAAGTCTTTCTCTGGTCTGCATCCCCTTAACAATTGTATGTTTTGAGCTGTACTGTACTGTACCCAATATACAAGCTGTTAATAAACTTTTCAATCAATCAATCAATCAATCTCCAATTATAATTAGCAGAAATTCCTGTGTTTAGCTTTGATAAAATATTGTAAACAATTGTATGTCCATGTTATGTAAAATATGCAAACATAAGCTTTTTAAGGCTTCATGAATGGAAGAGTAGCTATATGTTCTAATCATATGGATAAAGCAAAGAAAAGTAATGTTATGTTGGGTGTAGTGCTGCGTACCGGTACGCCGAACCGGTACTGGAATTGTAAAAAGTTTCGGTTAAAACCGGAACGTCGGGAACCGGTACTTGGACTCGCAAAAAAAACTAGCACTTACGTATATTCTGGTGTCTGTGGTTATTTAAACATTCCCTGATAAACGTTATTCAGCCTCAATAAATGAGTGCTAATCCCAGTGTGCTCAGTGTACAACATCACATGTCATTTCACCTTCGATTCACGGTTTGAAAACGTAGCATTTCGCCACATGCTAATGCTAACCGGAAGTGAAGAATTTTCAGAATAAAAGTATTAAGTTAATAGTGTGACCTTCCGGTTTTTTTCAGAATAAAACTGATTTAAATTAAATAGTGTATTTAATTCAAAATTACGCCATATCAACATTGATTTTAATTTCTAAAAGTATGTATGTACATCACTATGTATGTAGTATACACTGTATAATGTACACATGTAGAGTTGTAGAAAATACATGGTGTACAGACAGTACAGTACACTGACTGTACAGTCAGTCACTACAGTGTAGCCTATACTGTATAGTAGGTGTGTAACAGACAGTGTAATGCGTATAGTCTACTCTAAACTCTACCTTTCAGCAACGTTTTAGGGATTTAGGCTCAGTCAGCTCAGGGACTGTTTGGTTACTTTAGTTTGGTAAATGAAATAAATGTTTGAACTTTGTAGTAGTTCACTGTAGTTGCTGTCATAAGTCATTTGTAGACTAAGTGGCAAAAAGTGTTTTTTTTACATTTGTACTTTGTAGAGAAATGTAGACACAAGTTGGAAGGGAGCACAATAAACCTGATGAGTTTGAATTTGAGTTGATTATGAGTTCATTTTCAATTGATAATTAGCTCACAATAAGTTTTAGTTACTCACACAACTTGACACAAGCCATGGGTTCAGGTCCGGACTTATAAATCCGGACCTGAACCTGAACCTCTGGACTTGAGTCCGGACCTGAACCTGAATGTGAGTCCAGGTATGCAGCACTAGTTGGGTGTAAGAAAAATGCGCAACAGATGATCACGCACAACTCCAGTAACTACCCCTGAATAATTGAATACAGTGGTAATTTAATATGAGAAAAGAACAAGTGATTCCTAAAGTCAAAACTGGTATCTTTAACATTTAAACCCAACGGGATTTTGCAGCAAAATTAATAATGAATGTTCATGTTCTTTTTTCATATTTAAGGACATAGCGTAACAATCATGATGTTCCTGCGCCCAGAATCTCTCACACATTTTAACAGTTGTGCAGTCTACCGTATATTAAGCATCCCTCTTTCCACCAGCTGGGATTAACTGACTTCTAAGCTCTTTAAGGTCTGGGTTTAGATATTTATATGAGTCACATGCATTGTAGCATCATTGGATTACTTTAAACCATTTTATAATCTAGAAACACCAGGATATACTCTCACATCATCTAAATATTTCTATTTGATGTCAAGTATTAAAAGTCAGCTTATCTGGCCATTACCACTAACATTACATAAGTGACTCATACATGTCATTGGTGTACTGCTTTGTATTCACAGTATGAAAAACTTGGCACAATACATGTTTCTAAAACAAAAAAGGTAAATCAGATTGTTGCATTATGTAGCACTAGCATTTGATCATATGCAGATTGGCAGTGTCTACTATAAGTCTAAACAAAAGGTTGCTATATGCAATAAGAACATTGATAAGAAGATCTAGCCTTGTGGAAAGGTCAGAGACCCAATGTACTGGAATCCACCCTAAATCCACACAATGTCTTGGCATGGTGGTCTGGCAACTTGCGTCAACTTTTCCTGCCATTGTTGCTCAGTTCAGCACACAGACACAGCTGGCAGGAAGGGAGAAGCTGAGCCCACCCTGAGGTCAGCCAATCACAAGTGTCCTAGGCAGCCAACTGGCAGGTGATGTAATGTTTTTTTAAACTGTGCAGGCTGAACTGAACATTCAGTACCTGAACTTACGTTTTCAAGGATGCTGCCATACTGATAGAGACAAATTGCACTCTGAAAGTATGTAAAGTGTCTGTAATGACAGTGCAACTGTGAAAGGCCAAGCCAATGTTGAATTGAATGGATACAGTGCATCTGGTAAGTCAATTGTATGCATATGAACACAATCTACTATGCAATATTCTGTAATGAAGTATTCTATATACAGTTTATTGCAGTAGTCTGCAGTAGACTTTTTTTTGGTATATTCATTTGAATAAAGGATTTTTGTAGTCTGGAGAGAATCTTAATGACAACATACATCTTCAGAGAAAGCAGAGACACTATAGGAATGTATGGAGGCCAATAAAAACAGACAACAAATTAAAAGTGGTTTGATGGATGGAACACTGCAGGGAGTGTGAGAAACAATGCTTGGGAATGGGATGCTCACAGAACAGCAGCATAAACACCACACTAAGTAAAAAAGGGATGATGTCACGGAATATTTAAGGATGAAGCATGCTAATTCAGTGTTAATAATGACATGAAGAGGACTAAGAAGATAAGCAGTTTGTCAGATTTTTCTCACGGTAACAAAGCCAAAGATAGCTATACATGAGAAAGGTACATTCTGAATGCAGCAGGATTGTTGTGTATCTCACCTCACTTGTCCTCTCCGGGCCCTTGCTGTGGTTCTGCAGGAAGCGGCAGCCATCCTTGGCCAGTCTCTGGACCATCTCCAGTCGGGACAGATCCTCCTTATCATGCAGGATACACATGCTCCCCGGCTGCAGTGCAGGGGATGCGGAGAACATGTACTTCAGGCCACAGTCCCACGACATCGCCGGCGACCTACTACAGGCTGCACACCAGAGAAAAAAACAGTAGGGCTCCTGTCTCTGAGCTCTAACTACTCTGAAAAATAGTAGAGTGTAGAGCCAAAAAATGTGTGTATTTATGTTTCTGTGTATGCTGTCCAGGTGAGTTCTAATGTCATTGCAGCCAAAGTCAATCCCGGTCGCTGTAGCTGAGAGGCACACGCAGAAAAGGTATCCAGGTATCTCTCTGTGCTTGGCTTCACTAAATGACAGATCCCCTCTCTCTGTCCTTCCCTTGTTTTTCACTGCTGGGGAGGGGAGTGAGTTATGAACACAGTGGACTCAGGAAACATCTGGTGAGCTGGACTGCCCAAAAAAGGAAGTTTCACAATCTCACGAAAGCAAAGGGGAGAGTGTAGATTCAGGATTGGGCAGGGAGGGACATTACATTGGAAGGTCAAACACTTGTTAGGGTGGAGACGTATGACGTGTGAGGAGGTTTTAGGTCACTCAGGCACAAGCACTAAAACAATACATTACTGTTCTGTTTTCAGTCTTTAAAATGTCAGAAAAAGTGTCCATTAAAGGCTCCCAAATATCAAGGCATGTCAAAGTCAACTTTAATGTCAATCTTTCAGTTTGTGTGTACAAACAGAGAGATCAAAATAACGTTTCTAACAATCCCGAATACAACAATTGTATTACACTGCTTATATCTTCCAGAAATACGAACCCAGACTAATTTATTAATTAGGTCAACCCACCACAGTTAAATGTCACATTTAAAAAGGTGGAACCAAATTATTCTTGATGTTAAAAAATTGATTAATTCCCTAATCAAATAGCTGCTGTTTCCTTTAGCTGATCAACTAACCAATTCATTGAAACTCTATTTCAGCAGAATAACACAGCTACATTTAGCCTTGAAGGTAAGGTACCAATGGAGTTTTTATTTTATTCCTAGTGATGCTATAGTAAAGCTTTGTTGAGCTGTCCCCTTACTGTTGTATCTAATCTGCGTTGTGCACAAAGCGTCTCTTCTTATTAAAGATCACCGACTTGTCAGACACTTGCTAATTAAATGAAGATTGTCACCAGCGTGATCCTACACATATTGATGAAGGTAAAGCAAGGACATTAATCCTTCCTATGAAGACTTTATCTGTTAGCGTTATATCTTTTCCCCTCTGTCAGCACAGCAGTGTGATGCTTGACTGGGTCCTTCTAAAGCCTTTCAATTGTGCTGCTGGTCTAAACTGCTGACACAGCAAACTGCAGAATGAGAAAAGGTCCCACATCTCTAGGTGGTGCGTCTTTTTCATGTGAGGTTAAGACCCATAATTCTACTTTGCTCTTATCTGATTGGGAAAATGCCCATTGCCCTCATATGCACTATTTGCATTCATAATTTCAGTTAAATAATAAAATCCCTAAATTCTTTTTTGGCAATTATTCATTACAGCTGGGGTCTCTATATTCAAAATGCACTGATAAAGCCTCTTCATCCTTTGCTACTTCAACAGCCTAATAAAATAGGCTTAGAATAATCCTCAGCTTATTGGTTATACAAAACTGACTTCATTGAGAAATGAAATTCATTTTACCACATCATTGTCTTTTGTAACATTTGTAGCTTGTAGACCTAGCCACTGTCCTATATCTTACTGTATACAGGCAGAAGGATATTCTATACCTTTTCACTATGCAAAGGAAATTGTTGGCCTTGAATTTCTAAAAAACAATCTTCTTTCCTTCTCTGTTCCTTAGTGAGACAACGCCAGGAAGACAACTCTAGCTTTAATGTGCTACCACTGACCCAGTTTCTCAAGTAAATGAATTGCAAAGTGAGAATGCCTACAGTCAGACTTTTTAGCAAGCTCGCTCAAACACAGCCGTCTTTAACCAGGGACTTCCATGGGGAGGTACATGGTTACTGTAGGCCTGTGGCACGGCAATAGAGGGAAACACTGATGAAACTCTACTGAGCCTGTTGCAGTACACACTTTACAAAATAACACCCAGACACGTACATATATTAAACAACTGCACAATCTCAAAAAATGAAAGAAGTTACTCAACACCAGAAACAATGAAATCACCACATGTGTATGAATTATGACTAGAATCCTTGTTTTCTGGATTTATACATTACTAAAGCACAAATTAAATTAGGCAAAAACAGAAAAGTGATACATGAGCTTCCTTTCAGACTTGGAAGTTAATTTGTAGGGACCACATGAGTATTAAAACATAAAAGCATGCTGTCTCCTACAGGAACATCTGTGTTTTTAAAGTTATAGGTAACTAATAATCCCTACTTTAAGAAGACGCACTATAAAAAGTCACAACAACACACTAACTGCCATTTTTAGATTATTCAAATTCCTTATCCAATTTAAATCAGGAACATTTCATCTACAACACAATAAATACAATATGGTTTTAACCTGGTTCCTATATATTTAGACTATTTTTATATGAGGCAAGGACATGCATTTATTGACAGAATAGCCTGCATTAAACTAAAGCAGTCTAAAAACTAGCATTCCAACAAATTATCCTATTTCACGTGGTGTAATGTTCTGCCATTCACTGAATATTTGTATATTCAAAATCTACATAACAGTAAATTGTTGATGCATTTGGAAATGTATCACCTCAGTATCATCAATGCATCTTGTGCCAACCATAGACTTAACATAAATTGTTTTCTTTGTTTACAAACGATTATTTTAAAAAAATCAAAACGAATGTCACTTCCGGTTATCGTCTTTGACACTCAGGTAAACACATTATACTCCTAACTGTTTAACAGCCGGATTATCGTTTCCAACAAGGATCCATGAAGAACAATGACGGTTATATGAACGCAAAAAATTGGTAAGTCTTGGCTTTTGAGAAAATCGTTATCCCTGTCCCTGTGACTGATGTAGGCCTAGTTGACTAGTAAGTTCATTAGAACCATGCTAAGCTAGCGTTAGCATTAGCAGAGAGTAGCAGACAGTGGTAGCATGCGTCACACCTGGACATTGACGCTGCATCCTGGTAAAATAAAAATATA
The DNA here is from genome assembly GCF_902827175.1 of Gymnodraco acuticeps. Classification (NCBI taxonomy): domain Eukaryota; kingdom Metazoa; phylum Chordata; class Actinopteri; order Perciformes; family Bathydraconidae; genus Gymnodraco; species Gymnodraco acuticeps. The sequence goes on along the minus strand of NW_022990583.1, from coordinate 1,753,560 downwards.
GCCTAATGTATAATGTTTGTGTCTTTCTCATTAACGATGCTATGCAGCCACCTGTGCCCTGTACTACGAAGCCAGTTCAACAGACCCTGGATATGTTTGAGTTATCTTAACTAACCCTAACAAACGAGAAAGCGGTCCAACGACGCTGGTTATCAACTCGGTAAATCAAGCCAGGGTTTCTCTCTCCAGCTGAGAGCGCGTTCACGTGAAAGGGGCGGGGTTAGCTACATTTGACCAATCACAAACAGGGACAAGTGTAGCCTACTGACAGCGCAGCGTCATACTTCATTAATGAAAAGTAAACTAATATTAAACCAATGGGTCAATATCACTATAAAGTAACTTTGGTGTCCCCATCAGAATCACGAAAGTTATCATGAAAATGTAGCAGAATAATGAAACTCTGAGGTCTTATTATAAATGGCCAAACATTGACACACATATCAGTACAATGATAAGTCTCTTGAAATGTGTTTCCTTCCTTTTATACCGTATTTTTTAATTGGATGTACGTGATTTTGGCATGTCCCACGCACTGCTCTGCTAACTACAGTGTGTGTAATACATGGTTAAATGATACTAAATAAAAAAAATAAAAATATGGTTTTATTGTCCACAACGAGTTATTTGATAAAACAAGTCATTTTGATCATGTATATTCTATTTTCATAATAATATTGAACATTTTGCATGTGTCCTTGACATTTCCTGTCCACCCTGTCATTATGGGGAAACTGCCCCATAGAAAAACATCTGATGTTCTCATTCATAACACTCCGTTCGATGTCTCACTATGGGATGCGCCTCATCGCGGAGCAAACAGAAGCATCAATCTCATTACGCCAATCCTGATTGGCTGGAGATCTTGACGTCAGCGTCAGGGAAATCACCCCCTATAAGTAGCTTGCGCCACAACGCATGCGCCATTCAAACACCTCTTCTCGCTTCAGAGCACATCTCTATAGTAGCCGGACAAGCTTAACGGTCCACAGACTGAACCCAAATATAACCATTTCGGTCGACGGGCGCTCGCCGGCTACTCCTTCTGCTTCGCAAGAAGACGGTAATACTAACGCCAGTTATTAAAATCGACCTCGCCGTTCTTTCCCCGGAAAGTAAGGTAAGGTTTTGATTTTTCTCAAGCTAGCTACGCACCCGTTGCTAGCTAGCTTCCCCTTACTACCGACACCACGGTAGCGAGGACGCTTTTCTTTTTCTCTCTCACGGAGGAGAAAAGGATTAGAAGTATATTGACACACCAGTCAATATTCTTTGAGAACAAAGGACCCACACCGTCCCCTTTTTCTCCGGATTAAGGACGGGTTGGTAACACTTTTTCTCTCAACGACGTACCTGTTACGAGCGGGTCCTCTCCACGCCACGAGGCGAACAAGATGGACGCCTCTCCCCCTCACACCAGAGGAGTCAGGGACTCGAAGGCTCGGTCATGCGGCTGCGGGTTGAAGATAGCAGGCACAAACTCACACCAGGTCTGCTCGGGCTGAAACACGCCCAGGAGGCTAACGACAACCCCGGGTCGTGCGGGCATTGCGCCCTTTTCATCCGAAAGAGCCTCCACCGACGGCTAGCACAACAAGCTAGCTTGTTGGAACAGGACTCCCTCATGTCCACTGATTCGCCGTTTGGCAATCAAGACACGGGGGCGTCTGCTGCAGAGACTGAGCCCCTCACTATGTCGGTCTGGGGCTCACTAACAGCGGCAGCTGCGGAACCGGGATCCCACGCCGTGTCGGGCCGGGACCCGGTGGCGGCAAGAGACGCGGGAACGGAGCCCCACGCTTCACCAGGCGGGAGCTCCCGGCGAGACCTCACCATGGTCTCACCCGCGGGGAATGTCCTGGAATTAGACTACATGGGGGACAAAGAGGACGCCTCTGAGTCCCTCCTGTCTGATTCGGATGAGCAAGAAGAATATATCTTCATGTCATCGGCTCAAACGGCAAAGCCGGGAGCGATGGCTGCTCTCCCGGGCGATAGCACACCAGCTTCGCCCTGTCTGAGCAGTGACCTGCAGGCCGCGTGTCAGCGCACTGCGTCCAGGCTAGACATCCCGTGGCCCGAAAGGGCCAAGGAGACCGCCAGGTCCCGTTACGAGGGGAAACATTCTCCCCAAGCAACGAGGACAAGGAGGCAACTCCTCCCGGTCTTCCCGGAGATGTTGGATGAGGTGTCGGTCTCGTGGAGGGACCGACCCTTTACCAACAAGGCCCCAATCCAGGGTGCCTCCTCCCTAGACTGCGACGGTATGGAGAGGCTCGGCCTGCTCCGCATACCGCCGATGGAACTGCTGGTGGCAACCCACCTCCTACCGAGGATGGGCCCGTCACCAGGCAGGAACCCAACGCTGCCAGCGAAGGTGGATCGTTTCCAGTCAACCATGACGGAACGGTCCTACAGAGCAGCAGCGTTGTCCGCCAGGGCTCTGAACGTTTCCTCACTGCTAACCGCATACCAAGCGGAGCTCTGTGAGGATATGTCGAGTAATCCTGGACCGGCCGTTCTGGACGAGTTGGCCGCGGTCACAGACATTTGTCTCCGTGTCCAACGCTGCGCCGTCCAGGCCACGGGCAAAACAATGGGGATCATGGTGGTGCAGGAAAGAGCTAGATGGCTCAACCTCACCAATCTCCCAGACCGGGAAAAGGAGGATGTGCTTGACATGCCCATCGTTCCCGAGGGGATTTTCGGCTCCGCTCTTGCCTCCATGCAAAGCAGATGCGAGTCGAAAAAGAAGGAGGACGAGGCCCTCCACCTCTGCCTCCCTCGAAGGGCCCAGCCGCTGCCTTCGCAGCGGCAGCCCTTCGTCCAAGCTGCGAACCCTGCTCGGTTAAAAATACCGAAAGCGCAGAGGTCGCAGTCCGCCCCGAGTCCCCAGCCCAGGCAGGGGACGAGGGCGAGCTGGCCTAGAAAATCTCCGGTTCCGGCTGCAGCCCAGGCTCAGCCAACCCAGAATTTCGGCCAGCAGTCGAGGAAGAAGAAGCAAGCGGCGCGACAGCCCCTCCTTCTCCCCTCTGTGACAGAGCTGGAAGTCTACGGTTCCCCAGCTCTAAATGTGTTCCCGCCGCCTCGAGAGATGCCTCAACACCATCCTCAAGTCCGCATAAACACATGTCACACACTTATTGATTTTTCTGTCACAAATCATTTTTCGCTGTCGCATCCAGGCTTCGAGCCAAGGGCGCAGCTCGGAAAAATGAAAAGAAAAACAATAAACAGCCCGTCAACTGTTCCCCTTCTGAGAGCAGCTACGGCATCTCTCAAAAGGCGGATTACAGGCGGGTCTGTGAAGGCACCACCGTCACGCGCATGCGCAGTGCCGGCTGGGGTTTTTAAAAGCACCACCGCCACGCGCATACGCAGTGCCGGCTGGGGTTGTTAAGGCACCACCGTCATGCGCATGCGCAGTGTCGGTGGGGATTGTCGAAAGGGGGCACCACTGTGTTCAGACACTAGAGGGCCCCATAACACAACAAATAGAGACTCAGAGGGGAAGAGATGTGACATCTCCACTGGCTCTAAGGAGCATGCAGTGGAAGATGCTCACATCATCTGCTTGGGTTTTCAAGACAGTAACACGGGGCTACAGACTCCAATTCGCTGTCACCCCCCCTCGCTTCTCGGGCATTCTGCATTCGCAGGCCCGAGGAGAGTCAGCCCATATTCTGGAGAAAGAGATTCTCTCTCTCCTAGAAAAGAGGGCTATATCTATTGTACCCGCCGAGCAGAGTCAGGGCGGCTTCTATTCTAAGTACTTCCTCGTTCCCAAACGGGGAGGGAACGGAATTCGGCCAATACTTGATTTGAGGGCTCTGAACAAATATCTAAGAAGATATAAGTTCAGAATGCTCACTCACACATCTCTTCTGCGGCTCGTGCGACAAGACGACTGGTTCACATCAGTCGACCTGAAAGATGCGTATTTTCACATCCCAGTATATTACCCACACAGGAAATATCTGAGATTCGCATTTCAGGGGATCTGTTATGAATACAGAGTACTCCCCTTCGGTCTGTCTCTCAGTCCAAGGGTGTTTGTACGATGTACGGAAGCCGCGATATCCCTGTTAAGACAACAGGGTATTCGCCTGGCGACCTACCTGGACGACTGGCTGCTTCTCGCACAGTCGGAGCAGGAGGCTGTTACGCAGACGAATGTCCTCGTAAAGCACCTGCTCAACCTGGGTTTCATAATAAACACAGAGAAGAGCATGTTGTGCCCCGCGCAGACTATACTCTTCCTGGGTTTACACCTGAACTCGGTGCCCTTTTCAGCTCGCTTGTCAGCGGATAGAGTGAAAGCTTTCAGAGCTTGTCTCGCTCTTTTCCAGCTGCGCAAACATGTTCTCTTCAGATCATGCCTGCGATTGCTGGGGCTCATGGCGTCAGCCATCCTGGTCGTACGACTGGGACGCTTACACATGAGGGAGTTTCAGCGCTGGGTGGCCGCCCTAAAACTAAACTCCGCGCGCCATGGCGCGCGGAGTGTGATGGTTACTGTGAAATGCGTAATGGCACTGCGCCACTGGCTGCACCCGACTTTTCTAGTACGAGGTGTGCCTATGGGTGCTGTCCTTTCACGGAAAGTGGTCACCACGGACGCATGTCTGACAGGTTGGGGAGGTATTTATGAAGGTCGCCCGGTGAGGGGTCTCTGGATAAATTACCTGGAGCTTTTAGCGGTGTTTCTCACCCTAAAACGCTTTCTGCCTTTCCTCAGGGGACATCACGTCCTCGTGAGGACAGATAATACGACCACAATATCGTATATTAACCGCCATGGGGGTTTGCGTTCTCTCCAGTTACACACACTGGCGCGCAAACTTATCCTATGGAGCGGTAGGCGTCTCCTCTCTCTGAGAGCGACGCACGTACCGGGAGTGAGGAACCTCGGGGCAGATCTACTGTCCAGAGGTATACCACTTTATGCAGACTGGACTCTACATCCAAGGATTGTGAGCCAGCTGTGGGTGCGTTACGGCAGAGCCGCGGTGGATCTGTTCGCATCGAAAGACAACGCTCAGTGTCAGCTGTTCTTTTCGATGCGCGATCTAAATGCACCGTTAGGCGTGGATGCACTCGCGCACAATTGGCCCCCGGGCCTTCTGTACGCGTTCCCACCCCTGGCTCTGATACCCCCAACTCTGGCCAGAGTGAGAGAGCAACGCCACACACTTATCCTGATAGCTCCGCACTGGCCAGCTATGTACTGGCTAGCGGAGATATATCAGCTGCTGTGCGGGCAGCCATGGCAGCTCCCACTACGCAGGGACATACTGTCCCAAGCGGGGGGGGCGATCTTTCACCCACACCCAGAGCGCTTGGCTCTATGGGCCTGGCCCGTGAGTGGTACAATCTAAATAGAGTGTGACATGACGCTGACCCTGGCAGCTGCCAAGCGAGCCAGTGGCACTCATGCACTATCTGTACAGTTTTCATGCACTCAGTTTGCCCCAGGGCAAACAGAGTGTGGTTGAAGCCTGACCCTGCCTTTATCTTAAGGCGGTCGGTTCGGGTACCACATTTGACATTAAGGCATCCTCCCCGCCACTGTATTCCTCTGGGGAACAGCGGCCGGATTTGCCGTGTCCAGCCCGTGCTTCACGCACGTACAGGGACAGATCAAGGGTGCTTTGTCATAATGACCAACCCCTTGTGTCCTGGGCTAACCCTTATAAGGGCAAGCCTGTTACTAAGCAACGGCTCTCCCACTGATCTGTGGAAGCAATTGCTTTGGGGCTCATACGAGTCAGAGTTCGCAGGCACCCTCGGGTCCGCGAGCTCTTTCGACTCAGAGTCTGGCTGCATTCTGGACTCTGTCCAGGATGTCTCCCATCAAAGACATTGGTGCAGCGGCGAGCTGGTCCTCGCCGCTCACTTTTGTCTGCCTCCTAACAGGCTGGACGTTCTGCTCCCAGTGTGACTCAAGCAGTGCTGGGCACCTGGTTGAGTCAGAGCTCTACCTGTTAAGTTCTGGTTGGTTTGGTGATTTTCGAGATAAGCTCGTCTGGCAATACGGGAACTACAATTTCCCATAGTGAGACATCGAACGGAGTGTTATGAATGAGAACTATAGGTTACTTACGTAACCCCAGTTCTCAGAGTAACATGAAGTGAGATGTCTCACCAGACGGCCCTCCTTGCTATGGTGAAGCGAGAAGAGGTGCTTATTTTGAATGGCGCATGCGTTGTGGCGCAAGCTACTTATAGGGGGTGATTTCCCTGACGCTGACGTCAAGATCTCCAGCCAATCAGGATTGGCGTAATGAGATTGATGCTTCTGTTTGCTCCGCGATGAGGCGCATCCCATAGTGAGACATCTCACTTCATGTTACTCTGAGAACTGGGGTTACGTAAGTAACCTATAGTTTTCAGTGACATCACTACCACCATTTTGTCTTTCTTCAGTGGAGGCTGAGACATTGGCTAGTTGCAGAGTAAGTATGTACACTTATATTTCGTGATTTTAATAATATTATGTGTGTAGTTGGATGTTGTCAAGCTTAACATGTCCACTCTGTCATAGTTACATTTCAATTAATATAAAAACATTTCAGAAATTCGAACTATATTTGTTAAACAGTACACAGTCACCTTGCTAACTGAATCCTGTTGCTAGCTGAAGGTCCACCATGTGCTCATTAAATGCTAATATTAGCCAAAAATGTCCACCCTGTCATTGTCCACCCTGTCAGCAAGCCTTCCATGACAGGGTGGACATGGTTCGTGATAGGAAGGACATGCACATAGTTTATGCCACATGCTAATACATGTGTGTAATATTATAATAGCTATTACACACATTTTATAACAGTCCATGCTATACATAGTAGGAGTGGACAATATGGACTTTTTTTGGCAATTTCGGTATCAGCAAGCCTAGTTTGATAAAGCAAGTCGAGTTTACCTGGACCGCCAATTAAAGTGTGTAAGGGAACATTTTGAATTGTCTTTTTCAAGGAATGAGCTCAAAAGGAGATGAGATAGCGAGGAGATATCGGGAACGTCGTGATGCTGACCCGGACAGAAGAAGAAAGTACCTTGAGAAAGAGAGGGACAAATGGAAAAAAGACAGAGAGACTGGAACGAAGAAGGGTGTCAATGAGCTTAGTGAGAGAGCGAAGAGGGCAAAAAGAAAGAAATGGAGAGAGGCAAAAAGTCGAGACAGAGCCAGAGACAGGGCCAGTGCTTTGCTACAGTCAGAGACACCACCAGACCACCAGACTCCCCTGCAACTCCTGAGAATCAGCCTGAGCCAGGGATTTCCAGGTTAGATCATTGGAAGTTTAGCTGATGACTTATTAGAAAGTTTAGATGTATTTGAAGGACAATTATCAACTATTTATGTCCCCATAAAACAACATATTGATAAACTAACTCATTAAAATCTTACTAAAAATCCATATATAATAATATACAAATATTTTGTGTTTCAGGCAACAGCGTCTAGGGGCAAGTGCTCGAAGAAGGTCGAAGAGGAAACTGAAAGATCAGATTGAAATATTGGAGGCACAGCTCGCAAAAGAGAAAACTAAAACTGAGAAATATAAGAAGAGGCTCCATAGGTCCAAGAAAGGAAGTTTGTCTAAATCACCACGTTCAAAAGTCAATGATTTGTTGGGACGTAACAAAGTGAATTCACCCATCAAAAGAGCTCTTATTTTCCATACATCCCTGATTGAAGATATTAAAAGAAAATATGAAAATGCAAAACCAAACAGAGATAAGCAGTTGATAGCAAAAGTGATCAGTGGAAACATTCAGAAGAAGTACAAGCTCCAAAAGCATGCACAGACTGCTTTTGGCTACTCTAACAAGAGAGCAAAGTATCCTGTGGATCTTACCAACCATGGGAGGAGGTGCGTCAGTCGAAATGAGTTGAGGAAGAACGTTACATCGTTTTTTCTACGAGATGATGTTAGTCGAATGACGACCGGCCGCAAACAAACAGTCACACTGCTGAAGAAAAAGATGCAGAGGAGGTTGCTTACCGATACAAGGAAGAACTTGCATAGGAAGTTTCTCTCTGAGCACATTGGCCAGGTGTCATACACATCCTTTTGCCGTCTCAGACCCTTTTGGGTGGTAACCCCCTCTTCCTCTGACCGTGACACATGTCTCTGCAAAAAACATGAGAACTTGCAATTCATGGCCAATGCCTTGCAGAGCCAAGGGTTGCTGTCCTCAAGAAACATTGAGGAAATGTCTGAAGCAACCATGTGCGACCCGAAAGCCAAGGTCTGTGCTTACGGTGAGTGCAGTGAATGCCTCCTAACTTGTCACCCGATGCTGAAAATTCCTGGGGAAGAGAACATTCGTTTATCTCAGTGGATGACAGAGAAGATCACGAAGGATGAGAAGGTGTCAACAATCACAGTGAAAAGGGAGATAACAACAACGCAGCACGACCTTAACACAGATTTCCAGGAGAGGCTTCTCCATTTTAAACGCCATGTCTTCAACATTAAATGGCAGTTTAATGCCTACAGGGAGCTCAGGAGGAGCCTGAAGCACAACGAGTCCCTTTTGCATATAGATTTTAGCGAAAATTACTCGTGCAAGTACAGCCAAGAAATACAATCTGTGCATTTTGGAGGCTCACACCAGCAGGCCAATCTGCACACTGGAGTGCTCTACACCGCTGGTGGACAAGCGCCGCACACTTTCTGCTCCATATCACCCTCCAGAAGACACGACCCTGTGGCCATCTGGGCCCACCTTGATCCAATTCTGAAGGTAGTGAGAGAACGACACCCTCAAGTCAGCATACTTCATTTTTTCAGCGACGGGCCTGCAACACAGTATCGACAAAAGGGAAATTTCTTCTACCTCTCAACTGAACCCTACAAGTATGGCTTCAAAGAAATAACGTGGAATTTCTTTGAGGCTAGTCATGGGAAGGGGGCACCAGACGGTGTTGGTGGGGCCCTCAAGAGGTCAGCAGACCGAATTATGGCCCATGGAGGAGACATCCCTGATGCCCAGAGCTTGTATGACAAGCTGAAAAGCCTGGACACATCTGTTGAGTTGTTCTTCGTCCCAGAGAGGGATATTGAATCAAAGGCTCAGGTAAAAGCTATAGTCCGTTATCCAATTCACCCCATAGTCCTTCTCCCTCGGTTTCAGGTCCCTGTCCCCCCTCTCCCGTCCAGATTACAGACTACCTTTGTCAAATCTGATCCTTTCATGTGTTGTGGTTAAATAAAGTGTATTAATGTTTGATTCCCTCCCCCCCTCTCACTATAGGTACCTGCAATAGCTGCGGTAAAAGGCACTCTAAGAATCCACCAAGCTATCAGTCTGACACCCGGCCAGATGAAATACCGAGACATTTCATGCCTGTGTAAAAGGGAGGAAGGTGTTTTGGACTGCCCCTGCTTTAACCTTCAAGAGGTCACTCTAGCTGATGTTCCTGTTTCATCTGATGAGTCCCCAGCAAGTGGAAAGGCACCAGATAACCCTAGGAGACCAGCAATGATTGAGGTGAAGCACATTGGAGAGTGGTGCGTCGTTAATTACGACAATGAAGCATACCCAGGTTTCATCATGGATGCAGAAGGGCACAGTGTGAAGTTAAGTGTATGCACCGCAATGGCATAAACAAGTTCCATTGGCCAAGTCCCCGGGAGGACATATGTTGGTACTATGACTGGCAAATACTTTGCCTAATACCAGAACCACAGGCTCTGAACAAGCGCTCAGTACAAATTGAAGCGTCTGCTTGGAAGTATGTGGAAGAGCAACTACAGAAATGAGCCATGTCTCTGCAGAAAGGGAGAGACTGTTTTGGAGACGCGTCTAATTGATCTCTCTGTAACATGCTTTTTTTTCTTTTTTAAATCAACTGTTCTCCACTTAAAAATTGTTTTTTTCTTGTTCTACAGTTGAATGTTTGACTTTCACTGTGCAGAATGATGTACAGAATTTAACACAAGAAGGCCACATTAATGTTCTTTATTCAGTGGCCGCATGCAGGTAGAGTGGATCAAAACCAGTCTGTTCAACTGGTAATTTCCCCCTACATGGGATAGGACCTCTGACATTTTCTTTTACATCATTTCCTTTAGATGTATTGCATTTATGAGGCCATTCAATGACATTTCACAATGTGTCCACCCTGTCATGCCCAAGGTCCACCCTGTCATGTCATTGTCCACCCTGTCATTTTCATGTTTTATGAAAATAAACTAAATATTTTACCAAAGTTACCAAAACCTTTTGTGTGATTCCTTTCTAACAAATGAGGGCCAAATAGTATTGTTTGAAAGTTTAACCAGATAACTTTGTTGTTAGATTTTATTTAGAAAATAAAGTGCAACTCTCGCAGATTTTATAGAGAAACAAATAGTTTGCCATAATTTCATTATTATCCAAATACTTTTTCCATTAACTAAAATATATTGTTGAGAAAGGGACTAAATTGCTTTCTGAAAATGTACATTTTATAATCACTATGTGTTTACAATGTATTTACTCTACTTTGAATGTGTCGATGACAGGGTGGATTCATTGTGCTGTTTGCATGTACATTGTCTGCTTGCTGTTAATTTATAAAAAGTGTGGGAGCTTGACCAACATCCATTTCTAACAGCATAACATATACTTAATACAATGAATATGAAGTTCAATGGAAAATCTCAGCTTTTTTTTTGGAAATGGGGAAGTCTCAAATGCACCGTATGGTGATATTGACCCAAATATGAACTTTAAACATCCATGACTTAAACATATAATCCAGGATACAAGCCACATAGTTGCACCTGCAAGGAGAATATAGAACAACTGGTTAAAACATAACTACAGACTGTTTGAAAGCGTACAACAGTTTTATGATAGCACAGCTGTTCTTATAGAATCAACTCCTCCCAACTTTAATTCTATGAGTCAGGCAAGACTACATAAGAAAGGGGGTGGAGTAGCTATTTTGTTTAATGACTTATTTCAATGCAAGCAGACTATGTATGGAAACTTTGCTTCTTTTGAATATGTGGCCCTTCAGTTGAAATGCTCCTTTCGAGCTCTTTTCCTAAACATCTACAGACCACCCAAATACTGTGCAAGCTTTTTTGATGATTTTACCGAGTTGCTTTGACCGTCTAATCATTGTTGGCGATTTTAATATCCATGTTGACAACCCTGAGGAAAGAGGGGCTAAAGAACTGTTTTGTGTTATCGACAATTTTGGACTGACTCACAATAAGGGGCACACCCTGGACTTAATTGTATCAAAGGATCTCTAAGCTTGTGGTGACTGATGTTGCGCTCTCCGACCATTCTTGTGTTTTCTTTGAGAGCTCTATTACCGTCCATACAATTGTTAAGAAAGAGGTAACCACTAGACGTCACTTAACTGAAAATGCAGAGGAAATGTTTGCCCAGATTTTTACTCCCTCACTTGCCCATGCTAACTTCTCAGTAAATTAGCTAGTTGATCATTTTAATTCTAAAATAACAAATGTCATGGATACCATCGCTCCCATTAAAATAAAGGAAGTATCTGGCAAGAAAATATCTCCATGGAGAAAAGCCATGACTGTGAGAACAGCAACAACTGAGTGCAGAAAAGCTGAACGCAGGTGGAGAAAAACAAATCTCCAGGTTCACTTGGAAATACAGTAGCCTATATAAAGAGAAACTCGGTTTCTATAATCAGGAAATAAAAAAGGCACGACAGTCTTTATTTTCTGAGTTTGGAGTGTGACTGTTTGAGGTTGTGGACAGGTGTCTTTTATACTGATAACGAGTTCAAACAGGTGCCATTAATACAGTTAACAAGTGGAGGACAGAGGAGGCTCTTAAAGAAAAAGTTACAGGTCTGTGAGAGCCAGAAATCTTGTTTGTTTGTAGGTGACCAAATACTTATTTTACCGAGGAATTTACCAATTAATTCATTAAAAATCCTACAATGTGATTTCCTGGATTCTTTCCCCCCATTCTGTCTCTCATAGTTGAAGTGTACCTAGGATGAAAATTACAGGCCTCTCTCATCTTTTTAAGTGGGAGAACTTGCACAATTGGTGGCTGACTAAATACTTTTTTGCCCCACTGTATACTACACATAGTAAACAAGTCTCTTCAATCAGGTGTATTTCCACAGGCCCTGAAAACTGGAATAATTAAACCGCTCCTAAAAAAGCATAACCTAGACAAAACCATAATGAATAATTACAGGCCAATATCAAACCTTCCCTTTGTAAGCAAATTGATTGAAAAAGCAGTTTTTCAACAGTTGAGTAATTTCATGTTTTTAACTGACGGTTTTTATGTGTTTCAGTCGGGCTTTAGACCTAACCACAGCACTGAGACTTCACTTGTTAAGGTCTTAAATTACATCCATTTGAACACAGACAGTGGCAGAATATCAGTGTTAGTATTATTAGATCTCAGAGCTGCCTTTGATACTGTTGACCACAACATATTGCTAGACCGTCTTGAAAACTGGGTGGGAGTTTCAGCAATCAATCATCAATCAATCAATGTTTATTTATATAGCCCAATATCACAAATGTTACATTTGTCTCAGTGGACTTCACAGTTTGTACAAAATATCAGTATGACAATATGACACCCTCTGTCCTTAGACCCTCACATCGTACAAGGAAAAACTTCCGAAGAAAACCCACAGTTTAAAGGGAAAAATGGGAGAAACCTCAGGGAGAGCAACAGAGGAGGGATCCCTCTCCCAGGACGGACAGACGTGCAATAGATGCCGTGTGTAAATTGAAAAGATAATACATTTGCAGCATAGGTAGTCCAAATGTTTGGAAATGCATGTGTGTATAATAGGAAGATGAATCCACGAGGATATCCATCCAGGGCCTATGATCCAGGACCACAGCCACGACTCAAGATCCAGGGCTCGCGATCCAGGACACAGGACCGCAGGATCATCCATGACTCCGGATCCCAGCGTATATAGACACCAAAAAGAAAGAAATGTGGGGAAGCTGGGTTAATCGGAACATGAGAGTATACAGGTATAGACAGAGAGAAGGAAGAAGTAAGATGTCCCCCGACAAACTAAGCATATCAGCAAAACTAGGGGCTGAATCTAATCAGCCCTAACTATAAGCTTTATCAAAAAGGAAGGTCTTAAGCGCACTCTTAAAAACGGATAGGGTGTCTGCCGCCCGAACACAAACTGGAAACTGATTCCACAAATGTGGAGCTTGATAAGAAAAGGCTCTGGCTCCCATTGTACTTTTAGAGACTCTAAGAACAACCAACAACCCTGCATTCTTGGAACGCAATGCCCTAGTAGGACAGTAGGGTATAATGAGTTCTTTAAGGTAAGATGGCGCCTGCCCATTAAGGGCTTTGTAGGCGAGAAGAAGAATTTTAAATTCTATCCTGTGTTCTATAGGGAGCCAGTGTAAGGCAGCCAGAACAGGAGTAATGTGGTCCCTTTTCCTAACTCTGGTTAGTACACGAGCTGCAGCATTTTGAATCAGCTGAAGCAACTTGACTGACTTCTTGGTACACCCTGATAATAAAGAGTTACAATAATCCAGCCTTGAAGTAACAAATGCATGGACTAGTTTCTCTGCATCGTTTTGAGGCAAGATATGCCTGATTTTTGCAATGTTACGTAGATGGAAGTAGGCGGTCCTTGAAATTGATTTTATGTGGGCGTTAAAGGATAAATCCTGATCAAATATAACACCAAGATTCCTTACAGTCTCACTGGAGGCCAAATTAATGCCATCCATAGTTAGTATATCTTTAGATAATTTGTTTCGTAGATTCTTCGGGCCAAGTACAATAACTTCAGTTTTGGTCGTGTTTAACATCAAAAAGTTTAAGGTCATCCACGTTTTTAAGTCTTGAATTTTATTTAGATGATTAATTTCATCAGGCTTGATTGATAAATATAGTTGAGTATCATCCGCATAACAATGAAAATGTACAGAATGATTCCTTATAATATTGCCTAACGGAAGCATATATAATGTGAACAAAATAGGTCCGAGCACTGAGCCCTGTGGCACTCCATGGCTAACTTTGGTTTGCGTGGAAGATTCATCATTGACACGTACAAACTGAGAGCGTTCAGATAGATAGGACCTAAACCAGCCTAAAGCAGTTCCCTGTATACCAACTAAGTGCTCTAGTATTTGCAATAAGATATTATGATCGATAGTATCAAATGCAGCACTGAGATCGAGCAAAACAAGAATAGAGACAAGTCCCTTGTCAGAGGCTATTAGAATGTCATTTGTGACTTTAACCAGAGCTGTCTCTGTGCTATGATGTGTTCTAAAGCCAGACTGAAAATCTTCAAATAAATCATTGTTTTAATCACACAACTGTTTTGCGTGCGAGCAACAGCTCTAAACTGGTTTAGCTCCTACTTGAAGGACAGAACAAACTTTGTCTCAATAGGCAATTACAAATCAACCCTGATAAATATGTCATGCGGGGTTCCTCAAGGCTCCATCTTAGGACCTTTGCTTTTTAATATTTATATGCTACCTCTGGCTGAAATTATTAAAAAGAGCGATCTAAGCTATCACATCTATGCAGACGACACCCAGATTTATTTTAAAATTACAGCGGGAGACTACTCTCTCCGATTAGAACACTGAGCAAGTACATTAAGCACATCACTGACTGGATGACTCATAACTTTCTCCAACTGAACAAACAAAAAACTGAGATCATTGTTTTTGGAGCAAAGAAGGACCGATTAAAAGTAATCGCAGAGCTTCAGTCGGCAGACTACAAAGTAACTCACAAAGCAAGACATCTGAATGTATTGATGGACTCAGACCTGAATTTTAACAGTCACATTACAACAGTTATTAGGTCTGCATACTACCACCTGAAGAATATATCAAAGATTAAAAAACTAATGTCGCAACAGGATTTAGAAAAACTTGTCCATGCTTTTATTTTCAGATGACTCGACTACTGCAATAGTGTATTCACAGGGCTCACTAAAAAATCTATCAGAAAGCTGCAGCTGATTCAGAACGCTGCTGCTCGAGTACTCTCTGACACTAGAAAAGTGGATCACATCACTCCGGTTCTGAGATCATTACACTGGCTTCCAGTCTGCCAAATAATTGATTTTAAAATACTACTGCTAGTTTTTAAATCAATAAATGGCTTAGGACCGAGGTATATAGACGACCTACTCCATCACTATGAAGCATCCAGGAGTCTCATGTATTCTGGGTCGGGTCTGCTCTCTGTTCCGAGAATAACCACTAAACATGGAAAAGCAGCTTTTAGTTATTATGCCCCAACAATTTGGAACAAACTGCCTAAATCATGCACGTCCGCCGAAACAATACCTATTTTTAAATCCCGACAAAAAATGCACCTATTTGCCGCTGCTTTTAATTGAGCTGCCCATACTCACACTACAGTACGCATTTTTAGTCATGTATTCTGGACCTGCTGCTGTGTTTATTATTTCATTTATTTCATTACCTTTGCTTATTATGGCTGTTTTTAAATGCCTTTTTAATAATGTATTTATGCTGTATTTGTTCTTAAATGTATTTTGCTTTTAATCTGTAAAGCAATTTGAATCGCCACGTGCTGAAAAGTGCTATATAAATAAAATTGCCTTGCCTTTTTTTACTTTAGTTTTTTTTTTTTTTTCAAGATAGATGTTCATCAGGTTTTCACTCAGTGGTGTTTCCTGTAAAACAGCCTCCCACTCCAACAACAGCTCTCCTTGGAAAGTTGCCTTTACCAGCCTACTCATGGCTGCTGATCATTACCAAGGTAACTACCCACTGACAGCGATTGTGATAGCACCATTAAAACCTACATTTAGTTGATCAAATTAGACCTGCAATTGGATAGGGATTTATCATCGTGGAAGAAATTGCGGGTACCAATCATTGACTGCCTTCTTGTGCATACTTTTGTCTGTTATTGATGCTCAATGATACATGTGTGTCTGGATACGGAACATTTGATTAAGATGAGCTTACATTATAGTGATGTTTCACACTCTAAATGAGAATCTCTGGAGTGCGGACTGGATTTACATGTCTTTCAATTCTGGAAGGTTTCCCTCTTGTGTTTCCATTATTCTGCCCACCCTCCCATGTCCTCATATGTCCTCCTCTGGATGATACTAGGCATCAGTTTCATAATTACTTTATGATGGTGATGACTATTTATAGAACATCTGAGGATTACGATATGGTGTAAGACACTGTGGGTGTATTATGTTTTATTTATGCGGAATAAATGCAAAAAACCCTAAAGCTTTCCGTAATTGGCATGGTGGTGAAGTCCATTTAATATCACATTGACCTCTACTGGTGACAAAAGTACACTACATTTACATATGGCTACTACTTTACTTGGCTGTGAAATGGTAAAGGTGGGGTAGGTAATTCACTTCAGAAACCCTTTTTGTTATATTCCATGGAATGCTCCTAACATCCCGATAGCAATGAATATATTAAATGCTTTATAAATACATACAAAAATGCCATCTGTGGAAGCCGTGGCGCTGTAAAAAGCACGACCCAGCTAAAATAACTGGATGGCCTACCTGCCTGTCAGCCTTCCATCTCGTGAACAAACTTATCTCGTGCCCTCATTGGTCATGTGCGCGTTTGTGTGTGTTGGAGGAGGGGCTCTGTAAGAAAGTCTGAAGGAAGGGGCAGATTTTATTCGGCTGCGTACTTTCAAGTTCTAGCGCACTCGAGCTGGTTTCTCCATTCTTACCTACCCTATCTTTAATATCGTTAATATTTTTAAAAATAAATAAATAATCCAAGCTATCTCCCCTGTTACATTTTATGTATTCCCACCAAAACATTATAACTTTGTGGGTGCTACAGTTTATTGTGATTGATAATGAATTAACTCCACCTTTGACGCTATATCTGTTTGTATAAACTCTCTTTACCTTGGACTGCAAATTCAGGGACTATTTAAAGAAGAGCAGACATACTGTATTAATCCTGACCGTTTTATTGGAATGATTCCAATAGGCCTACTACCGTAACGTTTGAAGGTTGAGTTGAAGATTTAATTTAAGTATCAGGCTGTAAATCGGTATAGTGTTTTAAGATTAAGTAGAAGAATCGTAAAATGTGATGCACTTAATTTTACATTACAATATTTGTTTGTTGATTATTCTAAACAGAAGACTTGAGACCAAAGACCATCTTCATTCATCTTTATTATCATAATTATCAGTCTGAAAAATAATGACTACATACAATACAGACATTTCACAGGAAAAGTATACAAATATATTGAGATGTGTTGCTGGTTGTATGACATAAGGTTAAACTCGGATGTTATTTTCACTGTACATTTAGGAGATATGAAAACACAATGGAAGCTGGGAGTAATTCCCAAGTTATATTCCCAACAGTGTTCTTGTTCTTAGTTGAGGTAAGGTTTAGTTCATCAGAACTACAAAAGAATAAAGCAAAATATAATACAACAGCGTCAATAGCAGTGATCAACATTTGCTATCAACATATAGCTATCACTGATTTCAAACATGTCACAAAATGAAGATTGCTTTCTTCTTGGATTTCTATTAAACTATTAATATCACTCTTTATATGGGAAGGAAATACAGTGTTGAACTATTTGTAATTATCTAAGTACACAAGCAATTAGAATGAAATAGTTTGTATTGAAGTTTGACTCAAGTACATGGCGTGATGAACATCTTTGTTGTTGTAATCCATGGTTTACATGCATTAAAGAAAGGCAAATGTTTGCTTGATTCATCCACAGAGAAACAAACCAGGGGAAGGAAACACTTAGTCCTTTCACTTCTGTCCATTAAAAGGGGGGCTGCCTTTCATATTTTTTTTTTCTTATCGAACAAACTCGCATCAAGTTCCCTTTATGTTCCTTTTAGGACATCCTGGAATATTTCCAAGTGGACGGATCAGTTACATTGATGCCACTTTTAGAAATACTATCTTGTCTTGTTTGTATTTTTTCATGTATTATTGTTAAGTTGTTGCTCACAACAGTAGTTCTTTACTGAGTGAAGGTTAGAAAAGCTCTTTATCCATCCACCCTCCCATCCACAAAGCTATGTCAGTTAACAGGCTTGTTTGATTAAAGTATTGCAGTAATCCTACAGGGCTTGCATAGGCATGAGCTGGTGCCTTAGCCACTATATACTGTATGTGTCCTGTTGTACATTAGATTAGGACATTCCCCCTGAAGGTATCATTTCTGCTTTTATTGTAGCCACCTCAACTTATGTACACGAAGGGAGAGCGTGTCTCCCACTCTTTTTCACCTGAGTTCTTGTTGGCTGCGATGGCATGTGACCCTGCAGGACGAAAGCAACCGAGGTGGGACACCTGCTGTGTTGTGCTGAAATGAATGGCTAAGACGGGACTGGAGGGTTGCAATAAGATTGCTGTAGGAACAGGAGGGAGACATTCATTTCACAGGTGCAGAGTGGTGTCAGTGCTGGTAAACATCTCATGCCTGGATGTGTGGGCAAAGTTTGCTCCTTATGTGTCCAGGCGGCGTTTTCTCTTAGCTTTGTGTGCGTACAGGAAGTACATAGTGTGCCCAGTGGTGATGAATAATACAGAAATGATGACTAGGATGCCAAAGTGCTGTGGCTGTGGTGCCGAGATCACCATGATGAAGTGAAGCAGATCCATCAGGTAATTCATAGAGCTCTGCACCCCGTTCACCACACCCCTCTCTGACTCACAAATGTTCTCCTGCAGGAGCTGGGTCACTGTCAGGTCGAAGGACCAGAGACCTAAAACACAGATATCACTCGGGTTTAAAAGTTGAGCAAGCCATTTACTAGAGCGTAACCTATAGTTAATGAAACATACATTGACATTTTTATAGGGATGCTTAAAGTCTAATTATTGAATGATGTAATTGTGGGGGATCCTGGTGGCTCAGTGGTATACACTGCATGCCATATATTGACGTTGCCAGTCTACTGTCCACTATCAATATAAGGTTAAAATTCCCCCAAACAACTGTTATTATCAACAATATATGTATTAAATGGGACAGTTTACTGTTAACCAGTACATAACAGTGCTCTCTGGTGGATAGACAATGTAATTGCCATACTTTCTCAACTATCTTGAACAAGGCATATGTAGTCATAATAAGCTAACATTGGCTAATACTATCTGCAATGCAATTGTAAATGGGCAAAGCTCTACAGTTAACGGTATTCCCATGTATTGTACATCAATACAAGATATGGACTCAATTTGGACGCAATTATTTTGGTAATATATTGACTAATTTAAACAATTTTACTCACCAATGCGTGCTGTTATGACACCCAAGAACAGAAGGATGATGGAGATGTAAGATTCTGGCGCCGCATCAGAAGGGACGTTGTCAAAGAGCACAGTGTTGTTGGTCCAGTGGATGGAGGAGCGGTCTGGTAGCAGTGGTTGATTGCTTCCTCCTCTAAGAGCATAGGTGTGTTTTTGTCTTTGGCTGGTCATCCCTCCAAGGTCAGTGGAGGAGTTGGAGGTAATATAGGGCATCAGCAAACTAAGATCCATAGGGCTGCCCGGAGCAAACACAGAGCAAACACACAGCAGCAAGCAGCCCAGGTGGAGGCAGCTTGAGATGATGCCTGTGTTAACCAGGCCATAGGACTTCCTGAGTCTAGTGAACATCACGGTGCCCATCAGCCCTGTGATAGCCGATACACCCATCAGCAGACTGAGGAGAGAGCCGCTTATGCCCTGAGTATACGCATAGCCGGTAGTGATGCAGTCAAAGCCCAGGACCGTGGTGTAGAGGAAAGCCAGACCCATTCCTGCCAGGAAGACAGGCTGGCGATAGTAGGCCCTCCAGCCGTCCTTGCAGGTGCTCACCAGCCAGCGAAACCTCTGGAAACACAGCGGCAGGTTGGTGATTTCTTTTAGGTGCAGGCTCGAGTTGCAGTTACCTTCGGTCAGAGGTTGAGGTTGAGGCGGTGCAACAGTACTTTCCCCTGATGAAAAAAATATATGACATCTAATATCAATCAATCAATCAATGTTTATTTATATAGCCCAATATCACAAATGTTACATTTGTCTCAGTGGACTTCACAGTTTGTACAGAATATCAGTATGACAATACGACACCCTCTGTCCTTAGACCCTCACATCGTACAAGGAAAAACTTCCGGAGAAAACCCACAGTTTAAAGGGAAAAATGGGAGAAACCTCAGGGAGAGCAACAGAGGAGGGATCCCTCTCCCAGGACGGACAGACGTGCAATAATACTTCTGCGCACCCATTTTAAAGCCTTGTTTGGTGTTCTGAACCCTTAATGCTCTATGTGATGTTAGACTCACATCAAATGCTGACTACAGGTCTACACGTATCTGTACATGTAGGTCATATGGATTGTTGAATACTATATGGAAAATGTTTGGCATAAATGTCACTACATTAGTACCTTTTATGATGTCTAATCCTCCATTACGCCATAGAAGCATTGATGGGAAGCAACATTTACAATTGTGTATTTAAAAGCTCACTTAGCAAGTGAATGACTCCATTATGCTCACTGGCCTTAATTCACAATTTAGTAATCACATTACATTCTAATGGTAGTTAAAATCACAAATATATATTTTTTTTTTCTTCTTTTGTAAATGACTCAATCCATACAGTACCTTGCGACATTCCCCTCTCTCTCCTCTGCAAAAACACCTGATCCTCCTCCAGCACCGGTGGTTTGATTGAAAGAGCAGGGACGATGCGGTACACCCGTGACAAGAAGAAGAACTCCACAATGAGAGACACAAGGTTCCAGCCCAGGATGAAGCCACAGCCAACTACATTGGAGGCCAGGGTCATGACCTGTCCCACCGCTAGTGGGGCCAGGATGTTAGTCACCTGATCAATCCGCCTCATGGTTGCATTCATTCCTTTTGTTAGGATCAAAGACACAGAGGTTAATGCACTTCCACTAGAGGACGGTCACTGAGAGCAGAAAAGTCAGACACCTCAGTGATTTAAGTTGTTCTTAAGCACAGCCACTGATATGTGACAAAGATGGAATGCAACAAATGTGCACTGACAGAAAACAAATCCCCTCACCAGCTAGGTGACCTCGGTTGTAGCCTGTGATAACCACAATCCAGTCCCTCTGAATGGCAATGGTCAGTGCTGTGCTTGCAAGGTTGGCCACATCTGCCAGGATGATCACCACCGTATAACAAACCACCTTGTGTGAGTTTTGCGATGCAACATGTTACTACGACAGCACAGAGTAGTCACAAGCTCAGAAGCAGCGACAACAACGACACAGGACAGAGGGAGCAACAGCAGCAATAACTCCTCTGTGTAATAATCATGGTAAGTATTCTGTTTGGTATCAAATGTAGCTTTTTGAACATTTAGTGTCTACTCACAGTTAGCCATCCATCCCAGATCTCTTCAATCCTTTGTTTATAAGAGAACACCAACATGAGCACAATGCTACATACTGTCACTGAGATGTTCTGAATGAAAAGAGACGCATGTGCAACTGAAATTTGAAACAAACAAAAACAGTTTTAGACTCTCACAACATTGATGATATATTCTCTGCAAAATGAATGCTAGCCTTGACAGATATGAGCCTGCATTCCTGCAGGTGTTGAGTGTAGCTATCAAATCAGGGACTGATTTACACTTGAGATATCGTGTGAATGCAATTTGCCACCTGGGGAGATAGGAAACCAGCAGACTTCTGAGCCCTAGATTGAAATCCGCTGACATATATCACTGCTCTACGATATACTGCATGCTCAAATGTTCAAATGGGTGTGAGATTGTCACATACCTTTATTCCTGGGATTGCGATCAACCCAGTCTCCAATCAAAGCCCCGAGCAGGAGCACAGACCCGGCCACTACCAACCCAAACACCGCAGTCAGCAGCAGGTTACGGCCGTACAGCTCAATCAGGAACACAGAAATTGCGAAGTGCCACATGCGGTCTCCCTGTTTAACACAACATAAAAGAGTTTCATCATGTATTGTTTTGCTAAGACGCCTTGCCATTCGTTACGTTTTTAAGTCTTATCTATTTCTCCAGGAATTTGTATTTTCAGGGAAAGATTCTTACCCACATTGACAACGCTCCACTGACATAGATGAGAAACTTGGGACCCTTGAGGTAGATTAGAGTTGAACCTTGTGAGGAAAGGCATACAAAATGAATGAGCACACATGATGCTTGCTACAAATATGTTGCACAAGTTCTAGTTGGATTTAAAGTTGAGTTCACCTGGTATATTCACATCTCTTTTGGCTCTGTCATCCCTGATGTCGCCAGACTCAAACTCCACCACAACCCCCCCACACTGGGAGGCACCTGCTCGCTGGGACATTTCCTAGTGTAGGATCAAAGGTCAAAAAAACGGTTGAACTTGTCGCACTCTTGTCCCATTGTTGATACTACAGCGTGTCATTATTGAAGGTCACAGCATCACTTGATGCTTGGACCAACACCAAGGTTACTATGTTGTTGATTATTCCAAGAATGTGTAAAACGCTTAGGGTAACTGTTTTTTTTACTTATTAACATGCTAGAAAGCAATGATTTAGAGATCGCCAAACACCAACTTATGATGATATTGTCTTCACAAATTAAATACACTTATTTGTCTTAACCAGCAACTTTATGCAACTGAAGGTAATATACAGTGTCCTTTTGACCTCAGCAAACTGCTTTAACCTCTTCAGCTGGTTTGCAAAACACTGTTATTAAGTACTTTTTTTTAATGTAAAAGACATGAATAACACCTGCAATTTGTCAATACAAATCACATAGTGCACAAATAAGAAAATTAGGAAAAGACATGTCCAACAAACAGACTTCCCAATAGCATTAGCTTGACTCCTTGCATAGCTCCATAAATGCATTCTCAAACCGGCAGTAATTAAAGCACTCATTGGTCATTGAAGGGTCATCACCTTTGTTCTGATGTTACACTCAATCCTTGCTGTTGTTCCTCGATGATGTATCTTGTGCCATGTATCCTACATTGGGATGCTAGTCTTTCCTGAGAGCTGGAATTCAAGCTGTAGTAGTTTGAAAGGCTTAATAACATCACTGTGTTCAAGTGCACCATTGTATGAAAGTGCCAGAAAAGCAGAACAGGCAGAGGGACAACAAAGGCAGCCAGCATATTCCAAAGCACGTGACACCGGGGGGACAATATCACTGTCCACTCCACCCACACCACAAAAAAGACAACTGTGTATCTCGCATGGCTCAAAATACACACATGCGCATGGTCAGTGAGCACACGCATGCAGCCTCGACCACACAAGCCCCATCCTACTACTCTCATACACCCACATGCACTGTTGGCATGCAAAAAAAGTTACATAAAGGTAGCATCATGCAACACTACATCAGTCTTGCAGCTAGCAGAGTGTCGGAGCATTATTATAATATAACATAACAAAATATATGTCTTATACAGACGGGAATGTGACTTACAAGATGATGCATATTGTTCACAATGAGATGATGATGTAAACAGTACCTAGAAACTCAAAATTGCTGCTAACATAAACTCATGTGGCAGAGATTGTAAGCATTTGCACTGAAAATCAATCTGAGAATCAATAATGTCTTTATCACAAAGCATTTAAAACAGTTATCCATCACTCTGTTTCATCCAATTTAAAACGCCAACACAGGAAATTAACAGTTGTAAAGTCTGTCTTTAATCAAATATTAACAAAGCCCGATATTCAGCTCTAGACATTGATATCCTGATTTTAATATTCTTCTCAGGGATATTATCTTGCTTTGATTTAATCTAGTTGAGTGTTTGCATTTCCTTCACCAATATAAATACAGTTGTGTAAATAAAAAAAATATTTTTTTTATTTAGGTTAGCGAAAATATTGAAATTACAGCTGTGACTGCCAATATGCTATTTTAGCAATAATGTTATGTAATTAGAGACTTGTAATACCCTAACATACAACTGATTGAAAATGGTATGAAAAAATCACAAACGTTATTAAATAACAATACAGTACATCACACACTGGTAGTCCTGACCGCCAATCAGATAAAACAGCTAATTTACAATTCTCCGTGAAATTATTGATTTTGGTATGGATTTGGGTTGTTCCTGTTCATGATGTACTTCTTCAAGAAGCCCATGAATCTGTAGGAAGCCACAAGAGGAATGGATGCAATAGGAAGGACAGATAGGAGCACACAGATAGCGTAAACCCATTCCGGATAGGGCTGAACGTCAGCAAGGGGGAAGTTCACCTGTTGGGGGAAAGGAGTAGAAAGTCAATGTCTTTTTTCAACATCCAGCAGGTCGAACACAACATAATGATTTTGAAAAGAAACGGTTTAAACTTTCTTACATAATCTGGGTTCCAGGCATTATATGTTGGTCTCTTTTCAGCCGCGACTACAACATATGCCACAAAAACCACCAGAAGCATCAAAGGGCTGATAAAGCGCCATGTGGCCTGCCAGTAGATGTTGGGCCTCCTACCTGTCATCCATTCAATGTCATCATTAAACCTAAGGGAAGAACCTTAGTCAAATAGCTGAACTATATTTTCATATTGCAAGTATAATAATGCCATGAATTACAACCTCACCTGTTTATTCCATAGATGTATACCACACTGATGATCTCAAAGAAGGCTATGATGAGCAGAGGCATGGATCCCACGTAGTTGTTGAAAATCCCCAGCCAGTAGTTTCCAGAGCCCAACGTGAAGATGAGAGCCACAGTAAAGGAGGTGAGGCAAATTAGCCCTTTTTAGACAAAAAAGACAATATAGGAAATAGATTTTTTTTATGCTGTTATGATTAATAATGGTGAATTAACTCATACAAAGGTATTTGTTTAACAGTGAATTGAAAGTGTGTGCATTCCGACAGATAAAGACACTTTTGAATACGAAGGGCAAAATCATTATTCATGCTAATATTGAATAAAATGCAGTTTTTCGCCTCTCATGTATGGAGATTTCCTGCCTTTCTTTGTTTTGCATCATATTAAACTCTTTATTTTTGGTTTTGGACTGACAAAACAAGACATTTTAAGACATCACCTCAGACTTTGAGAAACGGGAATGGACATTGTTCACTGGTTTATGACATTTTATAGAACCATTGATTTATCTAGAAAATAATCAACAGAAACTGCAAGTAGGGATTATTTTCATTAACAGTTCGTTAATGAAAATAATCCCTACTTGCAGTTTTTGTAATTTTATAATACAAACTAGTGATGAGTCATATAAACTCCTCAGATATTTTGGTTTACCTGTCAACACTTCCTTAGGAATCCAGGCTGGAATAATGTTCAGGTCCAGCAGAGGAGTAAGGATCCCCTCTAGATTCCCAAACATGGAGGACAGGCCCAGGCTGAAGAGCATGATGAAGAAGAGCACCGCCCACACCTGAGAGCCCGGCATATGTATCACCGCCTCAGTGAACACAATGAAGGCCAGTCCGGTTCCAGACGCACTCTACAGGTAGGATCTAAGACGTTATCTCTTACACAACAACCTCACAAAGGTTAATCAGAAAACGATTACAATTATTATCAAAGTAACAGATGCGTTGTACCTCATCCAGGAACGTCTGTAGGTTACACGTCTTTAGATTGAGGCTTTCGACCTCTGAGGGATCAGTATAGTTGAAATGGTTAAACCAGTCATCATAGTTTTCCAGAGTTATGTTCTCATTCCCAATGTTGAAGGAATTAGTCAATCTTAGTATGTTCCTAAAATCAAAGGAAATTAAATTAGTTAACACTACTAGTACAAGCATCACATCTTATAATGAAAACTAGTGGGGACATCGTTTCATTAATCAACTGCGAAAATAGATGTTTCTTTTGTACTGATTAATTGATAAATATTATAAGTAAAAACACAAACTTTTACAGCATAATTTCCTTTATGATACATACCCATTTCTGCACTTATTAAAGTTTTCATTAGCTTTAAATCCAAGAATGGCAAAGATTGGAATGGATGCATATATTGACGTGAAAGTGTTCATAAATCCAACAATTAGGGCATCTCTCTCACAATTATTCCTGCAAAGATAAAGCAAAGTTTCAGTTTTATTTTATAGTATTTTTCTATTGTGTACATAATGCTGTAAAATGAAAAAGTGTTTATAAAGGTCTTACTTCTGAACACTATAACTGGAAAAAGCAATAAGTCCTCCGAAGCCCAAACACATAGAGAAAAAGATCTGAGTAGAAGCATCCAACCAGACATCAGGATTCTTAAGAGTTTCCCACTGCAAAGAACATACTTATTGTTAGTTAGACATCCATTTGTATTCATTACATTCAATCATTCATTCAAAAATAAAGCTAATATCAAACTTACATCTGGAGTGAAGAGATATATTAAGCCATCTGTGGCCCCAGGCAGAGTCAGTGATTTGATCAAGAAGATGGTCAAAACCAGATATGGGAAGCTGACTGTGACATAAATAGCCTGTTGAAACAGTTAAATGCTGATAAAATATTTCATATTCAAATCAAACGGAAATACAGATTTTTGTAACCTCATGTATCGAATGCACTCCTAATGTGTGCGGGGTTTTGTTAGTGTAAGTTACTGTAGAGCATTAAGGTAAGAGAGTACTTTTGTCACTTGTTTAGGTGATAAAAACAGTCTTCGGTCCATCACCTTTAGAGCCTTTAATGGAGACTGTACCAGAGTGCATAATACATGTGAAATAAGATTACTGATGAGCTTGTTTTTGCTGAACTCATTTTACCCTCCTGTTGTTTGAGACGGATGGTTTTTCTTGATGTTAAAGTTTGGACAGAAAGCCAGTCTTACTTTAATAGTTACAATATGTTTTAATTAGTTCTTGGTATCTCGACTGTAAGATATAACAAATAGATATAACAATTAAAACGTGTGTTTGTAGTATTACTTAGAACAGGTCAAAATTACCTTTCCAATAGTCTCAATTCCCCGTATGAAGCAGATGTACACGAGGCACCAAGCAGTTGCGAGACACAGTACGAGCCACCACTGAAAGGAGCCGCTGGTCTCAATGTTTGGTGTGATGTTCAGCGTTTCACGATACCAAAAGTAGTTCACCGCCGTGGCCTTCTCACATTCACTTACATAGCCTGTATCAAAGAGATTGTTCATCATGAAATAATGTATTGGACTATTTGTCTTTTACTTTAGTTTTCAATCAACCTTTATCCTTAAATTATATTATTATGAAAAGATAAGATAAGTAAGAAAATACCAGTATGATTCAAGTTTATTGGACAGTCCCTCCAAGGAAGTGGGCTTTGAAAGGAGTGGAATAAGTACCAGAGGATCCAGGCAATGATCATGTTGTAGAACAGGCTGATTAGGAAGGAGACTGCCAAGGAAGCAACACCTGTATATCCACATGTACACATTCACAAAGAAATGTATGAATGTTACGAAAGGCAGTGATTTCCAGATAATCATGCACACAACTTTATTTTGTAAAATACATACAGTACATCCCCTTGTTTTGGCTTATTGCTTTCCTGAGTAAATGGTATTGATTGAACCTTCTCACCTAATCCTCCCATGTAAGGGGAGATTGAATTCCACACTCCAATACTTCCCATGCGGAGCCGTTGTCCGATGGCCAGCTCTATGTGCAGCAGAGGAAGTCCCTCAAACACCAACGCAATGGCATAAGGAATCAGAAACGCCCCTTCAAATAGGGCAAATCAAAGTCATAACAATGGCCTTAATGACTGATAGGGGACAATAACACAATACATATGAGATATTCAGTAATCAGTTGACTTCAAAATAAACATTGGCAATGCCTTTTATTTTTGAAGGTCATTCGGTTTATGATTACTGGACATTTTACTATCAACAATCTGAGCTTGATCACACCCAGCAATAGCTCTCAACACCAGGGGCCTCATTTATAAACAGTGCGTACGCACAAAAGATAGCGTACGCCAGTTTCTATGCACTGTTTGCGATTAACTTGACGGGAAAATATGCGGTCCTCCATGCAAACTCTGACCCATGTACAAAAACGGGAGAGACGAAACTGCGACACCATTGGCAGAAGGAAGAGAAATATGTGGAAATAATACCATAAATAAAATGTTACCTCTCATTTATCATATATGAAGAATTCATTTTCACAAATTGATTAAAGCCAATTTTAAAATTATTTAACAAACGCCTGTGTGAGACTCCTCAGTGCACACAAAAACATAACTTGGAGAAATAAATAAATACGCAAATGTTATTGATCACCCCTCGATTATGTTCTCTTGTTAAGAAATGTATTCTCATAAATGATGCGGTAAACAGAAGGACAGAATTACTTTAAACTGACGCCCTTTTGCATTTCTATAGGTTGTATAGATATGAGCATGGTTTTATATACTACCATGGGTGGATTATTGATATATAGTTGCTGATCGACAGCTGGAACACACACCACCAAATACAAAAAAGTTTCTCATCAAGGGGGTGTCTCCTGTCCCCGGTACAAACACACTGGCCGTTTCTCAATCTCGAGGATACTGGCTTCCAAGCCAATATTTCATGGATGCTACGTCATCGAGTGCCGCCGAAGTACTGTTCCAATCTCCAGCATACTTGGAATTCCACCGAGGCCGCGTCCTTGGTTTGGGGGAAATTTCGAGGCTGCACATGGGTAGACTTCGCGTCCTTAAAATCCCCACAATACTTTGCGCACTGACCAATTTCAAAAACCCTTGCGGAGAATGGCTGAACCGACGCAGCACACATTTAAATGTAAGTATGTAGTGGCGTAGAAAATGTGTGGTGTTGGTGAATGTGTTACATTTGTTACAACCATAAATGTGTTCCGTGAAAGTAAAGCAAGTTCATAAATAGATAGACATCGTGAGGTATTTGCGGTACAGTTTATGTTGAAACCGTTAGAGAGAGTGGCACACTTTGTTAGCCTGTTCCATTCTTCTTCGTTTTCCGAAGCCGTGGCTTTGAAGCATACTTGCTTCGTTTCTGAAGGAAGTGACTTGGAAGTACGCGACAACCAAGCCAGCATCCTCGCGATTGAGAAAGTAGTCAGTAGTCAAGTGGTGCAGTGACGCGTCCTAAAACCCAGAAGTAAGCTTCGCTCAGATTCCCTCGACAGAAAGCAGTGGGATTTCTCCATAGGATTTTGGAAAATAGCTCGAAATAAGGTCTGTGGAAAACGAACCTGTTAGATAAATGCACGTTTTGTTCAGCTGGATAATATCCACATGTCTATCCTACTTTTATTAGTTTCGAATCATAAATCTAATCGATAGATTTATGATCGATAGATTTATAATTAGCATAAGTTTGTTCATGATTGCTCACTTCAGTGATAGTGATGACATCGTTGCGAAATTATTAACCGAGTCATTTTCAAGATTGAGTTACAATGATAAACTGGAGTGGCAAAGGATCAGCTGAATGACCCGCAAGTGCTTCATCCAAAAGGACAGGAGGATGGACTTTGTGTTTAAGTGATTTGATCATCAAAGGTAGGCCTAAGTCATTTTCAATGCGGGCCGCCGTGCCGACTTAATGCATTTGTAATTGTTACTTGGCTGTGGGTGCCCTGTCATGATAGGTGTTTATATAAATGGTGTTGTTTTGTGTGGTAGAGGGTCGCTGTCATTGATGCGTTTTGCACCCCGGGCCGCTGTTTTGATATTCCGCTGAAGTATACGCTGTGACGTAATATCTCTTCTTTTGTTTCGAGGGAAGGGGGGGGGGGGGTCAGAGGGCCTATAAAAGTCACGGCTCGCCACTGGTGCAGCCTCGTAATTTCCCCCAAACCAAGGACGCGGCCTCGGTGCAATTCCAAGTTGTCATGATTCTTGTGTTACGTCACGTTTTAGTTTTGTATGTCTTGTTATGGGTGTGTTTCTGTTCTCCTTTTCATGTTTTCCTCCCCGTGTATTGTCTGGTCTTTTCCCCTGTGTTTTCATGTCTGTCTTTAGTTTCCCTGGTGTGTCTAATTTCCTGATTGTTTTCACCTGTCACCCCTTCTGTGTCTCCTGTGCTCATCAGTGTCAGCCCCACCCCTGCTTGTTCCCACCTGTGTCTTGTTACCCTGTGTTTAAATTCCCCTGTCTCCCAGTGTTCAGTGTCAGTTCGTTTTTGTCTTTTGCCACGGAAGGTCTTGTCTTGTCCTCATGCCAGTACTCTGCTCGTCGTCGATTGCTTCTTTTTTCAAACCTACGTTATGCTTCTGAAACTTATTGACAGTGGCGTTTTCTCCCGGAGGCCAAGGGAAGCCAGACTTCCCCTGTTTTTTCGGATTGTAGTTATAATTTAAATAAATAAAAACACTTTGTTTTGTTTCGATAATTCTCCTTTGCTGTGTGTTGCTGCCGGCTGTGTGTTGCTACGAATCGGACGTACAACGTTAAAGGTCTCCTGATTTAGTTTGTGAATGAATGATTATAGTTTGGGCTGGAGAGTGCGTGCGGACCTGTCGGTTAGATAACAGGCGTGTGTAAGTCCTGCATATGATACAAATGTGTGTAAAATGATACCGGGTGCTGTAATCACTCATCTGGTTAAGTTATTACATTGACCACCACACCCCCGACCCAAAAGAAAGGACGTATTATTGGCTTCCCCTAATTTTTTCCCAACGCCACGCTACTGCGTATTGAAAGTTTAATTCCTCACGTTGTGAGTGATATTTTGTTGTACCTTTTTGGACCCTTTTTTGTCACCTCGTAAGAGTGTTTTTCTTTTGTATAGATTTTGGGGAAGAAATAAAGTATATTAATTATACTTTACCTCTGGCTCCCGGGTCGTGCATTTGAGTCCTTACCTTTGAGTATCCAAGTTCGTAACACAAGTATGCTGGAGATTGGAACAGTACTTTGGCGGCACTCGATGACGTAGCATCCTTGAAATATTGGCTTGGAAGCCAGTATCCTCGAGATTGAGAAACGGCGTGAGATGTCTTTTTTAGCTGTTCTGTCGTCATTTCCTGCGATCTTATTCATGCATTCAGTCAAAATGAATGAATGAATGGGCGTTTCTTTGACTATTTATAGGCAAATATGGGCGTTACGTGAAGCCCGCAAAAGCTGCGCCGCATCTCGAGTTGATTGTGATTTATAAAGGGAAACCGGCGTAGGATGTGCCGTACGCAAGTCCTGTGCCGGAACGCAGTCTTTTATGAATCGGAAAGTGTCGGTGCGTATTTATTTACTTTGTCCTACGTAAGCAACCTTCCCACGCCAATCCTACGCAAGGCTTTATAAATGAGGCCCCAGACATAACTGATTCCCCTAGTTAATCATTTATCAATCTTGATGATTCAAGTTTATCTTTGAAACTAGATTTCTTCAGATACCTTCATTCTTTTCTGGAAAAACAAGATAACAACATGAAAATAGAAGCAAAGTAATATTTGCATAATTTCTGAAACCACATCTCATCAAAATAGAGAGTGGGATAGTTATGATTAAATACAATCTAAAGATACAACTGTTTAAAACAAATATGTGACTATTGTGAAGCATTTCAGTATAACTGTTGTAGTGTGTTTGTGCGTCTGATTGTATAGTGAGATTAACATATTGGAAATAAAGGTTGTAGGCTATTTTCTAGTAAGGGAATTAAAATGATAGTAACAGCTTTTTAAGCAGTGTAAATAGTTTATCATTGTGTTGTAAGAGCCTTTGGATATATTAATACAACATATTTGTCAAACCATATATTCAAAAAAGTCAAATATTTGCGACCCACTTTACTGTTTTGTTATCATCAAAATGCTCTTACCTCCTCCATAGGTTTGACACAAATATGGAAATCTCCACACACTACCGAGTCCCACAGTAAAACCTATGCAGGTTAGCAAGTATTGAACTTGATTGTCCCATTGTGGTCTTTCAGCGATGTCTTTAGGTTCATCATCCTGCATCTGCTCAGCACTTCCAGGTGTATCCATCACTTGTTTTCGATGGTATTTCAGAATATTGTAAGAGGCAAATCTTCTTTTATCTGACTCGTCCACTCTGTCTGAGGAGAAGGGGAGGACCTGGGGACTTGTTACCTGTTTGTATCAGGAGGCGAAGGGGCGACATGTTCTTTATCAGCCTCGTATTTTGTGTTGGCTTTTACTCCTGTGGGAACAATCTGGTTTGTTTGTTTAATAAAAAGCCCTTGTGTAAAGCGGCATGATCTGATGTTGATTACAAAGCTGTAATGAAAGTTATACAACGCAGCATAAATAAGGAACCCCGAGAGAAAACTGTGCAAATAAATTCCTTTTAATTCATAACGTGATACAGTCTACATTGCAAGGTTTATATTACTTCAGTCAATGGTTATTATCCCTTACAAACGGTACTGTACAAGTATCTATTGTGGATGCAGTTCCTTATCAAACTTAATTTGAATGATGTTATCTTTCATATTCATACAGACTACAATCAATCACATCCATTATAATTCAATTGAATATTAAAGTAAACTCATAAAGCATGTATTTACACATGGTAAATGCATTTAAATAACAATAAGTAACTGATTTAATTACTATTTACTTCTCAAACACATCACAATAGTGACCCCAGCTGGACAGATTAATGTACTTTCATTGCATGGCTCGAAGTCAGTTTCCTTTAGGGATAGTACTTCCTCCCATTCTTAAAATCAAATAGTGAATCACATGGTAAACTGTAGCTGTCTAATCAAAGTTAACCCCACACAAGTATGAACTCACAGCGTTACCCTGGGAGTAATCTATTATGGGCTTAAATGTACGTCATTAGATTTTCTCTTGGTCAATTTCTTACAAAATACAAATTGGATTAACCCTTGTTTTGTGTTTGAAAGCTGTTACCGTTCATGGTCCAAAACACACCAAATTATTTTTAGAGACCTTCAGACTTGGCTAAAATTGTCAAAATCAGTTTTGTAGTGTTTAGCTGTTGTGGAGGATATCATGAAGCCTTGTTCCGATAAAAAAAAGTACAGTAGAGCGTAGTTATTATATAATTTTTACTTGAAACAGGTCACAGGAGACCCGAACACAACATAAGGGTTAAGATATATAATGTTATAACCTCACACAAAGTTATAGGAAGCAGAGCCCACCTGGTCACATCAGAAATACAGTATCTCTATGAGATAGAGCTTCAGGCAAAGTTAATGATGTGGAAGACACTGCAAGGGTCCCATCATTTTCCCTCAAATATTCTCCCTAATGGTGCATTCCATCTTTCTGAAAGCGAACATGAGGAAGGCCACAATATCACAAACGAATGGACTGTGCGATATAGCTATAACATTTTTTTGCTTTTACAAAGATAGTAGTACTTCACTCACTGTTAATGTATGAGATCAATGTTTATGATGTTTTTAGAATGACAATCTCTTAATGTAAAAGGTGTTCTGAAAGTAAGGCTGTGCAAAAAGTCAGATCAAATAAACTCGAATAAACCAATAAGCCTCTGTGGCGACAAATTGTTATGTAACTGTTTCTTTTTAATTTTACAGCGTTTCATATAGTCACCTGATTCACTGCGAAGAAATTAGAGCTTTACTTGATGTTACAGGTAGCTGAAGAAACAGGGAGTTCTGTTCAGAAAAGCTTTGTCTCTTATTTTTGAATTGCATTGATTAAACCGTTATAGCAGTCGATTCATTATTTTGGGAAAGAGAAAATAGTGGACTTGACCAGAATATTAGGCTGGGATTTTTTTGATTTCATCGTTAATTTGAATTTGGTCAGCGATATTATTAATATGTAACTTATCCCTCTTCTTTGTCATTACACATTTCCAGACCGCAACTAAAGGCACAGCAAGAGCTGATATCCCTGCCAATATAAAGATGATCACGTAGATCCAGGATGGATAGAGCTTTTCCTCCAGTGTAGGGAAATTATCCTGCAGAGAAAGTGTTATATTTTGAGTTTTCAATGACAAATGAATAAAAGATCAATATAAATAATTCTTACAAGATCATCCCAAAATAAATTGATATTTACCGATTCTGGATCCCAAGCCTTGTAAAGGATATTTTCAGAAACTTTAGTGATGAAGTAGAAGACCAAGATGACGAGCATAATTAGCGGGCTGATGACTCTCCATGATGCCTGCCAGAAGAAGTTGGGTTTGTAACCAATCATGAACTCAATATCATCATTGAACCTAGGAGGAAAGTCACACACATACTGCATCGTTAATAGTGTGTTAACAAAATAACAGAACAGCAGTAATAATAAGGGATGCTTGTGATACTGTGATATCATGTTCTTCATATCTGAATCAGCAAAATCAATGTTTATTATTAAAGCCTATACAGTATAGTGTGTATTGTGTGCAGAGTTGGGTGTAACGCGTACAAAGTAACGCGTCACTGTAATAACATTACTTATGTCGGTAACGGAGTAGTGTAACGCGTTACTTTTATAATTTAGTAATTACACTACAGTTACTAACATTGCCCCGGCACGCGTTACTTCGTTACTTTTATAAAATAATCGCACTCACTGACAGACTAGAGGGGTTTCCGCCGCAGGTTTATATACATGTAGGCCTATGTAATCTGCGCGACTTGCGAGACCACATCTCCACGTGCAGTGCTGCATAAACATGGCTGAGTCTTTTCATCTGTAAACTCCCTCAATGGGGCCGCTCGCTCTCTTTTGTTGATCGCCCTCTCACGGGTGAACAGTTCAATGTCCCGCTTCATTGTAGGAATTCTGCCATGTCTCTACCACTTTAGTTTGACCATCTCTGTTACTAAGTTATGGAATACTAAATAAGTAATTAGGATAATGCGTCTTGAACTGGTTTCATTCATTAGTGTCTTGACGTTTCACAGACTGTTAGCTTGTTGTGTGGCTGGTAGCCTATTTGAGAGCATATCAAAAGAAAGACTTATGTTATGTCTTCCTTAATGCAATAGTAATTGGGGGGCAAGTGGAGTCTCGCAGAGGCAAAACTGTGGCGCGTTTACACTGTAGGTGCGCCGCAGTCTGCGTGATCTGCCTGTAGGGAGGGGCGGGCCGGCCCTGCGAGTAAAGTAACGAGTAAAGTAACGAGTTACTTTATGTAGAGAGTAACGAAGTAGTGTAATATATTACTTTTTTTAAAGTAATATGTAATATATTACTTTTTTTTAGTAACGACCCCATCTCTGATTGTGTGCTAAGTCACAACTTTGTTGTCCACAATCAAGCCCTCCACAAACTAAGTGTATTGACCACACCACATTAAATCCAACACCAGAGATGAAGAATAGCATCATCAGACAAATTATTTTCAAAGATATAAACAAAAAAAAAGTACTATATTACTATTTTAATATCACCTGTCTATTCCATATATGTACACGACTGAGAACATCTCGCAGAATGCAACCACCAGCAGAGGGATGGATCCTCCATAGGTGTCAAAAAGTGAAAGCCAATAATTCCCTGAGCCTTGGAGAAATATCAGACCCACCAGACAACAGAACATGCAGGTGACACCTAAAGGAGAGCAAAGAGTTGATTAAATACATACTAGAAATTCGTATTAGTATAAAATGAGAGAATAGATGTGAGAGTTACCAGTGATAGCCTCTTTTGGCCATGACTTAGGGAAAACCTTGAGGTCTTGCAGTGGCACCACAACTCCCTCAATGTTACCAAACATAGAAGACAGGCCGAGACAAAAGAGCATGATGAAGAAAAGGACGGACCACAGCGGGGAAAGGGGCATCTTGGTGATAGCCTCAGTGAACACGATGAAGGCTAAACCGGTTCCTTCAACTCCCTAGGTCCAAACACAGCACAGTGTTAAAGCAAAGCATGGCAGGAATCATTCAAATGAACAGCATTTTACTTTCCCCTAACAAGAAAGGAGCTGTCCTGGTGCATAAATAGACTTACCTCACTGAGAAACGTTCTCAAGTTGCAGGTTGGAAGATCGAGCTGTTGAATAATCTCAGGGCTTGTTTCATTTAGGCGTTGAACAACCTGATCGTAGTTGCTGTCAGTGATGTAGCCCTCGGGAAGCTCAAACATATTCAGTAATGCTAGGATGTTTCTGAAACACAAAACAAATTTCAAAGTCAATGTATTGCTGAATAACAGCCAATATGACATGCTTAAATGTGTCATTCGATAAAAGGATGAATAATATACCCTGAAAGACAATTGTCAAATCTTTCTGTTGCTCTGAAGCCGATAATGGTGTAGATGACAGTTGCAGCATAGACGGAGGTGAAACCATTGATTATAGAGATGATCACGGCATCCTGTTCACAGTTGTTACTAGAGGAAAAATACTATTTTATTTACTTTAAATGAGGTGAGTGAAAACAGTTGGGAGTAAAATAACTTACTGCACTGAATTGTAGCTTGAGAAGGAAATAAGACCACCAAAAGCCAGAGAGAAGGAATAGAAAACTTGAGCCCCCGCATCGAGCCATGTTGATGGCTTTGCCAGCTCTGCTAACTGGAAGAATATGTAAAGTACACAATTATAAATCAACTGGTTATTGCTGTGCATCGGCTATATGATGCCTTTAATGAGGCTGAAATGACTGAAGTCTGTTCAGTGGACTAAAATAGCAGGTCACTATATACTGTAGAATATCCAATTAAAGGTAAATATCTAAACAGATCTTTAATTTTACATAACATCATATAATTAGACCTAGCTTAACATATCTCGGAATTAAATGTTGTCCCTGTTTCCAAATAGTATTCAAACATATTTTAATAGTTAGGCATTCAGTGTATTTGTCGTCTGCAGTAAAGCCAGTGTTATAGCTCAAATGAACTTGGTAACTTACATCTGGTGTGAAGAGAAACTTAACTCCATTCAAAGAGCCCTTCAAGGTCAACCCTCTGATCAGGAATATTGTCAGCACCACATAGGGAAGGGTGGAAGTCACATACACAGCCTGGGGAAAATAAAGTATTAACTACATAACTTTTTAGCTGGGATGAAATATTTTCTCTAATAGTAGTAAGCATTGTGGGGTACCTTCCCAGTGGTCTCAATACCACGAATAATGCAGATATAGAGCACAGACCACGCACAAATGTGACATAGCAGTATCCACCACTGCAGACCGCCATCGTCTTCAATATTTGGGGTTATGTTCAGGGTCTCCCTGTACCAGAAATAATCCACTGGGGAGCTCCTCTCACACTCTGAGACAATGCCTGAAGGAATTCAACTCAGTCAGTCAGTGAAAATCAAGAGTTTTTAATTACAGTACTAGTTGTAGCCTTACCTGTTGAATTGGCATTCATGGGACATTGACTCCAAGGCAAAGGGTCTTGAAATGAGTTAAAGAAGTACCACAAGATCCAGGCAATGATGGTGTTGTAGTAGAGACTGATCGTCAGGGATACACACATGGATGCAATACCTGCCAATGAAAGTTTTAAAAGGGTTTCTTTAAAGGCACTTTTCCACTAGTTGTACAAATCATTATGTAAAACGTTTCTTACCAATGCCAGTCAAATAGGGATGAATTGCACTCCACACTCCTAAACCGCCTCTTCTTATACGTTGTCCTATGGCAAACTCGAGATGCAGGAGAGGTATTCCTTCAAGGACTAGCAGGATCAGAAATGGTATCATAAATGCACCTGGAAGAAAAAATAACAGAAGTGTTGATTGTGTTATGGTGACAATAATTTGGTTTTACAAATAATTTCAACACCTTTATGTTAATCATTCAAGATGCACGTGAACATGTGCAGTGATAAAGTCCAACAGTGAATGCAGTTAAGTTAATAATGCAAAGTTCAGTCTATCTAAGGCAGGGGTGGGGAACCTTTTTCCTCTCAAGGGCCATTTCAATGTTTTCAACATCCTCCGAGGGCCGTACAAATTATTGACCTCTGCTTAAAAATACTAAAATCACAGCCCACTAATTTCACCTTTCTTTCATGCTGTGCAAAGAAAAAGCAACCTCTTAATCCAGATATCTTGCCATGACTCATGCATGCACGTGCACGGTTGTGGCATGACCACCCAAACAGAAAGATATGGACACAAGATGTATGCAAATGTGTTTAGACTCCTATCCATGTGAACATGATTTAAGTGGGGGGGGGGGGACCTAACCTCCTCTAGGGGTCCAGGGGCATGCTCCCCGGGAAGATCTTTTTTTAAATGTTGAAGTTGAAAGCATCAATCTGGTGCACTTTGAGAGCAACATTAGGAGATCTATGGATACATCTCTCAACAGCCATATGAAACACAACTGTAAGCAGATTTATTTTTCTTTATGGATATTTTACAAATCACTCCCCTTTCAAACTGTATTCTTGTTTATTAATAACAACTTTTTTTTAATGTCATATAGTATTTTATACCTGTTTACTTTATTCTCTTGTTATTTGATAACTATAATGATCATATAAAGATGTGCCTTTACCTCACTGGTTGTAGAAAAAGCTTCTTATATTCGTTAGCATAGCTAGCTAACCAGATGTTAATAACAACAAAGTTATTGACTGTATGATCAGTATGACAGATCACCACTGGGCTTACAACTAAGACACAGCCACGCAAAAACTGCAGCATGTGTACGGCTCCTTATCGGTACTGCAATTTTTGGAAGTGCCGGAGCGGAGCTGCGTTCTGGTGCTCCCCGTCAGAATTACACCCCTGTCAGACAAGACATATACCACGTGATGACCTTTATATATACAGTCTATATGGTGATGACACGTTAGGCTTGTGTTGTGTTCAAGGACCCTGACCTTGGCCAGGAAAAACAAGACACTCACTTGTTTAATTATTTTGCGGTCTAGATTTCTTTAATTTTTTTCTTTTTTGCGTATGTTTATAAATTACCTCGAGGGCCACACCAAATGGTCTCGCGGGCCGTATACGGCCCGGGGGCCGGAGGTTCCCCACCCCTGAAGGGAATGCAGTAAGATCTTTACAAGGATTTACTGTCAGTGAGTTGGTATAACAAGTCTTATCTGAACAGATTGGTTACAAGCCGTCTTCTGCTCTCTGGTGAAGCTGCTTCTACTCCTCTTTTATATTTATATATTATAATGATACAGTTAGATCAGTGGCCTTGTTATAATGCTCATTAAATATACAACTTTGAGAAGGGTGTTATCCTTTATTACCCAGTAATTCAGAACTGTTACATGTAAGATATGTAGGCCTACTGTGGAAATGGACAGAGTCCAGAAGATGTTCTTCTACAGGACGTAACAAGTGGATATCATTTTAAATGTAACTGCACTGCATTTTAATTGAGCTCAATCAAACATGCATCATTTGCACAGTCGCAAAACTAATTTCCAAAAATGATATCAAAACAAATAAATACAAATATAAATACAAATGATGATCACAAAAATATAATGGGAGCAAAATGAACATTGATCAACTGCCAAATATTACAAAAAGCTGCATTTATCCTGCATGTCCAAGCACAAAAGAAAGTAGCTTTAACATTATTGTTGGCTGTAGCATGTATTTTGGGTATTTAGTAATAAATTCAACCTTTCTTCTATCTGATTAAGAAACAGGTCATCTACAATTTAATGTTGATGGCAGGCAGACACATACTTTGGAGTGCTTCTAATGTTAAACCACAAATACAACAATTTCTCTATACAATTTGTCAATGTAGATAAATGGAAGGTTTATAACAATACTCTACTGTACCAGTAGATCTGGATTGCACATATTGAGGTTAATTATTTGTGTTCTATTCAAACAGTGTATTCAAAAGTAATCAAATATCTAATAGGTAAATCATGAATGCATCACTTGCCTCCTCCATGACTCTGACACAGGTAGGGGAAGCGCCAGACATTTCCGAGTCCCACACAGAACCCAACACAGGTCAGCATGTACTGAGTCTTGTTGTCCCATTTGGGTCTGTCCCCAGCCTCTTTCTCCTCCAGTGAGTCCAGCTGCTCATAGGACAATATCCTGTCCTCCAGGCCAGGATTGGGAAGTTTGAACTTCATGATCTGTCAAACACTGCAGTGGTGATACAATAGTGCACTGTGCAATGTTGGAATTTAAATTGTAGCTGACACGTGAGATCCTACTATTTATACTGGACCTCTGTAATAGATTGACTAGGCTGTGGTGTCATAGAGCATCAGCTAAAGGTGTACAGACTTTGAGGCGTAAGCTGAGTAGAACACACCTGACAGTTAACTAGTGTCTTATCTAGTGAGGAAGGGCCAATGCACAGATATGTTATAGGATGTATTGTATAGTGTAAAGTTGAAGAATGATTGAACACATTACAGTAACATAGCTGTAGTGATATATTTATAACACGTAAAGAAATCCTATGCCTTCCCTAAATCATGTATCAATATATTCATAAATTGTAAACAATTGTACTTTCCATTATTTATAAAAAAAACTATAAGTTGTTAGCTTCTTACAGTTGTGGAATAATTATTCATTTATTGTACTTGCTCCAAAAAATAAATACAACACTGTATAATTGTGTTGTTGTTGTAATTGTTAAATAACAAAAAATAAAAGCCACTCATTGTGCAACATGGCTAATTTAGGACAACTATTATCAGGGATGCAAACTCATCAGGTATGAAAAAGGTGACAAGGATCCGATCCCCCGACCCCACAGAATATCGGCTTTAAAATGAGGAATAACAGGATGTTAGCCGTCAGAACAACTAAAGCAGCAGTTATTAATAACAGAAACGTTAAAGATTTATGAAAATGCATTTTGAAAATGTATTTCCATGCCTCTGTTCAAGGCTTAGTCTGGCTTATCTGTATAGCCAGTGGTGTAAAGTAACTAAATTCATCAACTCAACAAGTACTATACTTGGGTACAATTTTGAGATACTTCAATGTTTTGCTACTTTGTTCTTCTTCTCCTCTACAGTTCAGAGGTACATGGTGTACTTTTCCTCCACTACAGTTCAGAGGTACATGGTGTACTTGTCCTCCACGACATGTATTTAATCCCTTTAGTTACTCTACAGATGTGGATGAATGATCCATCCATCCATCCATCTTCTCCCGCTTATCCGTGGTCGGGTCGCGGGGGTAGCAGTTCCAGCAGAGAGCCCCAAACTTTCTTTTCCCTGGCGACATCAACCAGCTCTGACTGGGGGATCCCAAGGCGCTCCCAGGCCAGCGAAGAGATATAATCCCTCCACCTGGTCCTAGGTCTACCCCTTGGTCTCTTCCCAGCTGGACGTGCCTGGAACACCTCCCTAGGGAGGCGCCCAGGTGGCATCCTAACTAGGTGCCCGAACCACCTCAACTGGCTCCTTTCTACGCGAAGGAGGAGCGGCTCAACTCCGAGTCCCTCCCTGATGACCGAACTTCTCACCTTATCCCTAAGGGAGACACCAGCCACCCTGCGGAGAAAACCCATCTCGGCCGCTTGTATCCTGGATGAATGATGTGAAATATAATCAAGTGTTAAATCAGACTTTAGTTCCACCTGGAGTAAATTCACAAGCTACCCTGCAGTATACAAAGTAATTCAAACTAGCTGCACCTTTACCAGCTTTGAGAACACTTTAACCCTCTGGAGTCTAAGGGTATTTTCTCGATTTGTAGATGTTTTCTTAAATCACCTTTTAAATGTATTTCTTCTAACATGGCACCCCATGTGTTGAATATCAAAATATTCAGGACAATCTCTGGGATTGCTATATATGCAAATTACTCACCTTAGAGCACTGTTTGATGAGATAAGTAGCTCAAAAGCTTAAAATTTGACATCCGATTTTCGGAAAATCTTCAAAACTTTTGTGAAAACACAAATTTACTCGTGATCGAATTGTTTTGGTGTTTTAGATTTGGTTACCAAAGTCTTAGGATCACAAAAGCAGTGAAATATTTGAATTACACTGTATACAAATGTGTTATTCATGTCTAAAATTAAAAAAATTAAATTCGAATTTTGAGTAAAATAGGTGTTTATCACTCTACTTTCACCACAGCAGGGACTGAGATACATTAGGACTGAATAATGACTTCATATTACATACCAAGGTTCATGTGATGTGTAAAAATACAAATTGAGCATTCAACCTTTTTTTTCAACCAACAATTTATTATAAATATGTTTTTTTCAACCAACTATTTATATAAATATAAGAAACTGGAAAATCTAACTATTTACAAAATTGAACATCAGAACTTTCAACCAACTATTCATTATAAATGTCAAGACAGTGTCAAGGTCTTTGTCTGTCTTCCAAGACAGTGGGTCTGGCTGCTGTGAAGATGGGGGTGATGGTGCATGGGCTGCTGTGTAGGTGGGGTGTACAAGTGCTATACGAGACCTCCACGAGACCTCCTTGCTGGCTGGGTTGAAGGTGATGGCTGTGGTGGAGCCTTTGTGCTGAGGTGTATCTTGACCTGGTGGCAGCCGCAGATGGAGGCAGCTGTAGTGATGCTGGTCTGCTGGTCCTTGGTGGTGATGGCTCTGGTGAAGGCCCTTGAGCCACGGTAGATCTTGACCTGGGGGCAGGCACAGATGGATGTTCTGGCTGCTGGATAAACGCCGCCTGTGGGCCACTAGGCCCAGACAGCTGTGAAACATCTCTGTAAAACAAATTAAAATGTAGGACAATAATTACAACTAATTTCATTGAAATAAAGTTCAAGTAAAATGTTGCTCAAGCACAAATAACAATGCACACATAAAAAGAAAGTTTGGGAGGTTGGAGAAGGAGTCTCTCGATCTCTCTCTCTCTCTCACACACACACACACACACACACACACACACACACACACACACACACACACACACACACACACACACACACACACACACACACACACACACGCACACACA
Source organism: Gymnodraco acuticeps (assembly GCF_902827175.1). NCBI lineage: Eukaryota > Metazoa > Chordata > Actinopteri > Perciformes > Bathydraconidae > Gymnodraco > Gymnodraco acuticeps. The sequence continues at coordinate 1,710,790 of NW_022990583.1, read as the reverse complement.
CACACACACACTCACACACACCCCGTCACATATTGACGGACGGTCAGGGCCCCTCCCCGTCGCTATATTACGTACAGGGTACCCCTTGCCCGTCAGGCTTCTACAGGCAGGGCGTCCCATAGACCTTCATTGCGGACAGCGGACCCCTTGACCGTCAGGCTTCTACGGGCAGGGCGTCCCATAGACCTTCATAGACCACGTGATCAACAACAATGGCCGACCTTCGTGTTATTCTCGGTGGAAAATGCCTATTTTAAGGTTCATTTGGCCAATAAAATGCGTTTTGATGTCATTTTATGCGATTAATATGAGTTGTTATTTCTGATTATTTGTGCAGTATGTACATGATGTTTAGTTTGCTAGTTATGACGAAGATTACTTCATGAATGTGTACACATTCATGGTTGCTAAGGTGGTTGCTATGGACGCTGCAACAGCTCCCAGACCACGTGATCAACAACAATGGCCGACCTTCGTGTTATTCTCGGTGGAAAATGCCTATTTTAAGGTTCATTTGGCCATTAAAATGTGTTTTGATGTCATTTTATGCGAGTAATGAGTTTTTATTTCTGATTATTTGTGCAGTACATGGACATGATGTTTAGTTTGCTAGTTATGACGAAGATTACTTCATGAATGTGTACACATTCATGGTTGCTAACGTTTTTTTGGTGGAAATGTGTTTTTTCACAGCAAAGTCACCCTCTGTACTTGGACTTATTGGGAGAATTTAAAGGCAAGAACATCCCAAATATTCATTTAGGTCTTTATTTTAGACCTTTAGTGTTGCCGTCTGTGAGGAAAATAAACGGGGCTCAGAGCCTCGTATTTTTAAAATCTTTTTTCCTTCTAATTTGTTATTCTTCTCAAAATAGCACACTGTTATTTACTCACCAATAACACACAATTATCCTTGCTTTTATTTATTGGTTTAATTCCATAATCTCTGGCTTTTTTGGCGTTCGCCAGGAACTGAATTTCAAAATAAAAATAACCGGAAACAGACGTAGGCCTGCCTTAAGGGACATTTCGAGCATCATTGCGATTGTCAACATTTTTGAGTTTAGGATGGCCGAAGACACTACACTACCCATAATCCCCAGCTATCGTTTAGGACTACAGTCCCCGTGATTAATCTTCAAGGTCTGGGATTGGATGTTGGAGTGGCAGTGCGCCAAGGTTACGCCGAGCGTCAAACAGCTGTTTGAAATGGAACGAAACCACGCCAGACTATCCAAAACTGGAATCGAACGCCCCCCCAGAACTATACACTACACTATTGTGTTTCGCAAAATGTTCTATGGGACGTCTCTACTGAACGTTTTCCCCACAATTAGAAGTTGCCAGTATTAAAGACATTGGTGTTATCAAATGTAAAACATATAATTAATAAATGGGTGAAAATCGCTGTCCATAATGCGCAGCATTAATATATAGCATTAATATATACCCACATGACAGCTCATTGATACTTTGTAATTCTACTCAACTACAATTCAGAGGTTAACCTGGTATTTTTACTCCACTACACTTATTTTAGTTACTTTGCAGATTCTGATTAATGATGTGAAATATAAACAACCCTTAAATCAGACTTTAGTTACACCTGAGTAAAATTCAGGTAAGGTGATTGTCAAGTGCCAACAATCAGGAGAGATATTTGATAGTTGGTGCTTGAGAAGACTAAACATGTATCTGCAATTGACATGAATGGAAACGAGTAATAAAGTATATTAATTACTCGTTATTCTCTACTAATAGTTAATTAAAGACTGTATATTATGGCTATTTTGCACATCCCTTTCAAGATTTCAAGATTTTCAAAGGTTTATTGACATATGATATCATATACACAACTACAGTGTAGTTATGCAATCAACAGTTTATTACAAGACATCTATATGTGTGTCCCTCCACCATTAAACTGTCATATTCTGCACATTTCTTATTCTATCTATCTACATAAGAGTATAATCCATATGTATAATATCAGTTAAAATAAGTGCTTCAACATAGTTAACATTGCAGGAAAGCAATATATTAGACGTTAAGTACTTTGTCAGGCTTAATATTTATCTGTAGATAGATACCCCCAACGTTTTTTTCTTATTTAAAAGAAGACCTTAACCTGTTATTTAATGTTTAAATAAAGGTTAATTCGTTTTTCTGTTTTGCACCTCCTCCTATTAATATCTTTGTACATCCTGCACTAAACTGTTTTATTGTAGAGATCACTTATAGTATCTTCTTGATTTTTTATATTCTATATTTATACTTTTCCCCCTATGAAAGTATGTACTCTTAATATTTTTTTAAACAAATAAAACACATAAAAACAATAATTCAATAACGTGCTTTAACCACTAGGCACACAAGGTACACACAGCCATAATAACTTTGTATTATTAGTGTTGGACACTTGTATGTACAACATCTGAAGATGTGTAGTTTTATTCATGCTTTCACATAATTTTACAGCATATTGCTATACTATTTCAGACTCAGTATTTACATTCTTACATTCAAAATGCAATCCAATTCAAATCAGTAATATCTTTAAAAACTACAAGTCCTTTTATATCAGCTGTGCACCGTTATGGTGTAAATATAACCTATCTATGAATTATATCAAATTAAAAGTCAGCCGAATTAGTGTTGATACTGCAAGGAGACGTATTGTGTGAAGAGAAATTGAAGATGTTGTTTAATTGTTGAAATATTTATGATCCACGTCAAGTATTCAGTTTCGGCGGCATTTCTTCAGTTTTTCCAAAGGTCTTCTCATCAGGGCTCTATAAATAAAGAACTACGGCAGATCTGTAATATACAATGCAGCCGAACCGTGTATTACAATGCCGTTATGTGATGACTTTCAAAGAGAAAAGCAAGAGCACTCGGAATTAAGTATTATTTTAAAAATGTTTTCCGGATTTCATATAATATAAACACCAAATCCCAGCATGCATTGCAGCTAAACATCCAATCAGCGTAGCTGAGGATCTTGGGTAATCGCTCGAAATGCCTACGTCTGTTTCCGGTTATTTTTATTTTGAAATTCAGTTCCTGACGAACGCCAAAAAAGCCCGAGATTATGGAATTAAACCAATAAATAAAAGCAAGGATAATTGTGTGTTATTGGTGAGTAAATAACAGTGTGCTATTTTGAAAAGAATAACAAATTAGAAGGAAAAAAAGATTTAAAAAATACGAGGCTCTGAGCCCCATTTATTTTCCTCACAGACGGCAACACTAAAGGTCTAAAATAAAGACCTAAATGAATATTTGGGATGTTCTTGCCTTTAGATTCTCCCAATAAGTCCAAGTACAGAGGGTGACTTTGCTGTGAAAAAACACATTTCCACCAAAAAAACGTCAGCAACCATGAATGTGTACACATTCATGAAGTAATCTTCGTCATAACTAGCAAACTAAACATCATGTACATGTACTGCACAAATAATCAGAAATAAAAACTCATTACTCGCATAAAATGACATCAAAACGCATTTTAATGGCCAAATGAACCTTAAAATAGGCATTTTCCACCGAGAATAACACGAAGGTCGGCCATTGTTGTTGATCACGTGGTCTGGGAGCTGTTGCAACGTCCATAGCAACCACCTTAGCAACCATGAATGTGTACACATTCATGAAGTAATCTTCGTCATAACTAGCAAACTAAACATCATGTACATCAGTAACCACCAACTGGCGGCCCGCGGGCCACATCCGGCCCGCCAGACATTCTCATCCGGCCCGCACGACGGGGGTGACTGCGGCGTGGTTCGCAGTAACCACTGTGTGCAGTACCGGAGTCCAACAGAGAGGCAGCAGATGCGGGACAGTAGACTGCGTACTGCAAAACCTTCCCTGCCTTGAAGAATAAGTGATCCTTCGTTGTGAAGAGTCTGGTTTGTGCGCTCCGCACCACAGCAGTAGCCCTGCTGCGACAGAGTCCAACAGAGAGGCAGGAGCTGCGGGACAGTAGCCTAGAAGCAGGGTTGGGTTGTAACGGAATACATGTAACGGCGTTACGTAATCAGAATACAAAAATCAAGTAGGCTAACTGTATTCAGCTGGCGTTACATTTGAAAAACGAGTAATCTGATGACAGTTACTTTCGTAAACCTGAAGTGAATACATGTTGGAATACTTATTGGAATTATTGGTGGAAAAATTTCCTCACAAAATGTAATATTCATTACCGGCAGAGCTGTGTGCACACTGCACGGCGCTGCAGCATGTCTGTGAGCGAGAGAGAGATGCAGCGCGTCTGTGAGGCCCCGCCCCCGCACGCAGATGAGAGAGAGATCTCTTTTAAAATATATTGAAGTTAGAAACGGAGATGGTTAGATAAAATGTGCAAGATAACGTTTATGTAACATTTATTTATTGTCGAAATGATGACATTTCATAACGGGATCAAATCAAAGTGAATGGCCTGCTGCTGCTGAATGCCTGGGGCAAGTGACTGGAAAAAGTTTTAAAAGTTATAACATCGTTTCAGATAATAAATAATAATGATAATTCATTCTATTTAGGGGCGCCTTTCAAAGCACCCAAGGACACCTTACAATTCATAACATATTCTAAGGAAGGTTTTAAGACAGTACAAAGAATGCAGTCCGGGTGATGTTTTTTATGTGTGGTGCAGATGAGAGAGAGCTGTCCAGAATGACACCAAGATGTTGTGTTTGAGTTTTTGATAAGCCATTAAGGCGAGACACCCCAGGTGAATAGGGTAATTTTTTTAACTTGAAGGTATCAGATAGACATTTCTCCAGTTAATTACTTCCAATAAGGCAATTGTTTTTTGTATTACAAGTTTTTTTTTCAAGTATGTTTCAATATGCAAATTATCCATTATCTCATTAAATATGCACCTATTTTAACACATTTCAGGAATCGGAATCTGAACTTTGGATAAAGCCAGGTTCAAAATTCTTGTTTCATTTTGTAGGCATATTAGTATCGAAGGCTTTTACAGAAGGGATATTGGATATCTCTTTTTATCACTCCATAAATCAGAAAATACTGTCAACAGCCCTAAAATATCAATTTTCGCCATGTTTTTAGGTATACAATGTTGTATAATTCAGGCTATGAATGATATATGAACAAACCCTTCTGTAAAAGCCTTCATAATATTGTTAGGAATATAACTGGAAGGTTTGGTGTGTGTACGTGCTACTGAAGTGGAAATGTCGAACTCAGAGTAGGAGAAAAAACTCATTTTGAGAAAACGACCTTTAAAGATTGCAGTGAGGCGCTAGCTAAACCCTCCTGTTCTTTGGATGACAGCTTGCGCATCGACGCACTCCGTCAAGGTATTTCATGTCCGGGGTCATTTGTTTTTTGTATAACCTTGCTTCGTGCAAGTGACAATTGTTGTCGTCTTCTCTGTGAACGTTTTTTCGCCGTTCTTTTGCCATTTTGAGATTTCAATTTCTAGCGGAAAGCTAACCAGGAAGTGTTTTAGCACACCACGTGACGCATCTGAACGAATCACGTTGTCAGAAATTGACACCAGCCAATGAGATTTCGTTTCTTGGTTTAAGACCCCTTTGTGCTTTCACGATTGGTTGCTGATACAAAGGAAATGACCATATTTGGATCCGATGAGATTGTGCAGGAGAGACACAGCTTTCCAGCTATATCTCTGTTGATGGTGCACACAGCGGTCGCGGTACTTTATGTTACGTATGAATGCTAACTTTTGATGAATTTAGGAGAAATCTACAGACGCAAATAGACAAACTATAGTAGAATAAACACTTAAATGTGTATTTTGTACGTTTTCCTTCCAAAAGCCTGAAAGAAAACATGTTATAGAATCAAAATAGCACAAAATCTCAAAATGGACCAGTACTTGAAAAACGATATTTTTGCCTGCCGTGTCTCGCCTTAAAACAGTAAAATACGTGTCTCCTGTTCACCAAAACATACCCATCTGTTATGGAAAAAGAAAGTATTCCAAAAGTATTCTAAAAGTAATCTGAATACGTTAAAGTAGACCCGATTCCAACGTTTAAGACACGTAACTGTAACTGTATTCTGATTACTTTCAGAGCCATGTATTCAGTATTTAGTAACTGATTACAGAACACTCAATACCCCCCCCCCCCCCCCCCCCCCCCCCCAACTTCAAAATTCTGGACTATATAAAAATCGCTGGCCCGCGATAGTGTCTATTGGATACATTTTGGCCCTTGGACAAATGTAGTTGGTGATCCCTGATTGTACATGAACATTGATGTTGATCACGTGGTCTATGAAGGTCTATGGGACGCCCTGCCCGTAGAAGCCTGACGGTCAAGGGGTCCGCTGTCCGGAATGAAGGTCTATGGGACGCCCTGCCCGTAGAAGCCTGACGGTCAAGGGGTCCGCAATGAAGGTCTATGGGACGCCCTGCCCGTAGAAGCCTGACGGGCAAGGGGTACCCTGTACGTAATGTAGCGACGGGGAGGGGCCCTGACCGTCCGTCAATATGTGACGGGATGGGAGTGAGAACGTGTTGCACACACACCCACACACACACACACACACACACACACACACACACACACACACACACACACACACACACACACACACACACACAGGTATTTCCAGTTACTTTACATTCAGTATAAAATCATAGACACACATATACATAGGCTACATCTGATTACAAATTCTCATCTGTACAGGACGGTAAAATAATAACAGGCACACATATAAATAAATCTATGACAAAGTCTCATCTGTACAGAACAGTATCATAAAATAATCGATGGCAAAAACATGTCACTGTAAATGTCTCCGTTGTGGGACGAATACATGATTAATTTAATCATCTACACATGTAATCTCACTTTTACACACCAAAATAACGTTAACACAGAGTAAACGTTTGCTAATGGAGAGTCTATTTTGTCCAATAAAAAGTTCATGACTATCGATAACAAATATATATCAATAAACCTATTGTTCATTTTCGCGGTATTCCCCACACATTGCCAGTACACTATTACTGTAATATTTACACTTACTCATGTCCAAATGGATCCTTGTTGTTGTCTTTGTATTCTTCTTCTTCTTCTTCTTCTTCTTCTTCTTCTTCTTCTTCTTCTTCTTCTTCTTCTTCTTCTTCTTCTTCTTCTTCTTCTTCTTCTTCTTCTTCTTCAGAAGAGTCGAAGACTTCAGGTTCTGAGGCTCTATCTTCACTGCTGCGAGCGAAACAAATCTCTAGCGAAGTCGGCAACTGTAAAGTTTTTTTAGCCATTTTCTCTGTCTCTCTCTCTCTCTCCTCACAGACCTAAACTGATGGGAGACACGTGGTTTATGTTTTGTTTACTTGGTGGGTAGGTCCTTAGTGATTTCTTGATGTCCATTGGTCATTTCAGACCATGATGGCTGCCGGTCGAGATTTCCTTGACGGACACACGAATCCACCAATCCCACACAGTGTAAAGTCAAGCTGCTTTGAGCGGCCATATTGGCTGCTGTGCCCTGGTTACAGTCTCACAGGAGATACCGCTGGAAAGCTACTCTTCCAGCGATTCCGCGGATATCTGAATCATATTTCTACTCCTTATAATCGAAAATATATGATTAAGTACGTAAAATTATGCGCACTCCAGAGGGTTGATCAATCATTATAAAACATATCAGATATATTATTCTGAAATGGATCAATTTGCACAGTGACTACTTTTACTGTCGCTACTTCACTATATTTTGATGATAATACTTTTCTACTTTTAATTGAGGAACATTTTGAATGCAGGACTTTTACTGTAACCGAGTATTCCTACACTCTGGTACTTCTACTTTTACTCAAGTTCAAGATCGGAGTACTTCTACTTTTACTCAAGTACAAGATCTTAGTACTTCTACTTTTACTCTAGTACAAGATCTGTGTGCTTCTACTTTTACTCAAGCACAAGATCTTAGTACTTCTACTTTTACTCTAGTACAAGATCTGTGTGCTTCTACTTTTACTCAAGTACAAGATCTGAGTACTTCTACTTTTACTCGAGGGCGACTGTGGCTGCGAGGGAGTGCGGTCGTCTTTCAACCAGAAGGTTGTGGGTTCGATCCCAGCCACATGTCGATGTATCCTTGGGCAAGATACTTAACCCTGAGTTGCTCCCGATGGCATGGTGAATGTGTGTGAATGTTAGGTCCTAGAGCAAGTGGTACCGCTCTGTATGAATGGGTGTGAATGGGTGAATGACATGTAGTATGTAAAGCGCTTTGAGGGGTCGTAAAGACTGGATAAAGCGCTATATAAGTACAGTCCATTTACCATTTACTCTAGTACAAGATCTGAGTGCTTCTATTACTCAAGTACAATATCTATACTTATACCACCTCTGTTTATAGCCTATGAAAAAACTATTAGAAAACGAAGTCTAAAGCTAACGTTAGCAGATAGTGACAAAGTATGCTAGTTAGCTAGCTCAACGATTCCTTAAATAATATTGCGACAGAAAACCTTCTCAGTGCACATCACGCTCTGCCGCTCTGACAGGGAGCTCTGCTCTGAACACCTGAACGGCCCGTTCTAACAGTTGTTCACCAGCGGTCCAGTCTGTGCCACAGTGACTCCGGACCACACAGTTAATATTAACGAACGCACCCGTAGGTAATGTAGCTGCTGAAGCTAGACCCTCATCGTGGAGCAGCAGAGCCTTATTATACATCCATGAGCAGAGCCGACTGGCAGGAAGACTCGAGCACATAACTCGCGCTTCATTATAATATATAAAAAAAGAACACCATGCGTGTATGATGGCACATCGCGGCCGCAGATTACTCCGGGTCCCAGACCCCCCCCATACCCCAAAAATATTTTTATTGCAGATCTACATGAATCACACAAACAACCTATTTTGGATTCAAAACGGCACATTTCGCCGAAAGGTGACAAGTTTGCATCCCTGATTATATACAGTATATTATTGGAATTATCATTTTTCATGCATTCATATTTTCAGTGCTTTATCGTTTCAGCTGCTTACGTTGAGACCATTGCTATTCTTTTTTAACTTGACATTACATGTATAATAATGCATAATAATTCATTAGTTGGTTATATAGTATTTTGAGTATTTGAAGTTTAGCGATCAAACACACGTTTTGAAAGTACAATACCTACCCTCTGTAGTAGAGAAGAAGTATAAAGTAACTACCATATTCAATACCCAATAAGGCCTACAATGACCTCATAATTGTAGCTTGTTTAGTTCAGTAGGCCGACTTGGGACATTTCTTCCCCGACTGCCTTTTATTTATGTCAAATTATGGAGGGAGTCTGTCTACTTGTCATGTTGTTTTGTCATGTTTCCTTTATTTGCAATAGTTCTGTACAATTGCTATAGACCGTAGCATTTATCTAGAAAGACTACAAGACGTTTGTCAATTAATTAAATAATTGCACTGCTAGGCCTGCCATGGATGTATAATAAGAACTGGATACAGTGTGGGAGGCGGGGCCTCATTAATTCCTATGAGAGTTGCTCATTAGCGCATGATGATAAAATGGCCAAACTTTTGAGAGAGCGAAACGTCACAGATTACCCGGCATGCCTGAGAAGTACCCGTATGTGCGCTCATAGCGCATGCGCAACTTTAACCAAAATGCTCGTTCACATCAAGCACGTCAATTTGCGTACACGTAAATTACAGAACCGCGCGTTCATGACAGCATGGTAATGATTTGTTATTATGATGGATTTGATATTAATGAGGCGGCAGTGAGCAGCTAGCGGCTAGCTAGAAATTATGCTAATGTACACATCAATCGTTATGTACTTATATTACGCTGTAACAGGATCTAGTGATATCCAAGCAACAGAGCTTCATTTAGCATGAAATAATTATTGCACTGTATATATATATATATATACAGTGCAATACCAGGGTTGCCAACTTTGGGTACCTGGCTGGAGTGAGATTTTGGTATCATGGGTTTGATTACACATATGCGCACGAAATGACTGCTATCGTGTCAGTAGCGGGACCTTAGCATATATATAGGATATATATTTACAATAAAGACACAATATTGGACACAGAATATAAAGGGCACACAGTTTCATTCACTAATGAAAGTCAAACACATGTTTGTTTCCACTGTTTTATTGTGTGCATAGGCCTGTCGCGATAAGCAATTAATTGACTTATCGTACGATAAATAAAAATGAACTCGATAAATTGCCATTTACATGAGGATGTGACTAGCAGTTTGAAAGGATGTACTTGAATTATTATTATATATTATCAGTATGTCAGTGGTCTAAAATGGTCATACAACGGTGTCGACAATATTATCGGTTATCGCAATAATTTCCGGGAAAATGTATCCAACAAAATAAATTATCGTGAGAGGCCTATACACACACACACAAACACATCTACAGACTTACTCCAAACTGCCAAATATATTAATTAACACACTCTCACTCTCATACTCTTTGACTCTATTTTGGCCTAGTAGAACAATAAGCAGCAGACTTTTACTTTTTATCATTTCTACTGGATCTTAGATCTGCGCATGCGCAATATGGGGCGGCAGTGGCGGCCACGGAGTATTTTTGTTGGGTAATCTATGGTAGGGCTAACGGTTAACCCATACAGTGGTGGGGCTCAAGTCAGTATTTGCAATGTAATTACATACACGCTCCCCTTGACAGTGAAACGCCATGCGTGAGGTTTAGATTATTTCCTTGTCTCAATCCAAATTGAACTGTATGAAATAAAAAGGCACATTTGTCTTGTAGTAAATAAAAAGGGCGACCTGGAGCCAATGCTGCAACTTCCCCACAGGTGAAAGAGTTGACATGCTGAAAACCCAACCCCTGTCTGGGGGGATTCTCCCCCAGGAGATTTTTTGAAATACTAACATAAAATACACATTCTGGTACTCTCTTGAGAAGAAAAATAAATACATCTATTACTACAGGACATATTTAAAAAAATGAATGCCATTTTAGTTTTTTTTTACTTTGTTCTGAAAGCTGAACCTGCTGCTCCTCACAGAGAGAAGAGGGAAGAGGCTGTGTGAATGACTTTACATTGTGGATAAGGGTGGATAGCCCCCATTGTTCTGTGTGTCAAAATGAAAGACAGCCCACACACCTATCAATCATCAAACCGTGGGGTCTTATTTAATTACGTGTTGATTTCTATCAACACGTAATGTTGTATCGATGTATATAGAGATGTACTACAGCAAAAGTATTCTCCGTCGGGACTTCCTGCAACAACACCACGCCGGTATCTTGATTCTGATTGCCAGAAGACATTATCAAAGATGTTCTATTGAGAAGACGATCAAACTACGTGACAAAAGTTTTCAAAACCGTTTCTAGTCTTCGGTATTCTTGTTTTGGCGTGAGAATAGTTTGGGCAGCGTGAGAGAGTGAAACCGTGTGTCACACGCCAGTTGCGAGAGTTGGCAACCCTGGCAATACGAAGCTACAGGGACGTTAATAACGTCGGTATTATTAACTTAATTATTTAATACAACATTTACGGTACAATATGTAATCATACTGCCCATGTAGTATAATAATGAATTACAGCAAACATGTGCAATATATCCATGATTACAGTTCCGTGGGATGGCAGTAAGACGATATGGGTCCGTTCTTATTGTGCATCCATGGGTAAAGATAAACCCAACTCACATTGGTTTCTCAAACAGCATCTCTGTAAACTACGTGTATTCACTGAATTTCACTCTCTGCCTTTAACGGCTCGTTGTAGCTCCAATAGCTCCAGCCCCCACCCTCCCTGTGAGCACAGTGTGCTCTGATTGGTCGGGACCATGCTGAACACGTCACATGAACGTGCCGGGCGGCGATGTCCCGTGGGTTAGATGCGCGTTCATAATGCAGAGGGAAATAACTCTCAGAATAACGTTATTAGCACATTTTTACAACTTGAGGAACGAATGTTTTTTAATAAGGGCTATACAAGTGTTCATACTGGGTAGTTAATTTAGTTTAAAAAAAAGTATCCAACGATTTACAGACCACTCTTTCCCCATGTAAGTCAATGGGAAAAAGTGTTTCCGGGCCTGGCAACCAAACGGAAGTGCAGTACCGCCGTTTGGCCACCACGAATATTTTCATCTGAGTCCGGCGCACTTCCTGGGGGCTTGGGCCATGGATGTATAATAAGAACTTTGGCCCTGCATGGTTGAGTCACTGCCAGTTTCAGTGCTGCGTTTGTTTTTGTGTGCTTCTCATGTTCGCCACTGGAGGCCGCCATTGCGCCTGTAATATGAGCTGAGTCTGCCGGCTGAGGTCTGACTGCTGTGTCCCCTGGCAGCAGAGTTTATGCTTGAGGAGGGAGCCGCTTCCCATCGCTCTCACAGTCCAAGAGTGGCAGTCCGTCCGCAGTCTGCCTCAGCACCTCTAACGCCCGCTATGCCCTTGGATACTGCCACCCTGCTCACTTCCACACCGATTAACCGTCAATCTTAACGGGGTACCCTGGATCTGTACTACTGGAGTGTTGCGTTCACTGTCCTGAGTCCTCTGCGCTGCGAATGGAGAAGGTCCAAGGATAACAGAGGGGTGCAGGACTGTGCTACTGCAGAAGACCTGCCGGTAGTTCGCTGCCTGGGGGGCTGCCATTTCTGTCAGGGGCTGTGGTGTCGCATCCACTGTTTTAATTATCTAAAATCGCCTTGCATGGATGCAGCATGGCTACGTTTATATGCAGGGTGCAGTTCTTAGATGATACTGATCCATTTAACAGCACCAATTTCCCCGAGCCCACCAGGCCACCACTTTTCACTTTCAGGGAAGATATTCCTCTGATAAATCAGATTGCTGGAATCCACAGACTGCTAAAAGCCCCACACAAGGTATGCACTACTTATTTCTTTCTGGGTGATGTTTTTGTTCATGTCTCTTTAAAGGAGCTTAGTGATCAGTTTTCACCTGCAAAATGCTAAATTAATAATTAGCTTGAACATGGGGTTACCAAGCAAACATAATAAACTATCATAGAGCCTGCGACTTTAAGCAGCTTGCTGTTATGGGATGCTGATTAAGCATCAACATGCATTCAGTTACTGCATGCACAGTGTCAGTAGGATTCACCTATAGTTTGACATTATGGTGTATTTGGTGACTTTAGATGATGATGGAACTATGTATACACCCACTGTTTGGCTGAAGAGCAGTAATCTAGTTAATGTTTACCTCAACCACAACACTAATCCCCTCAGTTTGACCTGTTTCTCTGACTACCCATTAGCTAGAGGAGCAGATATATTTTAAAGTGTTGTTCCAGTTAATGTGTATTTTTAATAAACAAACAAAGGAGGAAATTGATAAGGCAAATGTTTGTTTTTACTCAATCTAAAATCGATGATTGTTTGTTTACTTTAATTTTCAATCAACTCAACATAGTGTTCTTCTTGACTAACTAGGATCTGCAATTTCTTTCTGAAAGTATTTAATGGAAAATAAGCCAACTTTGCATTTCTGTAACCATTAATGGATAGGCTTGATGTAGGAAACCACTTCTGCTATTGTCACTACACCGTGTAAATTAGAGTGAGGGGGTTCAAATACCCAGTTGGTCTGTTATTGAGGGATGGAAAAGGGTAATTCCCTAACCAAATTGTCATAGATCTGGGGATTTATTTTCGCAATCACTTGATCCAACACAACTTTGAAACCATGTGCAGTGAAAGACAATAGTTCTGATGGTTAACATCTTACCATGAGCCTATTCTGTTATTTCCTTAGTAAAAAGCCAAATTCCTTTTGTAGTACCTCTACATTGTTGTGGTTGGTCAGCAACATAACGTCTGTCTGAATGTAGTCCTAACTGTTGAGAGGTGAAACCGTACACATTGTTTTGGTTGCAAAAGTTGGCCTTCCTAAAATCCACAACTGCACAGCCAGTTTTAAGCAGCCCAAAATAACTGGCCATTCCGCTTTGGTATAGTGTAAATTGCCTTGTTTACGTTTCCTAAAGACAGCCAGTGACAAATAATGTTAACCTGAAGCATAGATTATTTTTATTTTCTCTTGATTCTTGCCTTCTGATCAGACTGCATCCAAACATATTTTCTTAAGGCCTCATCTTCTGACCTTCATATTTAAACAAAGCAAAGTGCCCATAGCATCAAAGGTTGAATCTTTCAATGGGTATTTATCTTAGTCTTGCCGGGAAGTCACATGAATAGAAATGAAATTAGAGTCTTTCCTTATTCTGTCAGATCAATGGTACTCCATGTAGTTTGAGAACAGCTGGTAAGATAAGTAAGGAGAGCCAGGATGCTGTGGATCACCACAAGCCTGGCTCTCATTCTGCAGCCCACTCAGTCTGACCAGCTGGATGGGACGGGAACGCTTTCCACTGCTTGAGAGAGCGGGAAGCGGGCAGAATTAAAAACACAAACAAAGAGCTGATGTACTTTGCACAGTCGACTGGTCTCATTTTAGCACTAGGCCAGCTGGACCGCAAACTAGACCGATAGGGAGTACCAGTGGTAGGCCCAGCAGCGCCTGGTTAGTAACATTTGGTCACACGGGCATTTGTGGTAAGCAGTAACTCGAAAGAGCAGCCCCGCAGCCCCTTGAGGTTTTCATAAAACAATAACACTCAGGTGGAGGACACTATGTTTCTACATTGAGCATTGAGGTCTGATTAAAACCCTAACATTTTTTGAAAAAATGACTTTGCCGTGACCCTTTAAAGACTTCAACAGCAAGTCTGTTGTCTTTGAGCGCCGTCTCTATGGTGCAGGTCAGTCTGGTATAAATAGCACGCTGCAAACACATGGTGCAGAGGGAGTCAAAACAGCTCGCATATGCTGTCTCTGGGCTGTTCCTGTCAGTTTAATTCTGCAGTCTCAAGAGTGGTGATCTGTTCATGTGTGTGTGGTTGTTGTTTATATTGTGTGTGTACATGTGTTGGATTGGTTTGTGGCTTGTACATGGGATGGCACCGTGGCCATGCAGCTGTTCGAATGACTGTTTGTGGAGTTATAACATCAAAAGCCATCATGAGCAAGGATTATATTTTATAGCAAGGGTTCAAACCTTAAATACTTGTTGTTTAGCAACAAGAGTTTGTCAGGACAGTAGACACACTTTTAAGTCAGTTTTCAGTCTGTTGTCTTTTGGAAAATGCCATATCATCATATTTGAATGCAGTATGTAATGTATTAATGTGTTAATGCAGTTCCACCGCTGAATAATCTGAGGGTTTTAATGGAAATCAAACTCTCAAAGACACCAACATTAATCAATACCATGTGTTGCTTTAGCATATCGCCTATAAACAAGTTTTACATAGCTACTGTGGATGGAAAACATGACGAGTCATCTCCTGACTCGGCCTGTCTTTTCTGTGATGAATAATGCAATGTCCTTGTAAAATGACATTTGAGCATACTATTCAGAATTTGTGGGAGCTATTCCAAATGTCCTGGTTATGTCATCATAAATCAATAGATCCATAGTCCTTCAAATGCTTGTTTTTGTCAATGTTTTGTAGTTTGTGGCTTGGTGGCCTTGAGGCCTGGCATCCGATTGCAGAGCAATATTCAAGGCAGGGGAAATGTGGCTAAGTCTTGGAGAATGGACCCTCACTTTACCAATTTCGATTTTTGGGTCACATTTTTTTCCTTAAGAAATTACAGACTCCCATAATGAGAAGTTATGTTAAATGCTGTAAAATACAGGTTCCTCCTCCATGCCTGTCAGAGCTCCTTTGAATTATTTTACACATTGTTATGCAGAGTTGAGGTTTCGATGGTCACTGCAGTTTGGAGGGTTGTCTCAGCAAAAGGGCTCCTTTCAGAAGAATGCAACATCCGTGGAAAGTCTCATGCTTGACAGAAATGTAAGATTTCTGTTGTGGTTTCTCTTTCATGTATCAAATGGGTTTTAATGTGTTTTTAAATCATGTGTTTTACAAATACACAAATACCATCCTCACCTTTTATTAAACAAATGTTTGGCTTTTGAAGTGGCTACTCTAATTCCTCTTGTTTGATTTAGAGCACAGTGCAGTCTACAGACAAAATGTCTAAGTCTAACACAGGGTTTGCATTTGTTAAACTATGCAAAAGAGTTTAATAGTGTATGCTATCTCATTCCAAGGAAGTTTGGAATGAGATAGCATTTTTGAATTGGAAATTGCATGGTGTTTATTTTTAGCCCTTTCTGCTTTAACTGCCTCCCTGGTCAGTGGACCACGGTATGGTGGTTGAAGGGAGAGGCCAGACCTCAGTGTGTGAGCACTGGTGGTTACTTCTCTGGACTTGGCCATCACAGGCCACTGTGGGTTCAAGTCCTGGGCGGGGGACAGCTAAGAAAGCGTCTGCTACTGATAATCTGTTAGCCCTGTTCCTGGATTAAGGGTCATGTATGTGCATCAACCTGGCGTGGTTAAACATGGCAAGATTTAGTAATCCAGGTTGATTATATAATGAAAACGTCACACATGCCAGCATGGATATGTGAAACAAGGATGAGTTTGATATACTGAAAGAGTATGGATTAATGACCAACTCACATAGTTCACTTTTACTTTCCCCATTTGGTCTGTGAGTCTAAACCTCGTGTGGGGAAAAGCATTTTTCAGTTCCACAGCTAATTACTGGTTACGGCTGCGAATTCAGCCCAATGTTTTGTCTATTTCAGGTTTTGATACAGAGCGTGAAGCTGAAAGAGAACAAACATTTCTTTGCTCTTGTATCCTATCCACAAACTTCAACATCACTTAAAGTACCAGTAAATTTAATAATTATACATTTTCGTTCGTAAAGTGACAGCATTTGGGCCCATTGTATTTTTTCTCTGTATTTTGTGTGGATAGTTAGAATAAGCAGTGATGGATAAACCCTTGTAGAGAAACAACATCTCAAAACTCTTCAAATGAAAATGGTTTTAGATGATTAAATCAACACTGAAATCACTAGTCTAACACATCCCTGGTAATACTGATTTGGGAACAGTTTATGGATTTAGGACATAGATAGAGGCTAACCAGTGTGGTGATTCAGAAATTAGGGGCAACATTCCCATTTTCCTTGGTTTGTTTTAGAGTCTTACCCATAATGTTAGGCCCAGCCACTCAGCGTAAATGATTTAGTGTGTCTTCTCCTTCATGCTACATTTCATATTACTGTCACAGCCGTTATTATGAAAGGCATATCAGTTCATAGGCATAACAATCTTGGGCCCAACTTTGGCCCTTGTGCCTGGATTTACTGTCTGTCCAGAATCTGTCCTGTAATCTGGAGAAGCACTTTCCTCCCTCCTCTTCATATGTACAGTACATCTTTGTTTGTTTGTCTACCTGTCTCCCTTTCTCTCGATCTAACGACCTAACTGTCTCACACATGATTGGATTGCATCAGCCTTGTGCTTCGCCTCATCTCTGGCCCCTCAATATAAAGTTGCTCTGCACTATGATACCTCCAACCCTTATATTACCAATAATCTTTTGCTTTACCATTCATGGAAGGCAAACAAGACAGCTCATAGTCACAGATTTGGAGAAAGAGCGAGAGTTATCCTTACCAACCACATGTTTTGTTTCACTTCTCCAATATGACACAGTCCTTGAGTACTGTAGTGCAGTAATACAAACAGAGTGGCTTAACAGATCAAAGCCATCCGACCCATAATGTCTTTTCCAGCCTTTTTCCTTCACGTTCAATTAAGTTACTGTCATATGTGGGAGGACATTGAACTGCATCAGACCTGGCAATAACCAGTCTAACTTGAAAAACACATGGTTTCACATGTTGCATAATATTTACATGTGGTGCTCTTCTTTTAGGAGAAAATACTCTAGCAGACTGCCTATTTGGGAAGGGTAAATAGTCATTTGTATCCTAGCCTTTGCTAGGTTACAAATCCTTAAATGTGGGCTGACAAGAGAAGACAAATGTACTGACTTAAGTATATTAGTGGACTGTACAGTATGAGGTTGTTTTAGAGACCCTGGCTGTTGATGAAACAGAACATTTCACTTTTCTTCTCTTAAGTCCAAGTTTGCCCTACCGTAAAAATGTTTGTTTTCACGTCCTCTGTTTCACCGTTGGAGCCGCGGTCCTGTGGAGCTGACAGACTCAGAATATAAATAGGTTAATATCTCCAATTTGGAGGTCATCCAGACAAGTGAACAGACTCAGACTCATTCCTGATCTCCTTGACCACAGTCAGCTGTTGACAACCCTTCAGGACCAGACAAATCATACCTCCTCAGCAAAATCATCCTGTATGATGATAGTTTATCAGACAGGGGCAGCAGACAGATAACAGTCTGCCAAACTGCTCCAAATCCGCATGACTTCTCTCCACCCTTGCCCTGCTTGTCATTGTAGAGCGCTGATAAAATAGCTTTCTATGGTCCACTGACGACTAGACATAAACCTCAAATATGCTGTGCATTTGTCCATTGATACAAAAGTCATGTCCACCATAAAACATTTATTTCTTGATGTAAGAAAGTATCATTGCAACTGAAGTTGTGAATTCAAGAGTAAAGGTGTTAACACATCACAATAGACAAGCATATCATTATGAAATATTTCCAACATTTTACACCAATCTTCTGTATCACACATCAGCAAAGCAAACCTCTTCAGGGCTTTATGCCATTCACATTCTTCACAGATTTGGAAAGGTTGACTGCGCATCATTTTGATATCATACATGGTCATGGTTCATGAGTCTACAAGTCAATCGGTTTGACCCTACTTCGTTGTAATCTGATCAGAGTGAAGCAGTATTTTGTACAGCAGGACATTGGCTCTTAGCCTCAATTGTCTATAAACTAAACTTAATCTCTTCCTTTCTTAATGTTTAGCATTCCTTTCATGTCTAAAGTGTAAATGACATAACCCTTTGGGATTGAAGACATATCAATGTTTAACTTTGTCTCTTTCCCGTCTAGCCTGACGACTGTGCCCTTCAGCTGTCCCATAATGGAAGCTACCTGGACTTGGAGTCTACGCTGGCAGAGCAGAAAGATGAACTGGAGGGATTTCAGGAGGAAGGAGGGTAAGATAATAATCACTGCTGTCTCTGTCTCTCTCTTTGCTTTCCCTTCACTATCACCAAACTTCAAAAGCAAAAGATCGCATGTACACAATGTGCTGAAATGAAAAACATTCTCCAATACTTCCCTAAAGTCGGTCAATATTGTTTGCACTTCAAAAGTTGCATTTGGGATCTGTGCCCGAACGGCTCACAAGAGAGACTGGCAGGTTGATAATGTGATTTACTTGCCAAACTCTGATTGTCTGGAAATAAAGTATGCAGGTTGTGGTGGTCCAATTAGCTGTTATGAAAAAAAAGCATTATTCAAGAGTAACTGATGTTTTTGATTAAAACAATATGTCTTTTTAAAACAGCCAAAATAAGTCTCTGCCTGAGCAGTCAGACATAATCAGTACAATGTGATTACTGTTTTTCGAGAGGGAGACACATAAAATATGTAGAGAGATTAGAGGGAACAGATAAAGGGGGGCTATGGGGATATATATTAGGCTGTATTCCTTTGCCTAATTTGATTCTATTACAGTGATTTGAATCATAATGATACCCATTTCGTTCCAGTATGAATTAGTGAAATAATCCCTTTTTTCCGGGCCTCAGCTGATTGAGCTCTGCTGCTCAGAGGCTGCTCTCAGGAGATGTTGGGGTCTGTTGGGGAGCAGAGGGAACACCCTTCACGTACCTGAGGGTCTCTTAGTTTCAAAAAGCTTCTTCTTTCTCAAGGAAAATAAGTTTAAATTAAATATCAGTGTTATTAGCTTCACTCATTCCTTTTTAAATCAATCACCTAATATCTCAACCTTATTGGCTCAGAATATGTCAAATATAATTAAGCAATAGCTCACGACAGGCCGTGGTATATGGTCATTCTATCACAGCTAAGGGGCATGGTTCGGCCTGACGTGAAGCTATTTGTGGTACTTTTCCAGTTGGTCTACCTGCTCTTCACGTAGCTCTGCATGTCGTCGTTTAGGTGTTTCTTTTTCTGGAGATAGGCACTGCTCAATACAGTCCTCCATAGTAAGGCCACCCCGGAGGTCGAAGTTAACCTTAAATGTTTCCATCTTAAGCTTTGTTAGTTTCGTAACGGACGTAATGTAACAGTTGTAACGGTTGTAGCTTTTCTCAGACGCGGAGGGATACATGACATGTGAAAATTAACTACAATTCTACCCGTGATATACGCTCATTATATCACGGCTAAGAACCAATCAGATTGCTTGATTTGACTTGTTCATTTTATAAATTACAATATTTGCTCTTTTGAAGACATTTGTCATATAAAAGTGTAATCCTGATCTTAGTTGTATGTATGAAAGTTAGCCCTATATATTTTGTATCAGTTCACTGGGGGTATTAGCACCCTTTTTAGTTGCAGACTAAATGTCTCAGAGTTTCCATGGCATTCATCCATTCATATTGAAATACCTGGCCTCCCTGGCCCAGTGGCAGCAGTGATGTCATCTAAACCACTTATGAGGTGTAGACACATCCATGAGTAATTGCCTTCATCTCTATTGAAAGTTACCTCAGAGCTCTCATTGTGAACCCACCACCAAATAACTCTCAGCTTCTAATTTAGCTGCATTGTTTTATGGAGTTAAATGAGGCTTAATTTTGACATTACTCATAGACCTGGATAAAAAAGAGAGGCTTAAAATTGTGTGTGAGTTTCATTTCTGTTTCATACAAGTTCTTTGGTCAGTTACTTTATTGACTCCATATGTTTTTATATGTACTGTGGAGTATGTTGATATATCATTTAAGTGCCTCCCACTTTAGATGATCACAAACCAAGGGTTGGCATCGGAGTTCCTGGTCGGTGGGACCACAAACATGTATGGATTTATTTGTTTAACTTGGAATTTATAAGCTGCTCTGTAGCTTGGTGTTTCTATTGGACGTTGAAAATGCCATCCTTTCCCAGTTCCATCTGAAATTGTTCGGAGCTTATGGAAGGCTATAGAGGGCTGTGAGGTTAAAGTGGTCCACTTCTTCTCTCGTCGAGGAGCTAGCCTGCCAGGGCTTGTGTCCTGCCAGCTGGCACTGACTGGTATGGATGTGTGTCATTAAACCCACACAGTGTTGTCTGAGGAGGCTGGGGGTAAAGGTGGTTAGCCAATTATTTTGTATAAATAGGGCAGTTCTGCTCTCTGGCTTTTTATGGTGGTGATATGCCCAGGATTACATCCCCTACAGCTCGCTGTTGTTGATTTGATGATTATTGAGCTAATACAAAGGTCTGATGAGCCAGTTCACCTTTTCTTGTTCCATTGTATATTTGATGTCATGCTGCTTTTACTGCAGATCTGTCAACAGCAGTCTCGAGTCCAAAACATCTAACCTACTTTAAAAAGAGTTTAATTTCCCCTGAATTTGTTTCTGAGTTTTACAACGTGATGTCAGAATAACACTCCAGTTAACAAGCAAAATTATGCTTTTATTATAATTGCTTCAAGCCCAGCCACCTACCTTTGCAAAGAAAATAGTACTCTATAGCGCTTGAGTTCCTGAACCTCCCTGATCAGTGGCCATCTGTACTGTAATTGATATTAATGGCAGGTTACATTCCTGAGGCGCCTGTGTCATACCTAGTGTCTTTACAAACAGATTCAAGTATGATCCTCTGACAGAGCGCTGCAGAGCAAGGAGATATCCATGTCACGGGAGCTTAAGGGCCATAATCACTTCCACACCATGTTTGAAGCTCAGCTATAGGCGCTTGTGACTCATAAATCCCCTGTCGCATCTCTGGTACAGTCTCACTTAGCTATATCTGACCATATAGCACAGACATGCGCTCAGGCATATCTGCACAGTTTAAGGTAGTCAGTGTATCATTTAGTTTCCTAGCTGTGATAGATTGATTGACCCTGTACACACACAATTTCCTGCATCTGTAACCCTGAGCCCAGATGGAGTATGGGGGACGTAGTTAGGATCAGATGGCCTGACATGTGCTTAAAGACGTTTACAGTCCTTGAATGTTTTTCTGGATTACATGGATTGAAGAGCGAGATCCTGTTTTAGCATTTCAGGGGCACTTACTCAGGGCCTGATGTTTGAAAACGGAAAATTGAACTGTATTTGGAGGGTTTTGAGTTCGGCTTATGACTTTTTGCTCAAATATGTGACATTGATTGGCAGCTGATTTGTAAAGTTGTAAGTCCTCAAGGGCATATCCTAGCGTGTCTAAAGAAGATAACATAAAGTGCTGTTGTTGACTTCATAATTGATTCAGCATGTGAAATGTGTAGCTGACACTTTTTTTGCATTTCACTGTCCTAGTACACACAAAGCACCGCTGAAAGCCAGCAGTTTTCTGCTGAATATGCCTTTCTTTTTTATTGAGTGTTCTTGATGTGTTCGACAACCAGTTAGAAGTCAAGCATATTAATACTCAACTGTTAGTGCTTCAACCATCCGATCCTCTCCTTTCATCTCTCTTAGGACAGCTCCACTTTCCTTATTCTCATTTTGCTATGCCCCACTTGGACATTGTTTGGTAGACGCTAACAGCACACAAGATTTTTATTTGGTGAGAAAAAAAAAGCACATTTGAAAAGAACCAGAGCAATTGTCAATCGCAGTACAGCTTACACTTCAAGGAGGAAATAAAACACCAGTTGCCCCTTCTGTGTTTGGAGAGCAGTTTACGGGTATTATTAACAGAATAGAACAGCTTTGGGATTGTTCAGTGTGTATGTGGTTTTGAGACTTGGTCAATGATTAGTGAAGAGCTGATTATACAGTCTCCCAACCCACCCCCCCCTCCGGTTCACCCAGTCTCTGCGGGTCCCTCTACTGATGCAGGGGTGTTCACCAAGAAGTGCTGCGTCAGTAGACTTCGATGGGGCCTTTTTGTCTGGCATTAATTGGTCTTTGCGGAGAGGTAAACTGGCTTTACTGTATACTGCATTGTTATAAGTGTTCACCTTCTGTGGGTACACTCTTTCAGTTAATAAACCAGTAATGCTCCCTCAGATAAAGCTGGCAGGTATCCACTGATCCAGTTGGGTATTAGGATTAAGACTGAGCTTTATGAGCGTACTCTATAATAGAGCAGTGAAGGGAGAATAGAGAGGAAAATAATATGTGGTATCTAATTGGCAGGTATAGTTACGTTACCACAGCTGCATTCCTGTTTGCAATATTCGCAATAATGATGAATAACAGATTTGTGCTATTAAGTAAAAATATTTATAGTGCTCGGCTTCTTTTCATGTGCAGAATGAATAAAAATGGCCATATGTTTTCATTGAATCTTTTATAAAGCCGTCTAATTTATATCAATTGCTCTGGGTAATGGTCAGGAAGTAAGACATAAGTAAGAAGTTTTGGGTAATTGACAAGTTAATTAATTTTATGACATTATTAAGCAAATTCCTTGATGTTCAAATAGCTGCAACAAAGGTATTTAAGAAGCATGATTGTGCATATGATCAATCAGATTTAATTTATGCATGGCCTAAAGGTCCCATCCATGTCATGGCCATTTCTACTGATCATAATTCCATTGTTGAGGTCTACTAGAATAGATTTACATTGTGCAATGTTCCAAAATCACATTGGTTTTCTCATACTGCATCTCTGTATAGTATGTGTATTCACTCTCTGTCCTACACGCCTTGTTGGAGCTCCTGCCCCCCCCCCCCCCTCCCTATGAGCCCACTGTGCTCTGATGTGTGATTATGTGTTACAATGGCGTTTGTTAGCAACCAGGAAAGGACACCAGTAATGACAAACAGATGAGAATGCTGCGTGGCCCGTGGGTATGAGTGCCGTGTGGGCAGGACGTTGCGGGGCTTGCTGCTCCGCCCTTTGAGGCTCGAGGAGCGGACAGTGTGAGCTGGATTACTGGTGTCGTTTCCTGGTTGCTGCGTGGGGTCTGCGAGACAGCGAGACACCACGGAACTCAGCCTGAGCACACACACGTGAGTGTGTGGCGAACTGTGAGTGGAGATCCACGGAGCCGAGGCTGAGAAAAGATAAGGTGTGTGCCGGCGAAACTCCGCAGAGTAGCGTGTGTGTGTGAGGAGCTCCACGGATTGGTCCATTTGGACCTAGGTATGGTTACGTCACCATACTCAGGAAGAAAAAAATGGAAAAAGAAAAATCTCCAACGAGGCGTTCTGGGGCAGCATAGACAGGTATTTTCTGTGTTAGAGTTTTACTCGCTACAGGGTGTACTTTGAGGGTTTTTGACTCTGCAGACCGTTTAAATGCAGAAAAAGCTACACACAAGGGGACGGGTAATAACCGGACAAGCATGACATGGGACCTTTAAGTTAACTACAGTACCAGCACATGAAGAGACCAGAACGTTCTGGCACAGAGAGAGGAGGGACTTCAGTAGGTATTACAGCGTATCCTAACCAATTTGTTATTCAGCTGACATTCTTTATAGTTACAATTATGTTGAGCTTCACCCTTGACAGGCCTGCAGCACTGTCTGTAGGAATGTCCAATGTTCATGTGTAATTGGTGAGGGGGGTCTGAAACCTCACTTGTATTCTTTGCACGTTTGTTTAATTTGATAATGAGCATGTTGGCCTGTGTAGCCTCAGGTCTTGGTTAAGCATAGGGATACTGTTCCAGCCAAGCGGAGAGAAAGCAGACTTTCGTGACAAAATGGATCTGGTTACCCATTTGCCTCAACAGCATCACAGAGGATTAAGTTCCTGTTTGCTGTCTCATCTCGCAGGCACAGGTCCATGTTGACAGATGTTGATTCTGTGTCATCTCTGCTTGTTGCTGGATATTATACTTAATAAGTAATGAGTATATTCAGATTTCCCCTGTCATGTAATCTGCTTGTGTGTCTCTCAGGAAAGATGTCAGAATGTCTCTCAGGAGCAGTAATGCTGCTGCTGGTTCATGGTGAGGCTCCAGTGTGATCTGCAGTCTGTGCTGATGGTGTGTTCTGTGCCTGTCAGGTCTACTGCTGCCTGATTGTCACTAAGAGTAACAGTCTGGTGCTGGCACTGCGCCAGGCGGAACAATCACACAGCCTTTGTGCACGCGGCATAAAAGCCTATTTGTCAGGGAGCCGAATTAGGAGGGGGGGGTTGTTGCGCAACTCTACCTGCTGTGCTCTTGTCTAGTCAGGAGGTTGAAGGCACAATCTCTGTTTCAACATGTAAACAAAAGGGCGGCCCTCACCAACAAAATTCAAAACATGGGATAGAAATACCTTCGTTTGAATGCCTTTACATGTCAAATTATATAAGATGACACAACGTGTTTTTCTTGTAAGGTTTTAGTTATGTTTGCATTTAGAATAGATACACAGGCAGTCATGTTTAATGGCTGACTGCAAACAGATACATTTTAAGGATAATAATAACCAGATTTTTCTTATTGTCAACAATCCTCATATCAAGTATTGACGATGCAGCCGAAGCCTGATATACTGTACTTTATTATTCTCCAAAAACGATTAAAACACATCAGTGACTCTGTTTTTATTTGAATATATTATTTGAACATTGTAGTCTATTTTGAGTCAATTTAAATTTCACTAACCCTCAAACAAACCCCACAGCTCCAATATTTTAATCTTATCAGAGTTACTTTAAAACAAAAAAAATGACAGTCTCCAACTGTTTAAACCAAAAAGTAAGCCTTTTTAAAGATTTCTATATATTTGTGAACAATTATACAGATTTAAATGTTGAGAGCATTTAATGGGCTATAGGCTGGCTGTCACCGACAGGAAGGGAAGTAGTCAAATATTGAGGGATTGACTATACTACATATGGACGTATTGGTGGTTTTGGTTAACTAAGATAGACAAAGAAATATTGCCAACATTATCCTTTAAAAATGCAAATTCAACATTAAACTTTGTACACAAATTAGAGCGTGGGCCTCTGGGTATCCAAATGATTCTTTGGATGGCTACGAACTACACTGTTCTCACATTCACTTCTACGATTGAATAGAAATGCGGTGCATTGTTGTTGTCTTTGTTTTGGATTGTCTTTCAGACCTTGTAAGCAGTTGACAGGATAGTGATAGGGTCTTGCCATATCTCCATTAACACAGGGGGCGGAGCTGACCTCTCAGATGCTCCCATCCTTCATTCTCACCTATGGAGACCTTTTCCCTGTCAGTTCCCCGACCTGTTCCCTGTTGTGTAAAAGCTGCAAATATTGAAGGGGTTTAAATTAACGACACAGAACGCTATGTTTGTCATCATTTTTGCACCTCTGCGCAGTTGAAATTCAGCATTATTTTCCTGTCAGCACTTGCCTAGCTCAGGCATATTGATGGCTGCCTTAGATTAAGAGAGACAGTTTTTTTTATCTCGATACAGATGTACCACCACACACCCAAACACACTTTCACATACAGATACAAGCAGACAACACACAAACACATGTACAGACACACATTGAAATAATGTCAACTAACATTTTCCTTCTTACCATTTGTCTTTTTTTCTTTACAGGAGGGGGAAGAAACACAGCGTTATTCTTCGAACACATCTGTCCATCAGAGTTCACGCCTGCATAGGTGGGTAATAATAACACGTACATTTGTCAGCTCTCACTTAATGATGCTCAATTTGTCTTTCTCCGTATATATCACCAGTGAGGTATGAGCTTTAATGACCTCTATTACTAGTGGATTACTTTATTGAGGTTCTTGTTTAACTTGCACAGTGGCAGTTTTGGCCGAGGATTTTAATTTGAGCGAGAATTAACATCATTACAACAACACTCTGAGAAACAGACCACTGGCACGGAGTGGTGCCTGAAAACATTCAATGTTTTTGGAGTTACTATGTTCTGTCACTTTGTTTTATTGGGCCTCCTAGTGTCTTTGAGTAATGTAAGGGAACGAGCACAAAGAGCTGATTGAAAACATATGCAACACATGCACTTGGCAGTCGTGCGAACACATACACACATACAATAGGCTTGTCAGAGGCTGGGTTTTCATTAAACTGAGGATGATAACTGCTAAGCTTTTACAAACTACAATGTACTCTGTGAAATGTTGGCTTGAGTTCTGTTTCCCACATCTTTCTGTTGAGATGTAACTGATAAATAGGTGTTAATGGTTTTTCCACCCTATTTAATGTATGTATAATGTTAGAAATTAATACACAAGCCCTTGCAAAGTACATTTCCAGTGACTTGTAGGGTTTTCTAGCGAAGAGCACTATGGTTAGTGGAAGAATGTGGAGAAGCACACATTCTTGCACGAAGACACACAGTGCCTCCTCTAAAGGCTTCCAGTGTAAAAATAACGCAAAGCCTGGAAAAGCTATTAGGCTGTAAATTGTCAGATTTTGAATTTGGCTGTATTTTTCTATTGCAGTATAAGAAAAACCAAAGACCCAGACATTTCTCACTTGAAGGAAGTCACGTTGATGTGAGAACTATCTCTGATAGTCATTGTGGTTATTTATTCTACCTGCTGATGCATGACGTGCAAAACAAAGCTTTGGAAACTCCCGCGGATCTTTTACTGAGATGGTTCTGTCATGACAGCTCATTAAACTCTTGGTAAGACACATGAGAAATGAGAACGACAGCTTTCACTTGTTCTTGATGAGGTCTAGTTTGCACATGTTTATTTCTAAGAAGCCTTCACTTTGATTCTTTTGACACTATAATTATGTAATTGATACAATAAACGTTTTATATTGGCAGGCTTTTTAATCCTATTGTTAATAATATTGTAGGGAGATGCTACCTTGTTTTATTACACCGCATACCCATAATACATTTCCAATCTTTGCTTGATGCAACAGGGCTTAAGTTCTACTTGTGAATATTTGGCTGAACCTTGCCGCACACCACTCACCTTATTCTTCCTCCTGCTGGTGCAGGGCTTAGCTTAGCAGAGCCCGGGGAGCGGCAGACAGACTTGCTGCTCTTCTCTAAGTGGATGATGACCCTCTTTCTCTCTAAGTTGACAGCCACCTGTTGCCCTTCCCTAGTCTCCCTCAGTGACTGGCCGCATGGCTAACTGATTCATTTCCTCTAAGCAAGGTGGCCAGTGTTACTGTTAATTTGTCCAGGCTTTTGATCCTAATTTTATCTGACTAGAGGCTTAACTCGAAGGGGCAGAATTACTGGGTGATTTTCCAGGTCCACGCAGGAGATAATTTCTTAGTCTTCCAAAGATAAATGGCATGGTATTCTTTAGGCTGTGCACTTGCTCTGAATTAAAGGATTGAGCATAACCCTGCTGTCAGTTAATTTGTGCTAACATATCCCTAAAGAGCATCCCTTCTATTGTCAGTGATTTGTAATTGTTGTTGCTGGCCATAGTCTTTTGTCTTTCTTTAATAAGAAAGGTTGTGCAATTTAAATAAAGCAGTAAATAATTTGTAGGCCTTAGGCGAATTGCATCTACAACATGTAAAGATGCTTGAAACCCTTTAGAAATGTTCCTTTTGTTTGAGGCTGACAAGCTTGAATAATAGCACCAGTCTTGCTATAGGTTCAAATAAACTAGGATGTTTGGATGGGATTGGTTTAAAATCACTTTTAAATGAATCCTCCCTTTTTGATTGGTTTCTGAAATAGCATACCCATGTTGTCAAGATTTCCCCGCTCCATTAACAAGAGTGATGAGTTGGTTACAGTCATGTATGTAACCTGTGTCATGTAGAATTATTATGTGGAAAACCCAATTGCGTGTATTCTACGTTTTAATTGAGAAGTACATCACTTTGTTTATGTTATCTGGTTTTTGGGGTTTCTCCAAATTTTAATCACAAGGCTAGCTTTTGGTTTGTGTGTTGAGAGTGTGTGTCTGTGTGCATGTGTCATGAACCACAGTAAACCCTAATCCAGGCTTCTCTAATCATAGTCATTAGCGCTCACATACATATGGACCAGGCGTTCTCTTTGCATCAGAGTCAGTGGAGGAAGGAAAGTGCTAGCCCAAAGAGCTAATGGTTTATTAAACTGTTTTTCGACCACATCCTCTGTCATGCAGTGATTTGTTTTAGTCACACAATTAAGCAGTCCATGCTCTGTGTGTAATGAAAGTGCAGATCAGCCACAATACAAATGTTTATCTCTCGGAGTTGTCTGTAATGTAGCCTTATTAGTATAAAGCTCTTTTGTATATTTGTCTGTATCCATGTTATACATGCACATTAGTCCTTTTCAGGGATAGAAGAGAAAAGTACTTTTGAATAGATGACCAGTAGTGGTAAAGGTTTGATCTTTGTTTATATTTGTTCGACCAGCCTGGGATTCAGAAAATAAACCCCACTCACCCCTCTCTGCGTGTTAGCATTGGCCACAGCCTGTTTAAATTGTTGGGCTGTTATTGTTGTCGGTAGACTAGATGTGGTAGTAAGGGCCTGATTAAAGCAATCCTGTGCCTATTTTAGTGTTGTCTGCAAGTACAGTAGAGTAGGTCCTCTTTGTACGTGCCATTTTGTTTCTAAGGCTGCACGAATTGCCGTGATGTGATGGTATGGAGAATTTAAAGACCGGGAAAGAGAGAGTGTGGACCGCTGGATGTTAAACTGAGGATACCCAGTTAAGAAATATCAAATGGCACATGTTTAGTAATCAACAGCAGCTTTGTAAAGTTCATACAGATGTTCAGTCAGAAGCTGCTGCCCTTGCAATTAATTATATTCATGCGTTACTAGGCTAACATTTGAGGTTGTAAATCTATGAACTGCAATCCAGACATTTCTCCTTGATCCTCTAAACATCATCTTGAACTCCCACAGTCAAACAAATGATATTTTATGAATGTGGATCATAAAGAAGTGGGTGGTTCAAGCTTACTTT
This sequence comes from Gymnodraco acuticeps, assembly GCF_902827175.1. NCBI lineage: Eukaryota > Metazoa > Chordata > Actinopteri > Perciformes > Bathydraconidae > Gymnodraco > Gymnodraco acuticeps. The sequence continues at coordinate 1,680,984 of NW_022990583.1, read as the reverse complement.
TTTGATCATATTTAGTAGTAATTGTTTACAAATGTAAAAATAATGCATTTGAAAGCTATACTTTGTTGATATTGCCCTTTAAGAGCAGGTTCATCTGTCAACACATTGATGTCAGCTGAGGAGTGGCAGCTGTAATAAGAGGTTACACATTCTTAGTGGATTATCTGCCTTGTCTTTTGCAACCTCTTTTAATCTGGGCCCAAGACATAATTCATCGTGACCGCTGTTGACTTGCACTTCTTTTTCGTGCTATCATTTAGTAAAATTGATAGTTTTGATCTTCAGGTTGACAACTGAAAATGCTGTGGTTGTTAAGATGGAAGTCAATGAGCAGTACATTCTCTACCATTATCCCTCTGCAAACCGTGTTGGAGGATGTTTTCCTGGCTGCTAACAACACATTTGCATGGAAGTATACACTGTTAAATGAAGGCTTTTTATTATGATGTGTGTGCCTGTATGTGTGTGTGGGATGTCAGCGCCTTGACTTGAGAAGATAAGATCACCTGCGGGTTATCATGGTGCTCCAAAACACAGTGTCTGTCTTTTCCACACACTTTGCCAGATCTACACTAAGCCATCTGCTGTTCTGCGTATACACATAAAAACAATAATTCCAGTAGCTAACTTGCCTAATAAAACAAATCTGCTTGAAATGAATGCTTTTGCTTTGTAAAGATTCTAGTTAAATCGAGTTCTCTGCATTAGGTACAATTAATTCTGGGAAGTGTCAACATATATTCATAGATTTCTTTGTCATTCCTACAGTATGGTTTTAAATATCTGTATTATAACTCTTTCAAAATGCACCTTCGGATCAAATCAAATATCTAGTCATGTTTTTTGTGACTGTAGAGTGAAAAGCAAGCAGGGAATAATTAAAAACATGCATATCACATCGCACCCATGAGACACAGAGGAAGATCAAATGGCCTTTTCTACTTCCCCTAAAGAGACCCCAAAATGGGATCATGGACTTAGAGTCACCCAATGAGGCCAACCTAAACAACATTGTGCCAAAGAGCAGAAATCTGAGGCAGCAAACAGCCCAAAAAGTGAAGCTGAGTTGAGTGTTTCTTGCTTTTAAAATCACAAATGATAGCAAAAGTAGATCAGTGGAAGGTTTGATGGTATCACTCCCCTCACTCGGTTTTGATATACTCTGTTTGGCTGTGAACCCACAACCACATGCAGAGCAACAATGTAGTTAAGGTCATTCTTCATTTATGGACAACAATAAAGGACAATGTTTCCCCTCACTTGTCCCTGTGCCCTCACAGCTACAATGCCATGTTTTCCACTGTTTCAGGTAGGATTAGAGCTAATTGTTGGCTCTTTTGCCGATTTGCTTCACATGCTGTACAAGGTTGTGAACCACTATGACACTAATTCGTATAAGCACACTCATATGCTCACGTTCACATGCACACACTCGTGCAAAGGCATGCACATATTAAGAAGCCATCTGGTTCCAGTTGTGAGGCCCCTCAGCACTGCTCCTCACCCGTCCAAAAAAGACGAGAGCTGTCTACGTTTTCATCCAAGAGGGGAGTATTTATTTCTCGCTGTGTTTACAGGATAAAGAGAGAAGTGTGAGCGTGCTGCCTGGCCATGGGACAAAGATGTAAACCTAACTAGGGGTCCCTTACCTTCATTATTCAGCTTCAGGGCGGTAAATAATGCTATTCTGCCACTTTTATTCTTCTAAATGTACCTCTGACAACTAGCCAAACTCCTGTCAGAAAAATCTAATGATTGGCTAAAAATGGCTTTAACTTACATATCACAGTGTGCTCATAACAAAATATCGTTTTTCAAAGTGGCACATCTCATGACATATGAGTTGGACTGGACCGCTAAGATTGGATGCCATGTGAAGCTGACCACTCTGGGGTTTACCGCCGCTGTGAGACTGGAGCAGTCTTTGTTGAAGTGGACAGGTGTGTATCCTCAGCAGCCATAGACTTTAAACAGCTGACTGATGAAGGAAGGAACATTTGGAAGGAATCTGAGTTAGTTTTTTGCTCAAACCAACATTTTTTGGATGTCTGCAGATAATTGTTTATTTATTTATTTACTATGTTAGAGCCGAGGATTGAGGTACATCCGCACAGCTGATGTTTGCCCTGTGTGTGTTCTCAACGGGGGGAGGACCAAGGGTAGCAGACTGAGAAAACACATTTGATGAAATCGTTTTCATTTCTCAATGTTTTTTTAGCAATACTGACTTATGTAATTGCCATTATGTTTCATATGAACAGTCTAGTGATGAAACTTGAAATGAATCGGATATTTGTTTTCCTGATTAATTATTTGGTCTTTGAAATATCAGTAAATATAAAGAAATCCATTCAAAAAACACTCAACAACAATGTTTTTGATAGAAAATAATAATTTTAATCAACCATCAACATTTTTGTTGATCAGATTACCAATTTATTTACCTATTGTTCCAGCGCAAAGCCCCTTCTTATTTTGAGCAAATGGTTTTCCTCTTGGATTGGGGTTATTCATTTTGGTAGCCAATCACATTTCACTTACTTCTCTGGTAGTGATTTATAAATGTTGATGCTGGGCATGCTCTACTAAATTGGCCTCTATGTAATATGTGTACACATGCAAACGTGATCTTCCATCTTTAACTTTTAGCAGAGTTTCAGACACAACTTTATTCATCTTTGTCATATTTGACTCTGTGGTTATACTATACGGGCATTTGAGTGCCAGTAGTCACTAGAAAAAACCTTAGCCTTTAACTCAGCACCCCACTGGCACTCAGCCAAATCCTAGTGTGCCATGGAATTCATCTCACATCCTCCCTCGCATGTCATGCAGGCTCCTTTTCTTTCCTTCAGCTTTGATGTCGATGTCTTTGTAAGGAAATGTCTCTTTCCCTTCTCTGCAGCCATCAGGAGAATATGCTTACGAGAACTAAAACACTTCATATTTTCACTGTTTGTCGTTACAGGAACTGTCACTCACCCAATGTTCTCTGAATCAGTGTTGTTTTTTCTTCTCTCACCTTGGATCAAGCAGTGTTGCCACAGCTGGCTAGCTTTGAATCCTTGACCATGGCTATTTTACCTTTGAAGGAGGTTTTATTGGATTTTTTGTCACATTCATGTGCTCATATTGATTTAGTCACTAAGCTGACATCAGCTGGAAAAATAAAGATTGACATGACCTGTTTGGGGGACTGTGATTTATACAGTGGGTCAATTGGGCACTGGTCTCACTCTTGAAACTTTGTTCATATCATTGTTTTGGTATGGAGAGATTTAACTCTATTGTGGTAGCTATCATGTTCTCCTTTCTATTTTTAACTGAAAGGGGAGCTAATGGGAGAATTTGTATCCCCCTGTTTTCCACCTCATTCTGCCATCGCATCCTCCCTCTGACTTGCTAGCCTCCCAAGCCCTGGCTTCATATAATGATGTAGCCTGAGGAACATTGCACTTTTATTTTTCTATTGTATCAGTAAACAATGTTCTCTTTTTAACCTTTCTATGACTTCACACTGTTGCTCTTGAACACCTGTGGCCTCCCATGTTTCATATTGCATTGTGGAGACTGGCTGTGGGCCAAAAGAAACTTTAGGCACATTCATCATCAGCCATTTGGCAAAGGTAGAAAGTATGTGGCGTTTTGTGGCGATGTGTTCATGATTTGAGAGCTGTCTGCTCTATTCTGGTTCAAAACAGAGTAGCCAACCAAAGGGGAGCATGTCACATAGCTGCGGGGTGATTATGGATATTATAGACTATTTTGTGATCCATTGTAAATATTAGATCATCATGTATCTGTTACTTTCTATCAGCTTCAAACATGTTTAAGGCCAAGAAGCAACTAATTGTTATTTTTAGAGCTGATGTAAGCTCAAGTCCATGGCAGAAATGGGACAAGTAATATTTATATTGTAGGGGCTTTTATGAAAATGCATGCCCTTGTGACTGTCAACCTTAGTTTAAGTAATGTATTCTATATATTCACTCTCAACAAACATCCAGGTGAGGGAGGGGTTAAGGAGTTTGTAAAATGATACAACTACAGCATGTGATGCAATTGATACTGATGAGAAAGGAACAAAGATTTTACCAGCTTTTACAGATATTAGACAACGCTGGATATTGTCTTTAGTGAGGCAATAATCCCCCTTTTTATTGAACTCAAAGTATGTTTCAAGCAATCAAAATGACTAAAGTAACCCTTCTTGGCTTTTGCTTAAGGCTGCAACTGAAGCTCAAATACTCAATCCCCTCGCCTCCACTTCAGCCACTTCAGAGGTTGTCGGATGATGGAAGAGCCCAGTTGAAATAAATAACTCAATCACCAGGATAATCTCCTCTTGGTGCATACCCATGTCTCTGAAGAGGACCACTCAGAGTGGCCATAGCAGGAGAAGATTGGACAACCTTTGTTATGTTTTTTGAAGCAGAAGAAAAGAGCCATACAGTAGATGAAGAAAAAAGACAAAAGGCCTCAATCTCCCGTGTGAACATTGGACTAAGAGCCTACTTAACTGGTAGGGCATGTCAGGCAGTTGGGATGGCTCTATCTGAACTGCAGGTTACAAGAGGATTCAGAGTGTCTGTCGGAAATGTACATGGTAGTCAAGTGTCTTACAAATGCAAAACGATTCGGGAGGTTTTAGCATTGTTTGAACTGAGGAAATGTGTGAGAATGTTCTTATTTTCCCCAACAAATTGTCAAATTTTGTTGGGGAACATAAAACATTTAGAACTAATTACATTTGCAATAACAGCTTACCCAATCGTTCATCGTGGTGAGGGTAAAAGAAACATTGTCTGCTTTTGCTTAGTCTGGATTATAAAGAGGAGTGAAAATCTCTATTGGTATAAACCATAAGTGATGTGTCCTGAAGTTGTGAGGAAAGCGAGCCATGTTTGCATTATTGTTGTGGTTAAAGCTGTTTAAAGTAACGTCTTATCTTTCAGTGAATATGTCAGACGTTGTTGTGATCCATTCAGATCTATTCTTGTGTTGTATGGTGGTTTTCTCAGTGGTCACTTAAGGATCATTGAACACACAAAGCTCTAAAATGTTTTGCTTCAACCTCTTGTTTATAAGATAAAAGCCTGTATATAAGCCTTTAATCTCTGTGTTTGGAAATGTAAAACATTTTTGAATCTCTCCCAGTGTCTGGACCTCAAAATCCAATGACATCAGTGACTGTTCTCTCTGCTTGTTCTACGATGAATGCCTTTTGTATGAGCAAGGTTCAACACAAAGCCAAGAGAGGCGGTGTAGGATCTTATTCAGAAAAAGCTGTTCACACACACATAAATACTGGGGCTGGACCCAATATACAAACATCTGTTCAATAAAATGGATTGCATTATCCTCTTTTGCATTATACAACGGTTTGTCTTTTCTGTCAAAGGTTGAGGATATGGAGAAAACTGAATACCTTGAAAATACTGCAAACCAATGAAATGCCAAAACAGGTTTTACCAAAAGTAGAATCCTATTGTACACGTGTTATTGTTGTCATTCCCTGTATTTACTAAGAAAACATGAATCTGTAACATTATAAAAGTGGTCAAAAGCAGCTCTATAATAGGTTTTAGAGCTGCTTTGAGAGAGGAGCAGTAGTCAGAAGGTAAAGCTGAATGAGTAACAAGAGTTCAGTATCTACATTATTTATTTTCTTCTCTTGCCACTTTGGCAGGTCCCTGAACATTTCTACGAGCCTTTCTATTTTTGTTTCTGCTACTTCTAAAATCTCTGCTTAAGGATAACTGAGTCGGGGTACCAGACAGAACAAATATAGAGTATATCACGTAACCTTAATCCCTGACTAGTTTGTATTATTTGCTTTAGTGTAATGCTAAACAATTTACATTAGTAACTTTTTAATCATAAGAGACAGGGAGTGCAAATTACATTTATCAACTTTATGCCACAGACCCATGGTGACCTTATGTGGCAAAGACAGCGAGTCATTTTTGGTGCACTTCATGAATACAATCATGTTTATTTAGTTTGGCTGCTTCGTGCAAAGTATGCAATCATATGTGTCATCGTGAACCACATTTTAGCTCCAGACTCCCTCCTAACTTTCCAGTCCTGCAGCAGATCGATCCTGCAGCTGAGCTCAGGCAGCAGGAGCAGCTGTGCTGGAAGAGAGTCATGGAGGCAGAAGTATGGCTTCTTCTGTCAGTCTGTGTAGAGAAACGACAGACTGCTAGGTTCAGTGTTTACTTCAGACATAGCTGACATTTTGAGACATTTATACTTTTATGAATTGTAACCTTGTTCCACTGAAAACAGTAACCTTGGTCATGCATTCATACTTTAATCGATTATCTAGACAAAACGCCATCTCTGATGTCAGGTGAACTTACTGTATTAAAACATCTTTATCACTATTAGCATGCAGTGAGAGTGTGTGCTCTGTCTGAACCAATATGTTGTCACTGACCCAACATTGCTGTCTATGCATGCTAAATATGGGCTTTGTCCCTATGAGACCCTGTCACAGGAAGGAGGTCAGACAAGATTTGTTTGCATAAACATTCATATACTGATCACACTTACTAGATTCCAGTCACATGACTAATGACATTGTTTATGGTGCAAGGCAGACTCCCAATCCACAGTTGTTCTCCCCATGGTTGTATTTAAGAGCCGTGACATTTACTATAGAACATAACAGACAAAATGTCATAGTGTCGACTAATCATGTAGTACACTAAACCTAAAGTGCACCACAAGTGATTTACTGTCTCCATTCTAAATGATTATATTGTCAGTACAACATTTCATGCTCAGTGGTTGCATTTCCTGAGCTCATGTTTGGTGAATATAAACTATAACGCATTAAGAAAAGAGTAATAATAGTCATTTTATTTTCTGACTGTCTAAGCATTATCGTCTGTCTTGGATACACAGTTTTCACACATTCAGACACCATTCACATACCTTAATGTTCAAAACGTGTTCACCTGGACAATGTATTTACATAGTGTCAAGAATTTTCCCCCCACATCATACTGTCCAGTAAAATTAGACTGTGACCTCTCATTCCCAACAGTCAGCTGTTGTAGGCTGCAGGAATTCCTAGACTCCCTAACACCCCACTAAAGGAGACCCCCACCCTGCCATGTGCTGCCATCTGAGACGTTTGTGTCTCAGCATTTAGAGGAAGTGTTGAAGCTCAACCTGCCAACCAGACATTTTCTTCTGCCGAGGCTTGTCTGAGACAGACATCGTTTCATTCTATTGGAACAAATACAGCTTGTATTGTCTTCAAAGCTGGCATACAATGATACACATTAGATTGATAAATGTTGTTTGGGCTTGACTTCATATTGCCATTGGGACATTTAATACTTACAGAAACAGATGAGTGTTCTTGATGCCCCACCATTTGGTGTCATAAGTCTATGATTTTATCCACATTGCATAATAAAAAGACACATAAAAGGAACGTATCTTATTTCAGCTCTTTCCAGGGACTGCCTTCCAAGAGGAACATGCCACATTGTCCTGGTTTCCTTGACAAGCTAGGGGTAGATCTCCTACCTCTGACAGCAGAGAGCCAGGGTCAACTGGGGTTAACACTGAATTACCCTCCGGGCCACCTGGAGACCCCCGCCGCACAGCTCTCCAGGATTATCCCACACCCTCCTACACATGAGTTGCACATATATTAAGGGTCATAGAGGTCATTTCTGTCTCACACACATTTATTTTTTTATTTAACCAGATAAAAAGCATTGAGATCAAATCTAATTTACAAAGTTAATCTGGCCAAGAAGGCAGCAACGTTACACACATAACACAGACATGTAAAATACAGAGAACACAAGTAAACAAAATACGAAAAGCAGTCACTACATTGTGCACATTTGGGGACAGTAAAGTACACTACTTATTACTGCAAGAGCAGCTGGTGGTAAGGACCTCAGACAACTTCAATTTAAAACAGGCTATTGGGATAGGTGCCATCAGTTTGAGGCTTGATTGAAGGTCATTCCAAGACCAAGGATCATAATAAAAAAGTCTCCTTTTCCCAGCCTCAGTCCGCACGGCAGGTACCTGGAACCGTATCCAGGCACTGGTGCTTGTAAGAGTCAAAATCTGGAGCAAATCTGGCACATATGTACAGTGGAAGCTTACCTAAAATGGCTTTATACAATAATAAAAACCAATGCTGCATCCTACGAATACTAAGTGAGGACCATCCAGTTAGGCTATACAGTTTGCAATGATGAGTCCTATAGGGTGCATTTGATATATATCGCAGTGCAGCATGGTAGAGTGGGTCAAGTTTGGCCAAAACAGTGGGACAGGCAAATCTATAAATTGTATCACCGTAGTCAAGCTGGGAGCCAGAGACCAACCTTTTACGGGAAGAAGTTGAAAAACAACATTTAAGTCTGTAAAGGAAGCCAAGAGTGAATTTCAATTTCTTAGTTAGAACTTCAATGTGGTGTTTAAAGTTTAGATTTCTGTCCAACCAAAAACCCAGATATTTGTATGTATCGACAAACTCAACAGAGGGTGTCAATGGAGAGGCAAGAGGACGCTGACTTGGGAGCAAAAAGCATTGCTTTGGTTTTCTTACCGTTCAATAGCAGTTTGGAATCAAGAAGCGCATGCTGCAGCGTGATCAAATCTGATTTTAAATTGGAAACGGCCATATCCAGAGAAGGATCACATGAGTATACAATAGTGTCATCAGCATGCATATCATAGGTAGAAAATTGCATCTGATTACAAATATTGTTTTGTATTGTTTAAGAGCAAGGGCCACAAAATAGAGCCCTGTGGAACTCCCTTCACCAAGGTGACAGGCTCAGAGGCAGTACTACCCAACCTGAAGCTTTGAGTAAGGTCTGTTAGATAACTCTGAAACCAGCAAATGGCATTATGACCGAAACGAGACACCAACATAACATTAGACAGAATGTGTTGATCTATAGTGTCAAATGCTTTGGCTAGGTCAATAAACAATGCAACACAAAAATATTTCTTATTCAAAGCAGCCTCTCCCTCTGTGTCTTTTGATGCCTGTGTTCTAGGATGTAAATGTAAGTAAATGCTATAGGATGAAAGAGCTGGTTTGGCACAGGCCTGTTTGACCTCTCTAGCTCCGGCTATGGGAGCTGGCTGAACCACTTTTTTGTTTGGGTTGACGCTTGAGGGAAGCTGTCACCCCTGAGGTCAGACGGCGGGGGTGGACAGAGTGACGAAAGGACCACCTCCTGTCACTATTAAATGATTAATGGAGAAGAGACACAATCCCAGCTCCTGTAAGCTACATTGAATGCTGTAGCCATAACGTAATTCCAGTCCTCCGCCTTCTTCTTTGGTGTTTACAAGGGCATAGCTGGAAAGAAAGTATTTTAAACAGACTGTTTGGCACGAGTTGTGTTTACTTCCTTCCAAGACATTACCGTTTAGACATGCCTGCTCCTTTTAAAGAGATTCTGCTAGGTAATGGTAATGTTTGGCAAAGGTAAAACTTTCAACCATTTTTGATTCTATTTTTCTTTGGCCCACAGAAGAAAGAGGTTAAGTGGAATTCAGTCTTATGTATTTCTTCCTGTGGAAAGTTCCTGGATAGGAGAAATTATATTTCATTCCCAGTCTGGGACATTTCACATATGTCAGGTTTTGTATGGCTTAATTCTGCGTTAATCTGCTGCCTCATATTTTTTGCGCGAAACCACTCTTTGTGCCCCCCGTTTCTAAATTGAGAAAGATGGTTTTAGAGGGAGAGAAAAAGGAGATTGGAAGTCCTCTTATACTTTGTGCATGTTGTGACGAGGCATGACAAATTAACACCCTGCTGAAATGCAGAATTTCTATGGATGTTTGTCTCATCAAAACAGCATGGCCATTTCCTGACTTGGCAAACTGAAGACTCTGGTATAAAGGAACATTCATAAGCTTTCAGGCAGGGACAGTTTATCATCAGATTTTCTTTTGGTTTATCTTATTAGTATTACACAATTGTATACCTTTAGAACATTGCAGGCTGTGCATCTCATTTGGAACCAGATGAAAGTCCACTGTATAAATAAGTTCATAAGCAGTTCACTTTGTAATATATTGTATTCTATGTATACATCTCAAGTGACTGGTATCAGTTTCTGACCCAGGCATTACATGCCTGAATATTTGATTGTGGTCTTAACTTAATCTTGTTATGTATTGGTATTATCATGTATTTTCTTACCATAAATGTGAGATATAACATAACCTTTCATGTCACAGCCACAGACCTAAATAGAATCCAACTGGCAACTAGATATTAAGTAATACATACTCCAAAAATACCCATTGTGCTCTCAATTCATAAGGTATAGACACATGTTTTTAGAGTTATAACGACACAAATATTATTTAGTTAATAATAAATACTGAAGAATGCCAGTTCTAAATGAGTTCAGGCCATATAACTTACTTGTTCCGTTTTGGTTCAGATTTCTTGTAATGTTATACTGTATATTTAATTTTAGCAGGTAAAATATACATTGGTATATGCTGTATATACAGTGTAAGTACCCCTACATCTATTTGCTGCACTGCCCTTTATTGCAGAAAGGTTTGCTCTTTTCCTGAAGGAATAATTTGAAATGTGAGAAGCAGCCAATTAAATGTGACTATTATTCTTATCATCACCAGACCAAGCACTCTGCGTCACTTGATCTACTTGCATGACTAAAATATCACATCAGCTGTGCTTCTAATACAGTAGATATCCTAAGATAGATAAAGAGTGGGAATGAAAGACTGACCTGGATATTAACACAGGGGCTTTGTAATTTTTGTAATAATAATAATAATACATGAGACTTGTATAGCGCTTAGAAACTCAAAGACGCTTTGACAGAGAATTAAAAAAAAAAAAAAAAAATACAAAAGGTGATAAACAAAACAGAAAATAGGGGGGGGGGGGGTGGTCAGTGGTTGAATGCAGTGTTGAACAGGTGGGTTTTGTAATGCCAAGAGAGAACTGAAGATCAGGAAGGGGCGATTGTGTAGAATCTTGTCATGTGGCTCATATGTCTAATGCAACAAACTATATATTTATCTCATGAGCCTTCCCCTTATATTTAGAGTAACCCCGTCTGTTTTAGCTGCCCAGCTGGTGACTCATTAACAGTGTTTGCAACGGTGCTAATTTATTTTTTGATCTAACACACATATATTCTGTATGAAGACAGGTCTCACTTTCCTCTCACATACATAGAGCATGCCCCGGCTGTATCAGGTCTCTAACTCCGTTTAGAAACATGCTCTAAGTTTAGTGAGAAATTCAACCAATAATAGATTATGGAGAGCTGTGCAATCCCATGTATAGGCTAAAATACAAATAGAGGAGGTGTGATATTGTGGAATAAATTCATCCGAATTACTCCAATCAATTGCTTTATAGCAGGGGTGTCCACACTTTTTTCATGAGGGCCACATACAGAAAGATATTCGGAGGGCCAGGCAGCTCACTAGAGGTGAGGTATACTGCCTCATAAGCAGCGACGTGCAGTCAGGGGAGGCAGAGCCTCACCTGTCATACTCCAATGTAACGGAAAAACAACTAAAGAAAAACTAAATAGTAATAATAATAACATGTCTCCACTGATCTGTGTTGTAAATGTGATTTATGTATGATTCCAATCGCTTTTTATAGTCAAAATCAGCAAATTGGCCGAGCTCCGCTACAACTCCTACATGGGAGCGATGAGGAGTGAGGCAGGGACGAGCTCTGCCTCACGTAAGCCCACAGTAACTGGCTGGAGCGCGGGCACTAATGTAGCGCGGTCACTTATTTTGTGAGCACGCTCAAGCCAGTTACTGTGTGGTGAGGTGAGGCACAGATGTTCTCTGCCTCACCTCAGAATGCGTCACCTCACGGAAACTGGCTGGAAAGCGGACCCTAAGCGCATGCCTGCACCATCTCACTGTATGTCACCAATGTAATGTTTGTAGATCCCTTTATTACATTTATCCTCGCCATCCATAGTCTCTAAATAACTTATTTCACGTATATATGATATTTAGGCCCGCTGGTCTCATCATACAACGGCAATGAAAAAAGCACCAGGAGAGGCAGCCATAACTTCTGCCGCACTGAAGGGGGCGAACGTGAGCCCATGTTCTTGTTGCTACTGTTATTATACGCAGAGACGGTAGACAAACAACAAACTAGACTTTTGAAACTAGAGGAAGATAAGGAGGACTTTTACAAAAATGTAATGGAGATTGTTGTCCAGAAGGATAGCATGGACTTCATCTTCAAGTCAAGGTAAGACCACAATTGTAATGAACATGGGATCTTACTAAGAAAGAACAATCCAATATTTAGATTTTGGGTATCCTTTTGTTGAACATGTCTGTTTAAAATGAATCGAAGCATCAGACTAAAAAAGCTTTTGAAAATAACCGAACATTTCGATTTGTAAATTTGTAAATTTGACTCTGAAAGAGTCAGTGCCTCACCAGCCATGAACCTCACCGCACGTCACTGCTCATAAGTTAAGTTATAAGTTAGCAAAATCAATCAAAAGTAGGTAGATTATGCTTGATACTTGAATCTGCTTGAAGAAAGATAACCGGCCTACATCCCAGCTCTCCAGAGAGTTTCATTTAATTTGTTAGCAGCTCATCCCTTACAACAGGAGCCCCAGATTGATTATCATAAGAAGAAATAGGAAGGGTATATTTCAAGTTTGTTATGTATATAAGTTATTGGGCTTTTTTCTTATCGACTTAGATTTCTTAGAACATATTTTCGACAGAATTGATTGTAAATCGGCTTATTAACACATGAACACTACTGTGTTATATATGTTTACAGATATATTTAATAAGTACAATACAACAAAAGCTCAAGTTTCATTTGTGGGCCGTATTCCATTATACTTTTTGAATTTGCTGAGGGCCAATTCAAAATGTCCCGCGGGCTGCATTTGGCCCCCGGGCCGTAGTTTGGACACCCCTGCTTTACAGTCTATAGGGCCCAGTTTAAGATTATTTTGATTATTGATTAATTTACCTGGTAATTGCTCGATAAATATATATATTGAGTCTATTATGTCAGAGATAATAAAAAATGTCTGTACCAGTTTCTCAAAGTCCAAGGGGATTTGTTAAGTTCTTCTATATGATATAATATTTGATAATATAAAACGGAGACAATTAGGACATCTCCATATTTGAGAATTCAATTAACCTTAAGGATGAATCAGTTATTTAAATAGTTGTTGGTTATTTATCTGTGTATTGCTATTCGGTACGTCGACTTATCATTTCAGGACCTTATGTTACATCTTAAGATGTCAATTTTACCACATGTCTCCACTATTATGCCAAGGTGTAGCACAAAGTTGCTTACACTGCTAGTCGAGCCTTGAGTGAGGTGTTTTTTTTCGCAGTGCCTGGATGTGTTATGCTACAGTATTCAGCCACCCATTAAATGGTGACATGGGGGGAAATCAGGTTAATGGCTTTACAGGATGTCCCAGGAATTTCAGTCATTCTCAGTAAAGCTCAAAGGAAGAGGAGAGCAGGGAAAAGCAGTTGAGACCTGTCTTTAATTCTGCATAAAATGTCTACATATGGCAGCTGTGTTTAAGTATTTGATTACCTGAACCCCTTATTTGTTCTGTTCAAAGAGTCCGTCCAGATGAGGTTTGTTTGCCGTCCCAAATGGAAGTGGCAGTTTATTTGGTTTCTGATTGTTTTCTACACTGATACTAAAGACAGTGAACAAAAACCCTACTCATATCGATAGACAAAAAAGGATTGGAGCTATTTTTATCAAACTTCAATTCTCCAAGGAATGCTGCGATACAAGTACCGAGCCGTGTGTGAGGAGACTTGACCGTGAAGGTGTTGGAATTCACCCCGGTGTTCTTGAAACCACTCTTGAAATTGTTTGGCTGTGTGAATGAGGGGCTTTGCCATCTCTTAACACACTGAGGGAACAATGCATCAAAAGGTGCACCTGGGCCTGTAAAACTAGTCATACTTCTTGGCATCACACTACTATGCAAAGCTGAAAAGAGCCTGTCATTAAAAAGCTACAGATCCACTGTACTGTCGAGAAAGGGTGAAAACAACGTATTACCCCATATTATTTTTTCCAGTGCTGTGGTGCCACTCATTGCGTGTTAACCTTGGATACATTAAGTGATTTTCACATGGCAGTACAGCTGTGAATATCATCTTCGCAGTTTGTTGAAGTTGATGACAGTTTGTGTTTGGAAACTGCACATTTTAGACCATACTTTCAAGCAACTACCCCATTAAACGCTCATCTCTGACTGAGACTGATGTCATGTTTGAATCATGACATCAGTATTTGGTTTTTAACAACATTTCTCTTGCCACAAATAATTTGGGATGATTGGTGTCCGATGATAATTGATGTTAATTAACCTCTCTGGTTCTTCTAGGTAATTTTCTTTGAAACGTCACATATTAAAGTGCTGATAGTCAGACCTCTCGCTGACACACACTAGTAATTGGCATTCAACATGTCACTACCTTTTGTAGATACTTTTACAACTATAATTTGCTTACTTCAAAGGGGACATCCTCTTCATGTTGTGATTCTGTTTTGTATAGCCCTATTATCAGGTCATCACCTTGACAACAGCCACAACACAAGGCAAAAGTTGAATAACCAGGCAGAAAATGATTCCCACACCCCTTCATTTGACTTTAGGGACAACACAAAGCAACAACACAAAAATATGGGTCAGCAGAATCAGATGATAATGTCCCATGGCTCACAGTATTATAAGAGACCCTTGTTGTTATCTAGTCTTATGAAATATACAGCTGTTTGTGGTGGAGACATTCGGACACAAACTCAGACTCCACACCCAGCACTGCTAGAAATGAGATTGTTTAAACACCTACAATAACTTGAATTAGGATCATATAACTGACTGTTGTTTGTTGTTGAAAGATAACAGATTGAAAAGCAAACACATAACTGCCAGCACGCAAACATGTCCAAAGCTCTCTAGCAAAGAACGCAATGGTACAAAGGCCGGTTTTGGCAAACTCTAACAACTGTATTCACTCAAAGTGAATTCACATGTCCATTTTCTTAGCCAGGTTTTATTGCTGTTGTTTGGAGGTTTGGAAATGTCAGTAACATGCAGTGAATATGATGTCAGTATTTTCATTTAACTCATTTTACAGTTTGTTTGTTATATTGTTGTGGTCACAAATTGCTGGGTTGGATATATTTGGTATGTTTCCATGCACTGAAGAATACATGAGGCTGTCATTTTCTCTTGATCCCTGCTGGATATCTTATAAACAGTGTCATCTTGTGCATCTTTATTCTTATATTCCCTGTCATTGTCTAATTCTCTGGTGTTTGGCTGTACTTGGCAATCACATCAATGTGTCACGATAGACAAATTGACTGGACTCCCATTTTAGTTCATGTGATGGTGGCACAATAGTTTTATTTTTATTTATTTTTGCTGACCTCTGCCAGTTCGTTTGCAAAAGTGACAAATGATTCAACTCCAGATCCTCTCCAATTTAGGTGTAGTGTAGATTGTAGTGATGAGTTCAGGGTGTCTCACTGCTTCTCATCCACTGCATTTTAGGATAGGCTCCAGATGAGCAAATATAAAAAGAAATGGATGGACACACAATACTTTGAGATAAGCCAAGCGTGTTAAATCTATGATAAATCTGCATCTTTACTATATAAGTGTTATATATATTTTTGTTGAAGTTGATGACAGTTTGTGTTTGGAAACCGCACATTTTAGACCCTACTTTTAAGCAACTACCCTATTAAACGTTAATTTCTGGTTTTTCTTTCTCTTGCCACAAATCATTTGGGATGACTGATGATAATCAATGTTAATTAACCTCTCTGGTGCTTCTGGGTAATTTTCTGATTGTCAGACCTCTCGCTGACACACACTAGTAATTGGCATCTTTACAAGATAAGTCTTATATCTTTATGTTGCATTGTTGAAGGAGCATGGTACCTTTCAACAACTACACTTCAGCTACTGTGCATATGAAAAAAAAATGTAATCTTGAATCCTTACTGCTAACATCTATATATATCCATCTATACTAACCTGCTAGTATCATTAAAGAGAAGAAAGAGGAGGAAGCAGGCAAATTTAGAATCTAAGGTCGAGGGGTCAGACAATCACCTGTACCAGCTCTCTGCTTGGCAGTTTGGATAAACAGTGGAGGACTCAGCCTGACCTCACTGTCAAACACACTGACATGGATCACCTCAATCTCCAGTGAGCACTTCCAGCCCTCTCTGGCACCATCAGCCCGACTGAACCTCATTCCCTATTGAGTTTTCAAAATGTTGTATTTTCTGTCAAACAGTAATGATATTTTTGTGGATCATATTATTCTGGTACTTGATGCATACATTTCTCTTCATTTTTATGTTACATAGACACAGGGCCGCCCCTTGCCAACTTGGGGCCCCAAGCGACATTGTGAGATGAGGCCCCCCCCCAACCGACAGGAGTGAAAAAATGTTTTGCAAATATAATTCCTGTTTATTATTATTATCAACACAGTTACTTTTTTATACAGTGAGGTAAATGGTAAATGTGCATGTATGTCGTTCAGTATGCGTTTACAGGTGAATACGTCTGCATTTCCTGCCAAATACTAGCCTCAAAAAGATTACAATATAATTAATGCAAATAAACTACTTCTACTAATAATGATAATCATAATCAATTTAATAATAAAAATACTATATTGTTTTATTATAATATAGTTGTAATATAGTCAAGACAAAACATGCTTATGACATGCTCAAAAACTGATATTTCTTAAATCTGTATTGTAGTTCCCTCTGTCAGCAATGTATCAACAACTACACACACATTCCTATCAGTATTCCTCTGTGTTGTGGTTGACATGATGATGACTGCAGGAGTTATTCATTAAAAAATGAATAAAAGGGGAAAAAATGCTCCATGTTTTTTAGGCTGTAAACTTGAACTGTTATGTAAGCCAAGTAGACAGACAGTGTATCACTCTTCCTCCTGTACATTAGCAGATCAAAGGCATCACATACTTGAATGAATGGTAAATAAAGAATGCTGGAAATAACTGCATCTCCATTAGCCTGTATGCTATGCAGATACTGCCTTCTTCATGTCGTGAATTGCAGCTGATGTTTTAATATGGCAATTGGCAATTTGACTTATACAACATTCGCAAGTTGTACATTTGACTCATACAATAACCCACCTTCGAGTGATGCTCTAGTTTCTTCATGTTTTGTTTTTTGCGCCGGACTGAAACTGTCTTTTCACCGACATCTCTTCACCTGCACTAGTGGCCGTATCAAAGCCGTGATTGGTCAGATGTCGATTCATTGCAACGGTGTCGGGTTACAGACGTGCTCCCCTTGTCACCTCTCACTCTCACTCTCGCGGGGGGTGCGCAGAAAACTGAGCGGAGAACTGCGCACAGCAGCTGAGGCCCTCTGGGCGGGGCCCCCTGCGCAAGACGGGGGCCCCATGCAGCCTGCGTGATTGGCCTGTAGGGAGGGGCGGCCCTGCATAGACAAGACAATTGCCCAAACAGCACCAGTTAAAGGCCACCATGTTTTGTCTTGTGTAACCATTAGCCAATCACCAACCAAGGTAATACCCCTCCACCTTATCAGCTGAATCTCCTCCTAGAGCACCATTGTGTTATTTTTAACCAAATATCTCTCTCAGAGGGGAGTGGCTCCTTATTTTCATCTAAAGTAACAGACAGAGAATCAGCACTTTTGAAACAGGGCTGAAACAGAGGGGTTTATGGGATGCTACAATGGGTGATCTGTTTGGTATTTGGAGCCAAACACTTCAGAGACATGTTTTATATATAACTGAGAACTATAATATATTGATGAAAAATGGTAGGGGACGTTTAAAACACATATCTCACCATAGATCCACAGTTGAGGGTTTGTTGGCTGATGAGAGAGAGGGGCCACAGTGGCCCTGTGTACCAGGCCTGTCACACACATCACACACATGCAGACTTCACTTCTCTCCTCCTCGTTCCCCACTGATGTGGTCCAGTGAGCCCAGAGACAAATGGGCACAGACATGGAAGACATTAAGAACAACATGCTAAGTACAGACTTGCTCTCCCGCAACGCAAACACAAAGTGTTCACTCTGCTACAATATACACATTTTGACTTAGACAGCAGGGGAGACAGTCCTCTTTATATTTATGTAAACTCTTTTCAGGGAAAGTTTGAGATGTAGAGACATTTTGTGGCTTCAAGTAGCTGTGTCAACATTGGGATGAAAGGGTAAATAACAAATTATCCAGGTCAAAGGTTACTCATGGAGATATGGTATTCAATGTCTAGTATGTTAGAAATAAAGGTTTAATACAGTGCTGTGTCTACAATCTGTCTGTGATTGCATTGAGACTTCAAGGAAAGATGGGACATATGCAAGATAGCCTTCCAGCACGAGTCTCTCAGGTTCAAAGCCAGTAGTCTGAGGAATGCTCCTGAAGCTTCTCCGCTTTCAGATCACATTTTAATCCTGTGACCTTTGTAAATACTGCTATTCTTAACACCTGAATTGTTTCCAAATAAGAGGTTGACATGATGTTGCAATTCTGAGACAGCAGAGCACTCAGGCTGGTATTAGATTACATTATATGATTTGCGCTGTGCACCAAGGACTGCAGAACAACAACCCTGGATGTCTCTGGATTAGACATTATTTGAGATTTGCCCTATTAGTTTCAACCAAAGCTATTTGAATCCATCCTTGAAAGTGTTTACAATAAGACGTGGGGGGGCCAAGAGCTTGCTGACATGATTGGTGACAAATGACTCACTGTGTCACTGAGCTAGAGGGGGGCCTTCCCCTGTGGATCCTCAAACATAGTGTATTTTCTTAAAGGAGACAATTAGCTCTTGATGAGGAAGCCCAGCAGCAGGAGCTGTTGATATCAGGGAGTCAGAGGTCGCTGTTTGAAGCAGAAAAGCCAGTGGCATGGAACTGCTCCTCCAGTGGGAACATATTTCCAGCTTCTTCTTGTTTTTTTATGTGCTGAGCTTATTTAAACCGGTAACAGATGCTAATAGGATGCTAATTGTTCATATATTGGTGACACATTCAGTTCATTGTTTAAAAAAGACAGGATCATTATGACCTTTGTTCATTAACAGTGTTTTTTACCTCATATTTGCAAAGTCATCATTCAAAGATGATGCCTGAAGAAGTACTTCTGAAGGGGTGTACTGTCACTTTTAGTAGCATCCTATTTTTCTTTACATATTTGTATTCTTTAACACACTAAGGCTTCAGTAATGATTACAGCATGACACGTGGTATAATTGATTTCCCCTTTTTCTGATGCACGGAAATGTCTAGTTCTAAAACTGAACCCAAGTAAAAACATGATTTAAGAATGACCAGGAACTGCGGAAATCAAAACAAGGATCCTGCAACCCTGCATGGAAACACAGTTTAGTTACAAAAGAACGTTTGGTCATTTCAGCAAAAACATCACAGCTTTGACTGCTATCTGCCAAATTACAAATACAACTTTAAAGCACTGAGATCTGATCATTTTCCCAAGCCAAGTTCAACATTTGTTTTTACATTTGCATTTTAAAATGACATTGTCTACAACTTGTGTAAGCTAATGTTGTATATTAGGTAGAGTCATCAAACCATCTGTCCGTCCAGTCATGGAAAATGTAGAAAGCGATAATGTAAAAAATCAAATCAAATCCTTCCCACCCGTGATCAAACATATCAACAAAGTCCACTTCAAGGAGAGTAAATGAAATAGCACAGCCATGGTAAACAAACAAGACTGTTTCCCCCTCTGGATGCCATTAGGAATATTTCAATGTTTGTTTTAGTCATTGAGCAAAATGTGTTCTTTCTTCCTCTTCATACTTCAATAGTATGCAAATTATAGCATTCATTTACAAGCCGCCATTGTTCTCAGTCCAAACACAGCTTGTGTTTGTAAGTCTGTAATTGTGTGGTATATTCTGCTCTGCTTATCTAACCTCCACTCTTTCTAATCATGTAATATTTAGAATATATAGAGGTTACGTTGTCCGTTGGTTAAATCCCGTGGCTTTTACAGAGAGTGCAAAGGCTGCTTTGAGGCCTTTATGGAATCCAGCTGGCTCGGTCCAGCATTTCCAAAGTTCCACATTTATCTGAATAGATCTGAGCCAAGCATAGTCCAGTCAAACACCCACTGCAGCCTTGGGAACAGTGAGGGTTTTTTTCAAGAACATGAACACGTTTGTACGGATGACACACTGGGATCCTAACTTTGTTTTCATTCCAGTATCTCTTGTATACCTGTTAATACTAGCCTTGCATGGTGAGGGAGGTTCCTGGAATCTGCATGAGACGATTTAAATCTCTTGAACAGTGAAAATGTATCTGAATCAGTGAAATTACACCATCCATTAAGCCTTTGATTTTGCAGCTGGTATATGTGAGTAATGCTGCACACACACGCACACACACACACACTCCTGACTCCCCCTATGGTAAAGTACTTCAACTCTCATTCACTCCTCAGCAGGTGTGGCAGAGTTTTACGAGAACTTCACCCTTAGTCGATTGTGACTCCTGTTCAGTCGTTGTCACAAAATAATACCTTGAATGTTAATCACACCTATTTTACGACTATTATTTCTAACAGAAGTTCATCGAAATAATAAAAAATATATAGATCTGGACTCATTTACTGTAGGCTTACTAAACTGTAGTGCAGTTGTGTTGGTCCAACTGCACTACAGATTAACACACAAAGTAGCTAGGTAAACATTAGATTTAATTCACTTACACACATCAAACTCCAATATGAAATACAGTTCAATACGTACATGTGTTGAGTGCACATTTTTGTCAAGTTCTTCCTGTGTTCTGCGCAGCACTCATGAGCTTTATGCTGTGTTTGAGCCTAACCACTACCAGGTGTGCTTGAAAAGGTTTTGGTGAAACTGGCACAGGGTCAAAACAGGGTGGAAGTTGGAGGGGTGCCAAAGAGGGCGAGTACTAGAAGAGTGGAGTAGCTTAATGTGAAAACATCAAACGTTTCTGGTACCATAGTGTTAGGCTAAGGTGTCTGAGCTTGTTACGCTGCGATCATGCAGGGCTGATGTCTGTTGCCTCACACGGATAGGAAGGGTGCAGGGTATATGAACAGACGTGTATGTGGGTCGTGTGAAGTCATAAATATTATGTTCAAGATTTGGCTCTTAAATCTGGCCGATTTTACGGGTAGCCCATGCATGGTCAATTATGATGAAATACAAATGAGGTGAGCTCTAAGATTTACAATCCATCATGGCCTTTGTACCACAAGCCCAATGGGGTACAACAGTTCTCTTAACTATGAAATCCACTGTTTTGAAAGGCATCAGGCCTACACCCCACAGTACACCCACAGCCTCATACAAACCATACTGCAAAGGTATGTGTGGTCCTGTGCAAGAGAGTCCAAACCAGCCAGGTTTTATTTTGCTTATCTGGGCCAAAAATGCTTGGTATTATACAATGGAAATAATCATCCATATATATACAACAATACAATGCAGCCAGTTTGGGGAAATTGCAATATCATAAACATAATTGGCAGCAAAATCCCTTCAGAATTGTGCCAATAAACTTTAGGGGGACCTATCATGTCAAATGCACTTTTTTTATGTCTTTTATACATAAATATGTGTCCCTGGTGTGCCAGGGAACTCACAAAGTGTAAGAAGACAAAACTTCTCTCTTTTCCTCCCTACCCAAATCTCTAAAAACGGAGGTACAACGGAGCTGATCCAGATTTGCGTCCGATATTACGTAATATCGGAAATGTGGACCCACGGCGCTATCAGAAACATTGCTATCAGAAACAATGCCCAACTGTTTTGGACGTAATATGGTCTTTGTTTATATTAGCAAGCATCGTTAACACTCAGAGCTAATCTTTACTGGAGGGAGAATTTGTAAAAAAAGTTTTCAAGCTAATGACCCAGATCAGCGTTTCTCTAACAGGGCTGGAATAGAGGGATTTGAGGGATGTCTAAAATGCATGATCTGTTTGGTATTTTGAGCAAAACACATCATAGACATGTTTTTTTATATATCTGTGACCCATAATATATGCCTAAAAATAGCAAAATAGGAGACCTTTAATATAAATATCACAGTAAATCCAACAGTACGTTTCCAGAAGTCAAACCTTACCTGATATTGCCATACGTTGAAGCACTTTTTACATAGATTAAGATAAACAAGGGTCAAATGCATAGCAAAATGAGCTTATAGAACCTGAATGTACTGGGGTACAAGCCACATATTAGCCAGTCAATATTTGGGGCTTTACTTTTGTGGGGGAAAGAGGGGGAAATACCAAAACCACCATGTCATCACTTTGACCAAAATTATGCAAGGGCTTTTTTTCACATTTGTGTCTCCATAGCTATAGATCCAACCATGCCTAAATCTCACCCCCCGCTGCGTAGAGAGCTTTATTACACTGGCCTCCCGTCTTGTTGGGATAGTTAAACCTGTTAACTCTACTTCTCATGCAAACCCAGTAAAGCTTGAAAAGAAAAAGAAAAACAGAGAGAGACCTCTAGGGGTTAGGATGGTTAAGACACACAGTTTCACAGATTAGTCATGAACTATAGGTATAACACATTTTATGATACTTTAAAAACTGGAATACATTGCATTTGCCATTTCTGTCAGGGTTTTATTGTATAGTTTATTTTTCATTTTATTTACTGTAACATATATTGTTCCCATTCCCATATGTCAGTACTTTACCTTGTAAAGACTGCCAGGAATATCTTACCTTTATCATCCTGGGAGACACATAATCTCATGATAAAGCACTCTCTCTCACACACACACACACACACACACACACACACACACACACACACACACACACACACACACACACACACACACACACACACACACACACACACACACACACACACACACACACACACACACACACATACTTGGGCGTCCTTCAGAGGAAATTAATGGAGACTTGCTGCCAGTGGATAAAATACAGTAAGATAACAAATGGTGTATGTCAGGACTTTGAGCTAGGCTGTTTTAACTATTAGTGTTGGAATCTAATCTTATGTATCATTATCTGGGAAATGAGAAAGTAGCCAAGCTAAACCTCATCATGCGTCTTTTCATGTTGTCAAATCCATGCACTTTGTAGCAGATTGCATTAATCTGGAATTAGTGTTTGAATAACTCTCCCACTTGTTGGAGTAACAAGAGGTGCCATGTATCCACCCCATCTATTTATTTCTAAATAAATGTTATGAGACACTCTTATCCCAAAGCATGTGGTTCCTCCCTAAATGATGTGAGTCTTGGGGCTGGGCACACCTCTTGTCATCCACATACCAAAAATATATTTTCATTACGTTAAGGTATGTTTTGTTGACATTGTCTTTTATAGCTTTGGACCATAATCTTGGCTAGGTCTCTCCCTTTTTTTCCATTGCATGCTCTATGCTATGATGGCTGGCTTTGGCTAAATAAGGTAAGAGAACACTTCATTCTTTCTTTCCAAAGACGGCTGATCCTCTGAAGTGCTGCGAGCCAAAACGCCTTTTTATCCCATCAGAAATTGAGGGTGCTTTAGGTGTGCCAGCCAATCCCTATCCACCTTGGCAGTGTCATGCCATAGGGATGCATGACTGGCTCTTAATGGTGGTTTTCAAAAATCTCTTAGTTTGATTTATATTGCCAGGGCATGTTTACTGAAAGCCAGGTATGTATCTCTTCAAAGTGGGCAGCAGATGCCAGTAAAGTAGACCTTCTCCAGTCTCACTTTTTATTGCAGCAGTATTTTCTCCAATTTAGTTTTGTATTGAAGTTATGCAGCTTGTTTCATTTTCCAAGCAGGCATATTTTTTAAATAGTTTTGTTCTTGTCAAATGGAGAAACTAATATCTAAAGTACCAGAGCTATGTCTTTTGCATATTGCATTGTTTTAAATGCAGCTAAAGTATGATATGCAGAAGCAGTTGTTTTTACTGTTGTTACAACCAAGTGGAATTTGCTTGCTGTAGAAAATGTGTGTTAAAAATCCTTTTAGTTAAAGACATTTAAACTGTTTTTCATCAACTTAACCCAAATCTAAACACACCAATACAAGCCATGGTTAAATTAGCTCATAAAGGATCATGCATGGTAGAAAGGCCTTGGTTTCCTCCTCACATTCAAACAGCCCTGTTTGGAACATTCACTAGAACCCGTCACACATGACAGATGAATGATGAGGAAGAGGCCCAGTGTCCTGAAAAATGTAGACAAGGAGCCTACTGCAATATACTGGCTCATCTCTTGATGATTTTTCCAGGGTAACATGAGATCACAGAGGACACTCATATCTATCAAAGGGGTATTATTGCATTTTATCTGAAGTTTGTGGAATTGCTCTTTATCTCATTTCATCACGATATGGATTAACGTCTGCTGTGTGTGTGAGTATGTCAGAATGTTATGGATTTGAGTCTTTTCTCTGGGAGACAGGCCCGGTGTGGTACAGTGATCCAGATTACTGTTTTACCGTATTCATTCAGACCAGTCAAAGTGTGCTAGGGGTGTTATGAAGACGACTAAAAGTGGAGAAAGTGATAGTTGAACCTACCAAGCTGACAGGTAGCTGAATATTTTAGATATTGCTCAATAATTTTCTTTGCAATGTAAAACAAAGACACAAGAGCTTTGTGGTCCATTGGGCCTTAAAAATGTGTTAAAATGTAGTTACAAAAAATACTTTTTCAAGTTGAAGTACATGTTAAGCAAAAGTGCTTATTCAATATACAACATCAGTTTGTCAATCTGCATACAATACTTTAATCTAGGCCTCAAAAAGATTAAAGTAAAAAACAACAACATTTGAATACAACCATAAGTGCACATTGACTGTACTCATTTCATGCCAAGCAAATATTAAAACCCTTATTTGCCAGTGCAAACACGAGTGAGACATTTCTGATATGATCCATGAGGAATAAAACAGCGAACACATCAGTCATTTGGCATCGTCAAGTAGGATTTTGAAGAGAGGGCTGTCCGTCTTGTTGATTGTGAATTTGTTCCAGTTGGGCAAACAGGTTGGCCCCGGAGGACAAAACATTTCGGTCCTTTGACTGTCTGTGCCAAGCATTGATTATATTCATTTCAATGACACCTCCGAATAAAGCAGTATCCAAACAAAACACCTCCTCGAAAATAGAGATAATTTACTATTCAGATGAAAACAGTTTTACAAACTACTTGGATTGGAGTGGTATTACATCCCATCTCATGTTTTATATTCACAATGTCAGATATGAGCAAGAGTATAATGCTTCTCTAATTGCAGCATGCTTTTACAAGTCCTTGTGTTATAAGTATCTTGTCTCTTGGGCTTTCCATATTAGTGCTGACTTGACCTTTTCCCCAAGCTCTGCCACTTGTCAGCAGTCAGATCACACTTCACACCCAGCCTGGCATAACAAAGCCGGTGCCAAGGTGCAACCTCCTCACATGACAGCACCATTACTGTCTACCATGTGTGTTCATATCTATCATAGCTGGGAAGCATTTTTGATAAAGTTCCTTTCTCATTGTCGTCCTCCATGGATTCCTTAGAAATCATATCACTATGACTAAGACTTTTGATGGGAAGATCCAAAAGGGAAAGCTCTCAGACACTATTAAAGTCGACTCATGCGCTAGCTTGTTTGATGACTGTACTGTAGGTAACATCTGTGCCAGTGTGATTGTGGAGCCGGGAAAAAGATAATGGCTTGAAGTTCACACAGCCAAGAAATGAGTAGTGTTTGAAGATATTTCACAGTATGTGAAAGAAAACATTTGAGGTATTTTAGTTGTTTCTGTCTTTATTGTCCATATGTGTACAAACCAGTTTTCCTAGTTAACCCTAACCCTGACCTACAGTCAAGGCTTCATGTTGTCAGCAGTCAGTTAGGTGAGCTTACTTATGTTCAAATACTTCTTCCCTTTGTAAGATTGTGTTTATATATCTAGTACAAAACATGTTATCTTCTTTCAGCATATAAATTGTTTTTTTTAGCTTTTGTGTGAAAATCATATACTGTATCTCCAATAAGTCACTTTTTGTGGGCTACACAAATGGCCTGTTTTGTTGTGTTATAAAGGAACACATCATCTCTCAATTTACTGTATGTGAACTCAAAATCCCCAGATTTGGAGATATGTGGTTCTGACTGGACTTCTATTCCTTGTCAAACATGTTGTCAAGTGTCCATCTGTCTCTGACGGGAGGAAGTAATTACCTCGGGTCATTATGTGTTGGAGCAGCCCTGATGACAGGGAGCTGTGCTTATTAGACTGGATGTCAGGTTAACTAGATCGTGTCTTTACCTAAACCGATGACAGACAGATGCCAGAGGTCCTCTTCTTCCTCACTGAGGAGGAAACACATCTTACCCTGAAGAAATGTTATAATCAAAAAAGGAATTGGAGGGGAGACTGCAATGGGTCCCCCCCCCTTATGCACAAACCAGGTGTTTCTGACACAAAGACTATCAGATGGGAAAGCTTTTTCCATATCCTCTCCATTACAGTGTGGCCAGTATGGAAATGAGATGGTGTACTGTCACAGATGTGTGTGCTTCCACATGAGTCTGCCTCCTACTCCTAGAGCAGACTCTGAAATAGATGTGGTCTCAGCACGCCTGTGTTTATTGGACAGAGTTTGCACTGGTGCGTTTCCCCACGCGTCAGGCTGTTAAGAATAGGAGGGGGCAGAGTAAGTCAGAGGCAGAGAGACAGCCAGGAGGAGTGAGAGAGGAAGAGGGGGATGAAGTTGATAAGGCTTGAGTCATTGAGGTCATTGTTGAGAGTATTTGTCCTTATCCAAACAAATTAAACTTTTAAATCTAAATGAACTACAGTACATGAAGTGAAACACGTTTGATTTGAAGGATTCCCAAAGTCTGTATTGAGAAATTGGCTTTTATAGATCAAAACTTAAAAAGGCAATAATTAAAAGATTTATCTCTGAGCCTATGAGAGAAATATGGCTACTTTTTTTTACTGCAGCAAGACAACCTGTTTGGCTAACAAGCAACACATGGAGAACAGCCTCAACTCAACCTCCTTACAAACATACAGAAATATTAGAGGAGCATTCACCTGCAGTCACAGGAATAAAACGAAACTAGCTTCTCCCCTTTTAGTAGAATCCCTCACTTTATGGTGACTTTGGTTAACTGTGTTACAGCTGTCATTGTCACCACCCCCTAGTAGACCCTCCCTGATAGTTTATATCTGTGTCAGGCTTTTGTCTGGTCTGCTGAATAAGTCTCTGCCTTTACACTGCTCTCCGCTCCACTACCTATATGTGTCAGTGGTGGAAAATGTGGGGAAACCCTGCTGAGGAGGTGAAAGGGAGGGGAGCAGTGTGCTACAAAAAAAAGCAGAGGGAATAAAAGGGGGGTATAGGGGGGGGGGGGGGGGTTGTAGTGAGGGTCACCCCACCTGGTAGCTAAGGAATGACTCATTAGACAGACGGGCACTAATGAAAGATTTGTCTGTCCTCACATTGGCCTTGCTGTCATGTCTCTCTCCTCGTCTGGAATTCTGCAGATTCCACCCTCGCTTTCCTCCACTGTTTGACAGCGTCAGATAGCATCTTGACGGCTGGGTAGCGTACAGTTTATTGAGGAGACTTTAACAGGAGATAATTAGCCTGTGATGCCCTTTAAGTGCTCTGCAGAACATGTTGGACCCCTAAAGAATAATGAAAAGATGTATGTACCAAGATTGTTGGTATTGCAGGGAATTGGCAAGTCACAGAAACACATTTGCAATATATTTGGGAGTGCTGTACACAGGAAGGACTAGGGCTGCTCGATTAAGGCAAAAATCATAATCTCGATTATTTGGGTCAATAATTGATATCACGATTATTAAAAACGATTATCCATTTACTTTGAAAACATCAATTTATTGGAGAAACATAAACTTTCCCTGAAGGTCTGGTGTAAACACATCAATAAATACAACGAGTCAATTTCCCCATTTCCATGGAGGGACAATGAATGCTGTTCAGTTTAGCCGGCCAGGTTTTGTGTTTATTAAAACTGAGCTCTGGTATGCTTTGGTATCAAATGTCTCTGCCAGGATAAAGTGTCGCTGCCCAGAAACTCGATCTCCTCCCTGTTCCCGTGAGATTTTAGATGTTATGTTTTCCACACGATATGTAGAAGAAGACCAGGTATAGGAAATCAAATCAAAATGTATCAGTGTGGTTTATTTTCATATTTCTAAAAATGTCATTAACATAGATACAATGACCGTTCGTTGATACATATTTGATTATTAACTTTGTAAAGAAATTATCTTATTGATTGCAAAACACACAAGGTAGCACACATTGGACCTTTTTATTTTTTTGCAGTTCTGCACCATATGTGAACTCTTTTCTCATCACTAGATTAAGCCCAGATTTATTAGTGATTTTGATGATTTTGATCTTGTCCCATGCTGCCTTCTCTGCGTGTCTTCTTAGAGGCTTTCACGCCCCGTGGGTCCAACCAGGCTTCCTGTGAGGCCTGCTGCCAATGACAAGAGGCTTCTGTAGTCTGTGTGGCCCGACTAATCTAAACCATCATCTCCATATGTCTTCCATCACAACATCCAAAGCATTTGAATAAACTCCAGGCAACAGGAACAAATTAATTAATGTCCTTATTCCCCTGTGCACTTTGTAAACTGCCTGTGTGCATGTAGGCCAACACCCTCCCACATTGTATTTATAATTGCCTTTTTGGTTAAACTCAAAACCCTTTCTTACCTGCATTCCCACTTAATGATTTCCACCTGAGTGCTATAATCTGCTTTTATTGACCCATTCGTAAGACCCATAAGAAAGGAATAAAGAAAATCACCAGTCCACAAACTAGCATGTTTCAAGCCAATGCACATGTTGGGAGGTCTTTCACGTTAATTACTTGTGTTTTCTCTTCATAAATATAAGAAGAGGAGGTTTGCTTTACAGAGAGAGAAAGGAGGAAAGGAAAAACATTTGAAGGAAGCACGGTCGATGTTGTTGTGCCGCTGTGTTTCGTGACTGCGGAGGGCCATTACGCATTCTGTAAACTCAAGGGTTTCTCATGAAAATACCAGGGGACAAAAATCAAAGATGGGTCCCTTTCTCTTTACAAAGTCATGTGGTGGTTCTGGTAAACACGAGACTGTGGTTTCCCAGATGGCAACAGTTTGCCCAAACTTAGTCTTACCGCCGTCACCTCTCACAGTCTGTGGCCTTTACTGACCAGTGGAAGAGGCTTTCTGAGATGGAGCTAAATTCATACATGAGGCACGTTCACACCAAGTACTTTTCCCACAAAGGTTCCTGAGAACTACGATTTAGTTGCGTTCACACCAAAAAGTCCCAGGAACTAAATTAGTTCTAGAGAACCTTTTTTACCCCCTTTTCAGTCCCTGTTAGAGAGCAGGGACTTTCGTGGGAGAAAAAGGTTCCTGTGTCTGATTGGCTGGGCGGATTGCAAACCACGACCCGTCAAACTCCCAAAAACGTTTGTGAAGCCGCCATTTTATTATCCTCGCATTGCATTATTAGCATTAGCATTAGCCCAGCGCAGAAACGCAGAGAGACTAACTTATGACAACACAAAATAAAACATGGGAGTGGTGGAGATGAGGAGGTGTCGGCGTTCTGGCCGTTTACTCGGAAGGCTTCAGTAGAAGCTGCTGGGAGTCCCAGCAGCTTCTACTGAAGCCAGTCCCTAACTCCGGGGACTTCCGGCCAGTAAACCCAAAGCAGAAGAAGAAGAAGTGACGTCAGCGGCTTCATTTGCCTAATCCACCCCCAGGAATTATTTTCCGGTGTGAAAGCGATCTGTACTTAGTTCATGAGAACTAAAGAGTTCTCAGGAACCTTTGTGGGAAAAGTACTTGGTGTGAACGCGCAGGGCGCTGGCCTCGAGCTCTCTCTTAGGGTCCAGCTCCAAACCAACATTTGCAGCACACACAGTTTTATACCTTGAATACAACAAGAAGAGAGTTAATTATCAGCTCTTCCAATGTTACTCTGAGCTGAGCTTTAACCATGCTCGTGGGAGTGACAGGTTGAGAATACAAGGGGGATATTGGTGCAGCAAATGTTGGTATACAGTACCAGGAGTGATTGATCTCCCCTATCTTCCAAGGAAACTCTCAAACTCTCAATGGATTTTGTTTTTTATTTATCTTGGCTTTCTAGTTCTAAGTATAGGGGTTGGCTAAGTGGGTGATGAGGGTTTTCGCTATCCTCCCACCTCTGTAGCAAAAGTTCCATTGCCTCAAACCATGCTGTATTCTTCTCAACATCTCTGCATCCCACATGACAGCTGTTGATTTGATTGTGCATTGTAAGACAGTTTTATAGACAATCAGCAATAAGACGCTAGGGATCCTTCCCTTTAGCTTCCTGTCTAAAGGCTCCACTACTGAAAGCAAACACAGTTTAATTTACAGCGGTGTGTGCAGGGTTGCCTTGCCCAGTGGGGTCTTTGTGTGTTTCCTGGCTGTGCTTTGGATGCGGTTTATGTGTTCCGCCTGCGGTGCGAAGCATGAGCAGTGGTAGTCATCCTTCTGATTGTATTGCCCTTTCTGGAAAAGAAAGGCTTGTGAACAGATGAGTAGCATGTTATATGTGTTAGCAGATGGAAAATGAAAGTAGTTAATTGCTTTATTGGCAAACAAATGGTTGGGACGGGTCTTTGGTGAGAAAATGGACCCATGACACACAAGAAATAGCATTACTGGAATGTGCTGGCACTGACACAGAGGATCAGAAGGTGTCTCAAGCAGCACAAGTCAGATTTGCCTCTAAAAGTTGTCTTCTCAGCAGTGGCACAACCATCCAGTCCTGGCCCAGGCCCCAAAGCAGGTTTTACCTTCGCTCCTCTACTCAGAGTAGTTGAGCACATTCCTGATGATTATAGAAATTCCGCTTCTACCTTTATGATTGTTATAATTATGAGACCATTACATCCCTGTAGCTATCCCAGCTGAGAAAACATGATTGTGTATTGCAATTTAAGAGAAGAAAACCGCTGGTACATCCATATAAGAAATCAAAAATAACACTCTCACTGTGTTAAAACATTTCATTGTCAAGGTCAGTAGAAGCCAGAGGGGAATGTAAAGATGAGAGGAAAAAAACAGGCTTTATGTCCTCAGTTACACTCTTGTGTTGTGGTATGAAGAACAATTGGCAACATGTTTAGATGTCTGAACTTTAGTTTAAAGGGTGTATTATATCAATCTTAAGGTCAGGCTTTTGAGAGCTACTGTACAAGTGCCCAGAATGTGTGTGCAAAACGTATATCTAACCCTGAATCAATAACACATCCATGATAAAAGAAGTGAGCTATTGAGTTTGAAGTTTCAAGGTTCCACAGGAGAGGTCCACAAACATTTCCTCTAAATAAATGTGGTCTTAGGCTCTTTTCCTGAGGATGGAAATGCAGAGCGCCCATACTTTTGGGTGCATATCTCTGCCAAATGGTATGGAACT
Source organism: Gymnodraco acuticeps (assembly GCF_902827175.1). NCBI lineage: Eukaryota > Metazoa > Chordata > Actinopteri > Perciformes > Bathydraconidae > Gymnodraco > Gymnodraco acuticeps. Next base: position 1,649,398 of record NW_022990583.1, on the reverse strand, counting down.
AATCTCCTCTGAGCTATTTCTCATTAGCGACGGGCCTCTGGGAGGTGCATCAGTGTGGACTGCGCACAGAGACAGGGAAGAAATGGTCTGTTCTTGCAGATGGGCTTCATTTAGTGTTGGGCAGGAATAACTTTCTGACAGTTTTATTGAGGGGAATGTCAGTGGAACTCTGCATGGAATAATTTCTCCACCATGCTGTTGTTGATTGATTGACACATACGCACACTCTCGCACACAAAACATGCTCCTGGGATCTATTCAAACCCAGTGGTAGCCTAGATGCTGATGCATCACTGCTGTAGTGCTGTGCTGGGATCACTGGTTGCTCAGCAGTGCTCTGTGTAATCTATCCGTTGACTGATTAACATTCAATGTCCGTGAGGAAGTGCCGTTAGCACTTTGAGAAGAAAAGGAGCACGCTGATTCAAGCTTTTGGTTTGAAGTAGGACCACAAATCATGTTTGCTTTGTATGGTGAAGGCGTGATGAGTAACCCAGGGTATCTTCCTCTGACTTTCCGCTCCAGAGATCACAGAGCCTGTCTCTTCAGAGATCCCTAATCTAAACACGGAGTCATTTCCCCAAAGTGCAGGGAAATGGATGTGGCCCTACCTTGACCTGCACTGGAGGGTGAAGTTGTTGAAAAGCTTGCACTGCTTTTTACATGATGAAGAATGAAAATCACTTGTGAGGTCTAGATACAGTATATACATTCAGTTTAAAATACATACAGTATATATTTATTCGGCATAAGAGCACTGGAAGCATACGTTTTACAGTCTTTTTTTCTTTATTTCATCAATAGAGTGTTTTACTACAATGGTGGTGATTAAGAAATAGTATCCGACATTTAAAATAGGGGTGAACAAAATAAAAGACATGCAACTACACATTTTTGTGTCCGTTTTAAGAGGAGATTAAATAATATATAACGACTTGGCCACCCTGACATGCTTACACTGGGAGTTCCACAGCCGGGGGGCGCGAGCTGAAAAGTCACAGTTCTTTCCTGTTATTTCTAAAGACACAAATCACCAGCATCACACAGCTTCCCCTCGTAATACCTCTGGACCTCTAGAGATTTATTCCTTGTGGATGTTGCCAGTGACTGGCTGGGACTCTTCCGTAGAAGACCAATACTCATCACCTCACCATGCATCTGAGCTATGTACGGCACTGAGAGCAAAATACATTTGAAGCTTGGACGCACTCTTACTAAATACCATTATAGTCATAAATTAAAAACAAGACATCTTTTGAAGATAAAGAACTCTGTTGGAATTGGACTCTGAGGTGTTTATTTGCACTTTGCAACCTCGTCAAATGGGAGCATTTTAACCACATATGTCCTGGTCCCAGCTCCTCTGCATTTCAGATGCATTTTTAATCTTTTAAAGTCGACTGCGTAATACCAATATCAATGTTTATGGTAAGTGTATTGAGATTAATTACTGTGGACAATCGTACCCTGGCAGCAAATTGCAATGTATGAATGAAATACAGAAACATCTACCACACTTTGACTCATAGTATTAATTTAAATAGATTGAGGAATATCTTGTTATTTATTTAGCTTTTTTGTATTAACCAGCATCATGATATGACTTTTTTGAGAATTAATTCTTTCAGAGAATAGGATTTTCTCTTGGTGCATGTTAGTTTTCTAATTGGGCCTCCATAACACTCATGTGATGTTTTATATGTGCTTTGAAGATGCTGTGTCACAGGAAAGGCACCCAAATATATCAGACCACATGAGCACACAAATAGCCTGTGTTTTGTCCCTAGAACTGGCAACACACACATTGTTTATGTCTTGTTTATGTCACTCTCATCAGCTGAAGACACAATAACACTTTTAATCACAAGTGTACTGGTCGGTGTGTTTCCCACACTTTTGAATATAATTAGTGGCAGCTGTTTGTAAAGACAAGAAACTCAAGTTATTTGTGTGTATGTGTGTGTGTGTGTGTGTGTGTGTGTGTGTGTGTGTGTGTGTGTGTGTGTGTGTGTGTGTGTGTGTGTGTGTGTGTGTGTGTTGGTGTGTGTGTGTGTGCGCGTGTGTGTGTGTGTCAGTGGCGAACCGTTTCTATCACAACTGGACCTTCTGTAGACACACACACACCTCCCGCAGCCGCCTCCCCCCCCGGCGTTATAATGTCCGTCTTTTCACTGAATTGTCGTCTTGAAAAGGGTACTCACAACAATTCCGCAACAACTTCATCTTCACCTGTTGCACTTGTCATTTCAACGTTAAAAACAATAAAACGGCAAATGAATTGCTTCGTCACATTCATCTAGAAAGATCCTCTACTTCTAGAATACCCTGGAACCGAGGGAACTCTGAAAGAACACGCCTTTTGGCTACAAATCAATATCTGATTGGTTGATCAAACTGTCAGTCCAAACGTACATTCAGTGCAACGGCCAATTCTATCAAGGATGTAGAATACCTTGGTGAAGGATATTCTACCCAGAGACCCAGAACAAGATCTGATTGGTTGCTTTCTTTTCTAACACAACACCACTGAAATGCGTAGTGCATGGTCCGAGAAGGACAAACAAATCAACGTAACACTGTAATATTACAGATCAACAACACAGATACGATTCTCATTTATTCATTTTATATACATTTTATTACATTTTATTATATAATTAAATCGATTTTTTGTTTGTTTTATCTGGATGTTCCAGAGTATTCTCTGAATACCTTGAAGGCCCTGATGGTTCGCCACTGGTGTGTGTTTTTGTATGATGGGTACATATGCTGTGTCAGCCTATTTGCTTCTCTCATTGCGTGGGTATTCGAGTTCAACACACTCATACACCAACAGCGATAAATCCTGCCCATCCGGTCAGGACTGCAAAATCTGCAGTGGTGCAACAACCAGACAAGATTGACATTGGGAAAGTGCTTCATGTAGTGAGAAAGAGAGAAAGAAAGTGCCTCGCTGTGTTGATGCCTGTTTGTGTACATGCCAGTCTCCTGTCCTCTGCTGACTAAGACATATCAGACTGCCTTCAGGCAAGAAAGTATCTGTCAAAGCAGACAACAAGGTCATCTTGCATCCCAATACAAGAAATGGGTGAATGAAAATACATCTTGATAGAGAAGCCACGTGAGAGAGAGCTGCACTGGGTAGGGATGTACTGTGCTGTCCTTATGCTGCTGTATATGCTGCAGTAAGTAGCCGGTTTTGCTGAGTCAGAGAGAGTTCACACAGCAGTGATGTGCTCAACGCTGCCACTTCCTGGCAGACTGTGCACACTGCACACAGGGTGAAGGATTGTCAAAGTAGTTGCAGGAGATGTCCGCCTCCATCACAAGCATCTGTCATCCATCATATCTATCCTTGAGTGCTCTTTGGTGTTTCCATAAACTGATTAATGGGTGCATTGTTTCTGAGTCATTGTGGTGGCTATTGGCTAAAGTTTCTGCCTTGACTTTGTATTATGGTAATCTGCAGATATGGCTTTGTCAGCAGGAAACATCCACTGTTCACTAACTCTCCACAGATGTTACTCCTACTGTTCTTTTGCTCTCACTTTTCCTCTTGCCGGACATTTTTCACATTTAGCTACTCAGGAAAATTGCTGCCAATGATGTGTGCATGACGCTGACACAAGGAATTGATTTTGAAGGAAAGAATTGTAGATCATGGTGGATACATCATGTGTGATTCAAGTGGTACACTAAAGTCCTAGTAATGGGGAACATCACAATGATTCCGAGTCTCTTGTGCTTTTGTTTTATTGACTTTATGTATGAACCCATCATGGAAATATACCACATGTGTGTAAGCTGATTTCCCCTCTCTTTTCCTTATCTCTTTCATAGAAAAACTCTACAACTCAACTGGACGGGAGCTACGGAGAGCACTATTTTCCCTCAAGCAGATTTTTCAGGTAATTGCTTCCTTAAAAAATGACATTTTTTAAATCTCTAGTTCACTACATCCAGTGAATTTCACGTTTTTCATGATATCATAGGTATTCTCCAAAAACTCAGTATTTCTCAGCGTGGGAAGTATATTCTGCTTGGCTTAGTGGCTTTTAATGTTCCTATGCACGTTCAGACTGTAACATGCAGGTCTTATACGGAGCGTGCACACATGCAACAGTGCACACTCACAATTGGACGTATCATTGTTTTTTTGAGGCAGAGTTGTGCTGAGAGTCTGCCTTCGTGGCAGCTGTGCAGTGTTCGGGTCTGGTCATACTTCACACACTGGATCGGGCTGGCCTGGCGGGCAGTGGGCCATAGAGGGGGAGGGTAAACCAACAGTAAGATGGAAAAGAGAGCTACAGAAGATGATGCAGTCCCAGAATAGATTAGAATATCTTACTTTCTTACACTCTGAGTGGCTTTGTGGAGTTTCCAGTGTGGAGAATACCAATTATTCTAGTTGAGGACTAAAATATCCACCGGGCCTGATATCAGTCTTACTTCCCTATGTTACAGTAGTGCAGTGCACATGTGCAATATAAGTTTTAAAAACACTGTCTTTGGTTAAAGAGTGATTGACAGGTGTGAGAGATGCATATAGTGTTGTCATCTAGGAGACATTGGGCTTAGCAACAGGACTTTGCACACAGTTTGCACTAGCTACAACCGAATGTAAACAAACATATTATGATCTGTTAATTCAGCTTGACTTCCTGTTTTATCAACTAATTGTGTGTGTTTTTTTGTTTTAAAGCAATGCTTGAAGCAACATAATGTCTTCATGTTGTCTATATAAGATACATATCATTTGTTCAGTCGTATAGTCCAGTAATTGTTTCAGGGGTTGATTCATTTCTTTATCACTTTCATGTATTGGTAAAAAGTCGTGTAAACTCTTTAACAACACCACCGAGTGTTCAAGCATTTTAAAATCTACCTAACTCTGAAGACAGTTGTGTAGTTGGAGAAGGAGGCGGAACTAAATACATCCTATGTAATTGTTTAAAGGAAATAACTATTAAAACAGTATAGTTTATTGCTCTGTGTATGATGTATGACGACTCTTCAATACTCGCTTTTTCTCTTTGACCTCTCTCCAGGATGACAAGGACCTGGTGCATGAGTTTGTGGTGGCAGAAGGACTGACGTGTTTGATCAAAGTTGGCACTGAAGCCGACCAGAACTACCAGAATTACATCCTCAGGGGTACGTCCGCTGCAGAACAGCACAGCTTTAAACCAATAAACTCAAAGAACTGTTTCCTTTCTCACACTTCAATTTACAACACATGCTAATGAAGGATGCTATCAATCAGACCTGTTACACTTCTCTTTCCATAAACCTATCCAGAACCACATGTGTTTACACACACACCATGTAAATTAATGATTGCGCTTGATGACCTTCTCACACTCACACACCTAAGGCGTATAAACAAACTCAAATGTGTGCCATAGATAATGTGGAAGTAAGGCCAAGTTTAGCAGCTGGTTAATTTATCTGTCCCATGTCGGTGAGGTCAGGGATCATGTGTGTTAAAGGTGGCAAGGGGCAGGGCAGCGTGTTCAGGGATATGAGGGGTCCAAGGGATTCATAGCACTCGCTGCAAGGTCACCACCATTTAACAGCCTGCTGTGAGAGGGCAGGTCACACATGCTTAAGTGGCCAATAAAGTTCTGGCAGGATATTGCAGGTCATAAAACAAATTTCCTCCTCCTTTTTCTTACTTTCTTTCTTTCATTTTCATTTTATTATGAGAAATGTGTTGAACTTATATTAGTCAACCTGAGCCAGAATGTCATGACGCTACAAAACAAAAATTATAGAAACAAATGCACACGCTTGGATCCAACTTATGTCAGAATCAGAATCAGAATACCTTTACTCGTCCCACAGAGGGGACATTTACATTTGTTACAGCAGAAAAGAGCCAAAGACAGTTTAATGTGAACTAAGAAGCATGCATAAAAAAATATTAACGATAAAAAAAAAAATGAATGACACAATTGACAAAATACACATCCTGTAACAGTTCTGAAGATATAGCAGCCAGGTATATATTTCAAAGTTATTAACGGCATATATATATATTGCACATAGTTGGTATTCAACAACAAGTGGTGTTATAGTCTGTGTTGTTATGTGTCAAAAGGTTCCATTTAACACTACAATTGCACAGCCCATACCTCTTTTTTGTTATTTCTTTATTAAACCTACTCAAAGGAGACACAATGTACTTGACTCTTATAATTTGGGGGCATATTTCAGATGACACCCCCCTCATGTTTATTCAATTAGATGTTGTGTATTTTTTTCCAACCTGCTCTTTGTTGAGCTGTTATTGTAAAAATATCAAAGAGCTAAGGGCGGATTTCTGTGACAAAGTACCGACGTTGCCCCAGGAGCAAGATATGAACATGAACATGAACATGACCTCCGCCAGGACTCAGCCTCTGATGTGTAATGTTTCATCTGAACTTGGCCTGGTCCCTGACAGAGATAAATCACATGGGGTAAATGGCCAAAACATGGCAGAGGACGACAACGACAGGCTTTTTAAACTTCAGAGTTGACCACATGTAGGAGTCATTGTCATGTGAATGATGAGCCCACTTCTCATATCCTATTTCTCCCTCTTATCGTGCTTTCCTTTATTTCCCTTTTACCTCACAGAGAATCCAGATAAAACATCTGTGTTTCTGTGGGACTCTCTTTATTCTTTAATGTGCTAATTTATCGCCCCATTTCTTTAGTTTCCCCTCATGTATCTCTATCACCATGAGGAACTAAACCAAACTACCACTCTCCCAAAAGCCCTTTTAACCTGTTTCAACTCCTGACCTAATTCCTGCTGACCAGCTGAGGAAATGTGGAGAGTAGCAGATTGCGCTCCCTTGTGAGCCATGTGTTGGAGAACACAACTCAAGCATGTGCAGGAACGCAGACGCACAGGTCAGAAATGTATAGGTCTGGCTGCTTTAGTGTTGATCACTTCCAAGAGGAGCTATGTCATAAGGACCCCAGGAGATGAGTACATTAGATGCCTGAAATCTTAACACATGTATGGAGAGGCAAACCAACAACCGTGATTGCTCTGGTATCGAGCATCGATCACCTCTAATGTGGGTTTTTTACTGTAACGTCTTTCAAGTTGAGGCCAGTAAAAGGGGAAAAGAAGAAGAAGAAGTAGGAATGCTGCCTTGAACCCATCTGTCTGGTGTGAATTAAAAACCTCCCGACTAAACAATCTTCCTCTCTTCCATGAATAGAAATCAATCTTATGGTTCTTTTGTAGATGAAAAAGAGCCAGTCACATGTGCGCACCAGTCTGCATGCATTTTTACAAGAACAGGTTCCCAGCATTAGCTCTCTGGAACATTGCCGTCATTGTGAATGCTAGTTCCTGCAGCTCTCCCAGCAATCTACACCATCTCATTTTTTTCTTTTTCCTCACTTTTTCATTCCGTCCTCTCAAAGCCCTGGAGGTGTCTGTGGCCCGTTAGTGCTTCCTCAGTGATGTGGGTATTTTCTGGGCCTGGCCCCCTCTCCGGGCCCCTCACACCTGGCTCGGAGGGCTTCCAGACCTGGAATCAGCTCCTTGGAGGCGTGCATTTTTTGGCCCAGGGGAAAGCTTGTATGCCTTTATCACCCCATCAGTGAGAAAGGGTGTGAGGTCACTTTTTTTCAGGGGTGCCTATGCCATCTGGTCCTCCTGTAAGCCTTACACTCTGGTGAAAGGCAAACACACAGGGGCCAAAAAGGTAATAGAGGGCTCATTAGGGATATTCATTTTTCAATTCTGAAGTAAGAAATTGCATGTTGTTCCTTTCAGAAATAAGATTTAACATCTATGTTCGTGTACCATCTTTTTAAAACAGTTGGTGACATCATAAATCTGTAGCTGATGAAGTGAAAAGCTGAGCAAAGGGTTCATACTGAATGTTTTTGTAGTTAAGAATGTTGTTTTTCAAAACGGCAGAGGTCTCGAGGGGTAAAGTGTTATTTCAAAATGTATTTATTACCATTTATTCAAACACTTTTTAGCTGCTCCGAAAGTCTTTGACCCTCAATCTCCAACTCAGGTTTTAAAAACGGATGCAACCTTTGTTTTGGGTCAACATTCATTCTAGAAACTACAAAATAAATCAAAACAAAGGTTGTCACAGTAACACAACACTGTTGACAGCACAGTAAGGGCTCCAACGGCCCTAAAATAAAAAGTAGATTGTGCCAAAAGGTCATAGATGTTTCTGCATTAGGCTAAAACCTTTTTGCTGTGGTAATAAAAAGATCCCTATGGTACTTATTATCATGAGAAAAATCAGAAGAAGAGTGAACAAATAACAAGGGGTTTTTCCTAGATCAACGTTCCACTTGTAGTATTTTAAGAAACGGCACTAACTGTGTTTTAATTGGTAACTGTAAAATGGGAGCGGCAGAGAGAGAGAGAGGCAAACCAATAACAGTCAACTTGAAGCAATTATTCCCTGCTTTGAAATGTTCCCCGTTGACATTTATCCCCATAATAAGCGATGTTTTTAACAACACTTTCTCTGTTTGCACTGCCTTAAGGCCATGCCTTTTCTGTCTGCACACTGTTGTTTACAAAACACCAGCCATCTCTAAGACTCATTAGAATCAAATTGGAAGTGAAGCTTCCGTTTTTAAAGCAGTCTTCAATATATTTTCATACATTATATAAATAACCTTCTTATCCAAAAGGCCATATCTCATCAAATGTTGCATTATGTACCTAGGCTTACATGCTATAAGTTATAAATGTGAATTTATAGCTTCCAAAGAAATGAGAGTAATGCTGCGAAAGGTCCAAAAGTATTACTGTATCAAATAAATCATGCCCATATTTCATATTGTCCTTCTGTCATACACTTTTCTTCTCTCTTTCTATGTGTATATATAGCTCTCTATCTCTCTCTCTCTCCTCTCTCTCTCTCTTCTGCTACCATGTTGAGATCCTCTGCTTTTAATGACACGTCAGTTATGATGCCGTAAGTTAAAGCACCTTGACTTCCTGGTTTCCAGAGGGAGCTGCTCCGAGGGCGTCGGTGGGGAAGGGAGATGTGCTAGTCAAGTGTTTCATTGCCTCTTAAACTGTCTGGGACCTGGAACACTGCTCCCAAAACAGCGCTCAGCACAGCTTTTAGTGTCACACACAGCGGTAACTTTAGTGGGCAGCAGGCTTTTTCATAAGAGCTCCTGAAACACAAGACCCCTTTTGTTTAAAGTGTTGTTGGTCTCTACAGTGTGTGTGTGTGTGTGTGTGTGTGTGTGTGTGTGTGTGTGTGTGTGTGTGTGTGTGTGTGTGTGTGTGTGTGTGTGTGTGTGTGTGTGTGTGTGTGTGTGTGTGTGTGGTGTGTGTGTGTGTGTGTGTGTGTGTGTGTGTGTGTGTGTGTGTGTGTGTGTGTGTGTGTGTGTGTGTGTGTGTGTGTGTGGTGGCATTACATTTTATATGTGGCAGATCAGCAAGGCAGAACATTGAGCCATGCCTCAATGCTGCAGTGTGCGGGTCAAACGTGTGTCACTAAACACAATAGCGGCTAATTCTTCTTATTCTCTTTGTTAAATGAATATTTTAATGAGTGATCTGGTGTTAGGTTGGATGTAAAACCTGTAGGGATAATTAACCTTTAAATATTTCTTAGATTTCTCTATTATAATGTCTAATTTCCAAAATATCATTTTATACTGGAATATTTTTTTATCTGGATTTTGAATCACAATCTTTCTGTGTTCAACTCGGACCTAAGTTCTAAAAATATTGAACAGAGCATAACTGAATTCTCTCCTTGCCCAGGCACAGTTGGGTTAACAGCGTTTGGAAGCTCTTGTTGGAAACAATGTGTATTGTGTTGTCTGGCTGTGTTATAGGTCTTTTTTTGTAGAAGGGGAGACCTTTACTAGGGCCCATCGTCTGGATAAACATTTCCATTCTGTCTGGGCTGTGTTTAAGAGGCTTCGTGCAAAGGCATCAATGTGTGTAGGCTGGTTATTGTAGGTGTGATTATTTCCTTGTTCGAGGGATCTTAGGTAAAACAAAATCTGAGATGGAAAACACAGGAACTGCTGACACACACGCAGACAAGCCCTGTGTTTGGTGCAAGAAGGAGATCGAATGCTTTGTCGTACCGATGGAAACCTTAACTCCTTGATTGTAATGAGATCCCATGGGAACATGAGATCACGTGCATCACCCGATCTCCTGCAACTCTCAGAGCCAATCACTGCTCCTGCTTCAGCTTTGTGCAATGCCTTTCTGAAAACACTGCATTTTCACAAACCCACACACAGTAAAGTATCCATGATGCCACTCTGATGCTCTGAAGTTTGTGGTTAGTTTGCTTTTGTTTGTCCCGGCAGAAATGTCAATACTTACCAGTTCTTCTTGTCCTGTTGAGGAAGCTTTATATATTTTCATATTTAATTAAGTATCCTTAAGACTCATCACTTTTGGTATGACTGAAAAAATACAACTTCTTTTGGCTTTGCCTCCAGCCTGGCCTCTCCGTATTAAATAGAATAAACGTTCTAACTGACTGACTGACAAACACTACTCTATACACTTTTTATACTATCTTGAAACAAATCAACTATCATTTTACCACCCTTTCCCCACAGGTTAATAACCACACGTTGAAAGAATATTCATGATGACAAGACTGTTTTATATGTATCTATACAGAAAACACAAAGGCTGTTGTGAGGTGTTTGGTTAGGCTTGGTGCTGTCCTCCCCCTGTGTCAGACCCTGCAGACCCCCACAGCCCCCTTCAGATCCCCCTCACTTGTTCAAACAGCTTGCATCTGAACCTTATTCAACCCCACCTGCTTGACCTACAATCTGCCCTTCTTTTTCTTTCCATCTATCTATAGTTTTCCGTCTGAGCAACCTCACTTGCACTGGAATTACAACCCTTCATTGTTTTACTGTAACAGAATTTAGAATACAAGCCAATTATATTCTAATAATGTTTCATTTTGTGTATTTCTCCATAGTTTATTTGATCATCTCTAAACTTGCCGTCTAAGAAACATAAACCATCATTTGAACAGAAATAAATATGTTTGCCTTAATGTAGCACGCAGGCAGATACAGTGAAATCCTCAGCACTGGGGTGCGTTTTACAGCTGATTCCTGTGAGCTGACGGTTTTTTGGGCCTGAATTCAGCACACGGCTGGCCAGAACCAGAGCCAATCACACCACTACTCTCTCAAGAGCAGTAAGAATTTACCGCAGCTCATCTTTCAGCCCGCTCTACGAGTGGGTGGATGTCTAGCAGCAGCTTTCCTCCAAAGTCTTCCCCACTTGGATGGGATGGGAAAAACTGGGCTTTCCCCAATTGTCCTAAAATGAGTTTACTGACATTCAGAACAGCAGCAGTTATAATCTATCAGCTCCATACAATTTTAAATAGAAAAGAAAATGGAGACGTGTCATATGTTTGAGCTTTTTTATTTTCCTCACAGGGTTGTAGTTCACTGGGCTCAGCAATGCAGGAGTTGATCAGGTCTGCAAAGCCAAACACTGGAAAGTCTCTCCTGCCTTACTTCATGTTATTATTCCATGAGGTTTGTTTGTTTGTCTTTAGGGAATTAGTTTGAGCTTAGACCCACAGTAAATTGTGTCGAATACTGGCAGACATGTATTCGGAGTGAAAATAGAAGCACCCCCCATTGTTTTACTGTACGGGGCTCGATTTAAGTTTGGCAGTGGGCGACTGGAATTTGACTGGCAGAGGCAGTTTGTCTGGCTCTAATGGGCTGGTTGATTAGCTGAACAACAAATGGACTGTAACCCATGAACATGTCTTATTCAGCTCATAATTGACAGTTGTAAACAGCTCTTTTTATGGTAGACTCTAAATGAGAAGCTAGCTGGAAGCCATCATGCACTCATGATAAATGGCAAAGGAAATCTTTCAGCTGCTCGGATAGATTTCAGTTATCTGTACTAATCTATGCTTTTTAATTAACATTGACTATGTGTAGCGCTAATGTGGTTGCTTCCACCAATACTGACTAACAGTAAAGGGGTCATGATATATTGTTATTTCACACGTCAGTGCTGTCTGTGTCTCCTTATGCGTTCCCAGAATCCAGTGTTGACACTAATCTTGAAATTAAAATAATTCACTATAATTAAGGTGACACAATAGAACAAGAATCTTCATAACAATTATTTTCCAGACTTTGCAGTAAACCACGTCCACATTACACGGGTACAGGGAGGCACACTTCAGACCTGAGTGCAGCCCCCTGCTAAAGCAGAGCATAATAACATAAGAGGCCCTAAATTGCACTGTATGGGATGGAGATTTGGCCCCTATCCCAACATCCTGATAAAATAAATGTTGCCCGCTGACAGACAGTTTGGCTGACCCAGTTTTGATAAATTCCCAAATGTAAATTAAACCATAGGGCCATAATTGTGAGTGGAAGGAGGGTGAACAGTTTTGTCGAGTGGACGATGGTGAGTTATTTCCTGCATCTTCTTAGATACGGTTGTTTCCTCTCTTTTTTTTAGTAGGTTGGCTCGTGTTGGTGCTGCCACCCAGACCTCAGAGTGCTTCTCACCTCGGCAGTGGTCAGGGAGCAGCCTTTCCTGCACATTCCTGCGGTTGTGGAAGATAATTGCTGTGGTTTATGAGAGGGAGAGGCCCAGAAGAAACACTTCCACCAGACCTCGGTTGCATTGGTTTTTACTTGGTCCGTCTCTTCCACACTATGGCTCCCTATCTGCAGCTTGATACCATTCAACTGTTCTCTTAGGGCAAACTTATGTTTGCCCTTGAAGGAAATAGACTGTGAGAGTGCTGTACAGACGCCAGCAGTCTCATTGAACACTTCCAAGTTTCTCTTTAGCTAAATCTTTCTTCCTTGGCTCTCTTTTCCCATAATGGCTTACATTTAAATTCTAATCACTGTGCTTTGAAGGCAGCTCATTGTCTGCCAACATCTCATTACGTGACATACATGCAAAGAGATTTAGCAATGTTATTGTTGAGCTTTGTGTGAGGTATTATCGAGCTGCTCATGATTACTTGTATCGAGGCCCACATTTTTGGCCCCAGATCAGTGCTTGAAGTAGGGGGTGTCCTGTACATACTCACCACTCACATGCTCTTCTTATTAACCATCTTCTGAAGTTATTGATGACTGTTTGTTGTTAACCTTAAAAACAATTCCCATGTTCTGGACACAAGGTCCCAGCTTTTCAGAAAAAGGCTGGGAAAGTTTGCCCTAGTATAATGATTTAATCTAACTTTAAATACCTGGACTGCAACTCTCAGGTCACTTTCCATTTTCCGGAGCAGTTTCACGACTAATTTAATCAGAAGTGTGTGGAAATCAGTTCTATTTGAAGTTCACAAAGGGCGATTACTCTCAGAGTTATTAGATGTTTCCTTCAAACGGTTTCTGACCAGACTCTTAAGGTTGCAGTTTCTCATAATGAAAGGTAATTTTATTTATTTCAAACAGTTGCAGTATCAGTTTACTTAACTGTTCACAGGGTATCATCAGCTTATGTGGTTTCTCATGCTCAAAGTTGAGTTGTACATAAATGGCAGCAAGAATAATTTATTATAATGAACCTAAAAGAAAGGTTACTCTGTGGTTCCTCGCGAGGTTCGTCAGTCATATCGTTTCTTAAGCTTAACTAATGCTCATTGAATTAAATCCACATTTTATATAGACATTTGTTTATATTTCACAAGCTTAAGTACAACAAATCCCGAATTCTATCGACAATATATTTTAATGATGTCTTAAAGGGCCCATGTCATGCTTTTCCGGTTATTACCCGTTCTCTTGTGTGTTATGAAGGTTTGTAAACGGTCTGCAGACTCAAAAACCCTCAAAGTAGCCTACACCCTGTAGCGAGTAAAACTCTAACACAGAACAGACCTGTCTATGCTGCCCCAAAACGCCTCGTTGGAGATTTCTCATTTTCCATTGTTTACTTCCTGGGTTCTGTGACGTGTCAACACCCAAATCAACAACAAATGACCGGATTGGCCCAAATGGACCAATCCGCGGAGTACCTCACACACACCAGGATCCCTTGGCTGGTAAACGCTGGTAATAGACGAGTTGGGATCGCAGACCCATTCTCACAGCGTTATAAACCTTTTTCTTACTCAATATTAAGCCACACTTATTGTTTTTACTTCGGCTGTGAGTGTTTGTGTGTGCTCAGGATGAGTTTCGCTTGTTCTCGCTGTATCGCCAACCCGGAAACCTGTCCGCTCCTCGCAGCAGCGGCGAGCAGCAACAAGCAGCAACGAGCAGCAACGAACCTCGCAACGTCCCGACCAATCAGAGCATACTGGGCTCACAGGGAGGTGGGGGGGGGGGGCAGGAGCTCCAACAAGCCGTTTAGGACAGAGAGTGAATACCTGGTGCCAGAGATGCTGTATGAGAAACCAATGCAATTTTGGAACATTGAACAATGTAAATCTATTCTAGTAGACCGCAACAATGGAAATATGATCAGTAGAAATGGCCATGACATGGGACCTTTAAATAACATGTGAGAAAAATCGGAGTCATTTGATTTTGTGGTTGCCTTTAGGGAACGATCAGCAAAGTCTCATCTATCAGCAGCTGAACATCCATGTTGTGTAATGACACTTTAAAATGCCTCATTAAAGCCACCTATCTTTTCTCACCCCTGTTTTCAATTGGACATTCCTCAAACCCTCACCAGATACTGTACACAGGTGCACACAGGAGATAGAAGTCATTGCTATGATGATACCGCAGGTCAGACATCGGCTACCCGTTTGAAAAGAAGTGTGTCGCACTTTACTCATTCAGCAAAGTCACAGCTGTGTGTGTCTGTGTTTAAAGAATTACCGTGACTAGTTATTTTAACCACTTTTCACAAAGTTAGATCATTTTTTCTACAAACCATAGGAAGCATTGGAGCAGCTGTACGTCATGTCATTACTGCTGTCACTCGTCTGTCAGCAGTAGTCCCATACAAATAGGGGGGGAGTCACAGGAGAGGGTGACACTCTGGCCCTCGCTGACTGAGGAGGTTAATCATGTTTTCATAAACACACTCTGATGTGGTCTGCTTTGATTCGCCATGTTGTCCAAGCCGCTGACTTGCTGTGACGCCCGGCTCTGAGCTCACAGCAGGAGAGGACTGTGAGGAATGCTCTGGCCTGACATGTTGTGAGTAATTAACCCTGATTGATAAAAGATGAACTGCCCCTGCTGCTGCAGCACACACACACACACACACACACACACACACACACACACACACACACACACACACACACACACACACACACACACACACCACACACACACACACACACACACACACACACACACACACACACACACACACACACACACACACACACACATACATACACACACATACACACACACACACACACACACACACACACACACACACACACACACACACACACAACACACAGGCATGCACTCATGCATCCACCCACTCACACACTCTCACGCACCATGCACAGACATCAGCTGCACCTGGGAATTTTGGCTTATCTACCGCATATTCACAATGTTCATGCCCCTCTAGAGAAGAGGAGGGGGGAAATATATGACAGAATCTGCAGGCTCTCATCATAACCAGTCTGAAGAAACATGGCTAAAGGAGATTAGATCTTACTCTCAATAAGCCTTTTTAAGTCATGTATAGTTTTCGGTCAAAGATTGAACTCTGCCTGTCCATTTGTAGTTTTTTCCCAAGATTTCAACAGTTCAAAACACACGGTTTGTCAGCTGTAGCAGCCCAGCTACTCATACGTCTTGGAACTTGATTAGCACAAGCATCACCTTTTCTCACTTTTGAAAAAGAACATTCTCTTAGGTATTACCCCCTATACAAGACCGCTTATGCCAAGAAATATTCAAACAGGCCTTCCAAAAATGTTCCATTTCGATGTGTTCACATGTTTATACTGCTATGCTTCCCGCCCCATGTCAGCCAATGTATCACCTACAGTTTCAGTGAGTTCAAGCTGAGCTCATCCTGTTGCTGTGGTCTTTTGTGTGCATGCATTAACTCTCCAAGGATGGCCACTGAGATGCTGTTAAAATAAAAAGACTCCATATTTAAAGGCAGCTTTCGTCTGTTTCACTTCTTTCCAGCAGTGTTTGACCCCCTTCCCCCATTTCCTACTTTAACAGAAGCCCTACACTGTTATGGCCCCTAATAGGGATCCCTTGGCTCTTATTATGTTCTTATTTATGTATCCTGTTATAGATGGAAGTCATGTCAGCATACAGTGAGGTACTCAACTCAAATATTTTTCCTACAGTTGTGTCTTCTGACTTGAGTGGACCCTTTTTCTTTGTTTGTCTTTTCCCAGCAACTATAGTTTAGGATGTAATCATGATGGGCAGAGGAATATTAATGTTATTGTGTGCTCGTTTATTATGACGTGACAACCACAGCAAATTCTTTAAAAAACGGTTTTGCTCATAATGACAAGGTCCTCTTTTCAAACATGAGGGATGGGCTGAAATCATTATGTCAGAGTACACAGGGAGTGTTACCTTAGTTCTCTGGCCCAATAATGTCAATGTTTTGAATATTGCCACAAATTGAAAAGACAACCAGACAAGACTTTATCACTCAAGTTTCACATGCTTTTTGAGAAATGATTCCAGTGAGAGTAATTATCAGTGTTTTCCTTTGGTTTCTACAACAAGTGTAGTCCGTTTAGTAAAAAGAAGAAAAAAACAAAACAAAAATGGCAGATGATTAACCAATGCCCATCTCTCTCTCTCTGTTTCTCTCCAGCTCTCGGTCAGATTATGCTGTATGTGGACGGGATGAACGGCCTCATAACTCACAATGAAACGGTGCAGTGGCTTTACACCCTGGTGGGATCCAAGGTAAAGAATATTAACATTAGACACAGTCATCTGTGCAAGGATGAGATAGAGACTGTCACAAACTCCTCTGTCATTGTGGTTCCCTCGGCCCTCTAGTGGCCAGATTGTGTAACGCACAGCAGATGAAGATATTAACTTCTCTCTTTCCCTCACTGTTTTCTGTTCCTACTAATTACTTTTTTTGAGTTGCTCCCGATGGCATGGCCAACGGTGTGTGAATGTGTATGAATGTTAGTTCCTAGAGTAAGGTACACTGCTCTGTATGAATATGGGTGAATGACATGTAGTATGTAAAGCGCTTTGAGGGGTCGTAAAGACTGGATAAAGCGCTATATAAGTACAGTCCATTTACCATTTTACCATTTTCCATTCCCACATAAATATTGGAATATTATTTGGCACCCTGCTTATTTTTTTTTTAATCAAACCGTGTCTTCCCATCAATTTACATGCCACATTTCCATTGGCAACAGTCATGTTGACTATGGTCATGGGGGTGTTTACCAGTTGTAGTGCAGATGTGGCAGCTGTTCAGCCGTATTAAATTATCTCTGAAGGTTTTATCACCACTGACATGTTGATGGTGTTTCAGACCTACTACTCCCCTCTCTGATAGTTTTCTCTCTACTTCAATTTTTTTGTTCGATAATTTTTTTATTTGGCTGCCGAAATATTGAACACTCTTCTTGTTTATTATAACCCCGTCTTTATTTGATTCTGATTGTAGTCACTTTTAAGTGCGTGATATTCCTCATTATTTCAGTACAGAACAGTATGCTCCCCATGAGCTTTTAAATGTCTATTCATTCGCCCAGCGACACACATGGTTCTTATCAAACCTCTCAAGACGTTTTAGACAGGAAAAGCTTTTATTAGAAAATATGATACCATTTGATAGTTGTTCGTTCGAGCGGTTCTCAGCCTTTGTGTTGTGTTGATCCATTTATTTAAGCATGAAGTTTACAATTGAAATTCAGTGGATTCTTTCTTTAATGATTGGTTTTAGGGCCACATTGTGATATCTGTGTTAACTTAATTTGTTCTCTTTATGCAGTTTCGTCTGGTGGTGAAGACAGCCCTAAAACTGCTGCTGGTGTTTGTGGAGTACACCGAGTCTAACGCCGCCCTGCTCATAAAGGCTGTTAATGCTGTGGATGCCAAAAGAGGTACGTTTACAGAAATGTTGGGATGTTAAAGCCAAAATCAGCAGACAGGGGAAACTGTCAAATGCTCTGTGGATATTACATCCAAAGAGTTTTATTTGAATGTGGTTTTTCCACCTAAGAGGACATATCACTGAAACATCACATGTGCATTATGACAGCTGTTATTATCTGCTGTTCAAATTTTCAAGTAAAGTGAGATATTTAATTTATTATGTGAATAGTCTAAACGTGAAAAAGAAAATTCCCATTAAGGGCTAATATTTAAATGAATTCCACGTATCAAGTCATCCATGGTGGCTGTATTGCTGTTCAGCTGACTGCAGATCAGTCTCCTGTTACACCGTTTTCAGATCAGTTGTCCTGTACAGCTCCAGAGCTATGCATGGAACGAGGCTTATTGAGAAAGACTGTAACTGCTGTCTGCAGCGGGGTTCAGTTACCTGCCGCTCTGAAGGCTCCACATTGTACTGTGAGAGGAGACTGATCATTGGCTGTGCTGGAGTCAGGTATCCCTCTGTCTCAGCTCTTATCCCGTCACTTCTGCTGTTGCATAAGAAGACTGAACCTGATCCTCAGTCTCCTGATGAGATGGACTTGACTCTTGTGTCTGACACTCACAGCCGGAGATCAAATTGCCCCCGCTCTATTTTTCCTCAGAGCCTTTTTATTGAGGCTATTGCAGACAATTTTGACTGGATTTCTCTTTCTGGAGCCATGGGATGACAACATTGTTTTTGTTTGGATTCCGGCTCCCTGTTGCAACGTTTTTTATTTCTTAAAACTAGCTGATGGATTAGTTACGACTTTATTATTAATACAGGTATCTTTGTCATCAAGTGCGTCTTGAGTTTGTCTTGTGATATACAATGTGTTGCATGCCTTTTCTCTGCTGCAGGAACAAAACTGTGGTCAAACATCATGGAAATCCTGGAGGAGAAGGATGGAGTGGATACGGAGCTGCTGGTGTATGCGATGACACTCATCAATAAGGTAACTACCTACAGTTCTTACTGTTGGTTTGGCAAGTAGCTCTATACCAATTGCTAGTAAAATGTTGTCTGCTTCTTTCCATATTTTCTCTATCTTTTAATTCCTGTTACAAATTGTGGAAAACTTGTATCTGGGTTTCTAAATGTGAAATTATCTGCTAGGCCATTCTGTCAGCTCAATTAAATCCAATACAATCTATATGTTGTGATTGCATTTGTGACAATGTGTCACCCAGATATAAACACAAAGACTGTCAAGCTTACCAAAGTACAATCAACAGCTACAGCACCAGCAGACTAAACCTTGATTAAAAAGAACTATGGACTGTGCAGTATCATGAATATAATGAACCTGCCCAGTTGTATAGTGCACAGAGATATAGTTACACTGGAGACCAACCCAATATGAATGAAGTTTATTTGGATAGCATATCTGGCTACTGATTCCATTTCAATGTTTTCAAGGTTTGAACAAAACAAAAGTAATTGTACTCCCTTTCTGTCTCTCAGCCGATCCTTCTTTATTGTTTCAATTCACTTTCACAGTTAATCCAAGATATTGCAGGGCCAAGGTTATATCTTGTAAATGTTTTATTGAATGTGTTTCAGACGCTGGCAGGCCTCCCAGATCAGGACTCGTACTACGACATGGTGGACTGTCTGGAGGAGCAGGGTGTCGAAGCGGTGGCCCAGAGACACCTGAGCAGGAAGGGCACGGACCTCGACCTCGTAGAACAGTTCAACATCTACGAGGTCAGGAAGCCTAAACTGCCACATTTTTCCATAACAACCAGCCTTAATGTAATATTAAAGATCATGTGTGTCCTGGCTCACAGGGTTGCTGTTTGATTTATTTAATTTATTTTATATCTTTGTTTTGTTTCTGTTCTGATTGTATGTAAAGCGTCTTTGAGCATTAGGAAAAGCGCCATAAAAATCCCATGTATTATTATTATTATCAGAGGTGGGAAGTAGTGGAGTACAAATACTTTTTTTTACTTTTTTCTGGTATCAATACTTATTTTTCTGACAACTTTTTACTTTTACTTCTTACATTTTTAACACAAATACTTTCTACTTTTTACATTTTCAAAACAGGTTTGTTACTTTAGCTTTAACCTGCATTTGGTGGCGTGATCATTATTATTCAGAGTCATTGTGTGCCTATTCATTTGAACACGATCCGTCCGTATCCATCACTTCCTGGTCTTCTCTAAAGAAGAGGGACCAATGAGAACTTTGTCATTTTGCCGTTGTTCAGCATCGAAACCTTCATTAGCTAACAGTGACATTATTGTTCTATTAATACAAAGGGAGGTCAGTTACTTTTTAAAACAGTTGGTAGTTATGGGTACTTTTTACTTGAGTACATTTCAAAGCGTACTTATACTTTTACTTGAGTAAAGAAGTTTAGTCAGTACTTCTACTTTACCAGAGTATTTTTAAACACGAGTATCTGTACTTCTACTTGGGTAAAGGACGTGTGCACTTTTGCCATCTCTGATTATTATTATTATTATTTGCTCAGTTTTTTTTGTGATGCTTTCTATCCAGATCACTCTCCGCCACGAGGACGGAGACGAGGAAACCCAACTGCCTCCCAGCGTCCGCAAGGAGCGCCGGCGGGCCAGTGTCGGGGGAACCAATGAGAAGCGGGGCCTAGAGAGAAGACGCAGCCGGAGACATTCGCTCCAAAACAGCAGAGGCCACGCTTCTGCCCCAGCATCTCCCAGCAGCCCTCATACTCCCGCAAGCCGCTTCCTGCCCTTCGGTGGCCAACGTGTTGAAGACATCAGTGAAAGGTGAGGCGGGGGGGAGGACAGAGAGAAATGGAAAAGTGGAACATTTTCAAGAGAGAAATTAAATGTTATCTTTGCTTCCATTTTAGCTTGACCTAGGTCTGATCCTGGTTATAAAAGGTTCAGCCAGGAGGGTTTGTTTTGATCTTTTTATATTTAGAGATACCTGCAACTAAAATGGAATCCCAAATTCTCCCTGCTCCGTGGAGTATTACTCTGTTTCATAGGAAACAGCTTGACTGCAAGTGTTGTATTATATTTCAGCCTTGGAGAGATGTGTCTATTCTCTCTAGAGCCAAAGCAGATAATTTAATTATATAGTAATTTTAAAGAACGGCCAAGACGAGATCCTTGCTGCAAAGTGACATTTGAATTAATTTCCCCACTGTCAAAGACATTCTCCTGCCACAGATGGAAATAGGAAGCTTCTGTAAACACACGATATGAGCTATCTGCTCTCAGTCTCAAGTCATGCTTCCTTCAGTGGGAATACATTAAACTCCACAATGCCATCTGTTTTATATACAACACAACTTTGTGACTACACTAACTCAGAAAAACCACATTTGGTGATTCAGGCAAATTGCGATCTTATTTAATTGTGCAGTAGCACAAGTAGCTTCAGAAAAAGTTAGTCATACAGTCCTTCTTTATGGAAGTCATGCACTTGTCATTGCACTTTTTATTAAAGGTCACACCACGGAAAACAAAAACAAGGTGTGATTTTTAAACTAAGAATGATTTCTTTTTGTGTTTCAATCCCCGACTGATTAATGTCTGGCCTAGTTCAACATAATGAAATCACCTATCATTAATCACGCGTTTTTAAAGTAGCACTAATATTTCTGGTAGCACTCAGGTCTTAAGGTATACTTAAATTCAGTCCAGCAGGTCATATGATACCAGACTAGCTTCTTCCAGTCTACCACAGGAAATCCTAGCCGCCTTTGAAGAGTCCATATTGTTAATGAAATCCAGACAACCAAGAGGGATCCAAAAAGCAAAGTGGCCACAGACTCGTGTTTTACTATGTATCCCTGACTATCAGCTCAAACACACAACTTATTTCTACATCTCCAACACTTGTTATTGAATGTAATACTTTTTCCTCAATTAAAATCACAGAGACCTTTCAAATCTAACACTTGTTGTACTAATGCTGCCATATAAAATACACTTGAATGTAGTTTTAACTGTTGACCTTGCATGTCTAATATTCATTTTTGAGATGTTGTCTTTGACTATTGTCAAAATCCACTAACCTTCTCATACATTGTTCAATGTTTGTCTCTCTTCTTCTACTTCTAATGCTTTTTGACAAGCATGTTTTTAAGTGTTTGTCGTTTCTGTGTGTTGTCTTGCCCGGGCTTTTCCTCTACTCTGTGTTTTCATATTGTCTCTGTCCAAATTCTCTCCCCTCTCGCCTTACCTCCTTTCAACCCTCGACCCCTCATCTCCCTACAGAGAAGAGGATGAGGAAGAAGAGGAGGAGGAGGAAGGAGAGGAGGAGGAGGAGGAGGATGAGGAGGACGAGGAAGAGGCAGATGATGAAAGTCATCCAGTCACTGAGTCCTCTAGACAGGGCCCTCACAGGTATTTTAGGTCAAGCTTGATTTCCCATTTCCCTCATAGTATCTCCCAGCCATTTGTAAGTATTGTCCTCCCTCTCTCTTGTATTTTGTCATCCTAGTGTGGCTCCGGCTGTAGCAGACACTCCTTACATGTGTTTGAACTTAAAGTGTATGACCAACATCCTCCCTAAAGCCAGTGACCAACCAGGGCAGAGAGAATGTCTCAGCAGGACGTCCTCTCCCGTGTCCATCGCTCCTAAAAAGAGGAGCGTTAGTCCCCGGCCACCTGACTGTGTCTCCCGTAGAGTGCCAGTCTCAGCACAGCCTCAGTGTCAATCGGCCCCGGCCTCAGCCCCCTTTCCTCCCCCTCCCCCTCCTTCCCGATCTCTCCCTCCGTCCCCTGACTTGAACCAGAGCCAGGTGTCTGTCTGGGCCGAGGAGAGTGAGAAGGGCCAGGACAGAGAGAGGCGCTGCAGGTTAGAGGGCAGGAGCCACAGTTCATCTGCTTGTTTTTTACCGTTACCCCTTTAAAACTTGGTCCTCCCCATCACCGGTGTCTGTATCCCTCACTGTATCAATCAAATCAAAGCATTAAGGAATTTAAAGTATTATGAGTCACAGACACTTTCTCTTAGTAATGCATGTTTTTGCAGAGCACAATAGAAACGTGATAGTCTGGACATAGCAGAGCGTATCCCTGATGCATCCAAGCACAAATTATTCTTTTTTTTCAGTGCAGTGGACAATAATAAGTGATTCAGTTAAAAAATAATTGATTTCTTTTTAATGAACACTTTTTGTTTAGCCTTCTAAATGACACAATGAATCAGTAAGACTAACAGAGATATTGTCTTCTAGCCCCTGTCAAGTGTGTTGTTGTGTTGTCTTCCAGCACACTTACCTTCTACTGCTGTCTCACTATGTTGCTTTTCTGACTAACATTTAACTGTTTGATCCTTGGAGTGTCTCCCCTGACTGCTACTTTCCTCTTTTTCTCACTTCCATCTCCAGTCTGAGAGATACAAACACCTTTCCTACATCTTACACAACCAGAAAGCCTACCTGGGCTGAAAGGTAAGGCCAGGTGTAAACAGGTCAAGATTAAAAGAGCAGGGACCAGATATAAAATGTTTTTTTTGTGATTTACATTAAAGGGGAAGTACACTGAACAAAAATATAGATGCAACACTTTTGTTTTTGCTCCCATTTTTCATGAGATGAACTCAAAGATCTAAAACATTTTCTATATACACAAAATAACCATTTCTCTCAAATATTGTTCACAAATCTGAAAAAAATCTGTGATAGTGAGCACTTCTCCTTTGCCGAGATAATCCATCCCACCTCACAGGTGTGGCATATCAAGATGCTGATTAGACAGCATGATTATTGCACAGGTGTGCCTTAGGCTGGCCACAATAAAAGGCCACTCTAAAATGTTCAGTTTTATCACACAGCACAATGCCACAGATGTCGCAAGTTTTGAGGGAGCGTGCAATTGGCATGCTGACAGCAGGAATGTCCACCAGAGCTGTTGCCCGTGAATTGAATGTTCATTTCTCTACCATAAGCCGTCTCCAAAGGCGTTTCAGAGAATTTGGCAGTACATCCAACCGGCCTCACAACCGCAGACCACGTGTAACCACACCAGCCCAGGACCTCCACATCCTGCATGTTCACCTCCAAGATCGTCTGAGACCAGCCACTCGGACAGCTGCTGCAACAATCGGTTTGCATAACCAAAGAATTTCTGCACAAACTGTCAGAAACCGTCTCAGGGAAGCTCATCTGCATGCTCGTCGTCCTCATCGGGGTCTCGACCTGACTCCGGTTCGTCGTCGTAACCGACTTGAGTGGGCAAATGCTCACATTCGATGGCGTCTGGCACGTTGGAGAGTTCTCTTCACGGATGAATCCCGGTTTTCACTGTTCAGGGCAGATGGCAGACAGCGTGTGTGGCGTCGTGTGGGTGAGCAGTTTTCTGATGTCAATGTTGTGAATCGAGTGGCCCATGGAGGTGGTGGGGTTATGGTATGGGCAGGCGTATGTTATGGACGACGAAAACAGGTGCATTTTATTGATGGCATTGTGAATGCACAGAGATACCGTGACGAGATCCTGAGGCCCATTGTTGTGCCATTCATCCACGACCATCACCTCATGTTGCAGCATGATAATGCACGGCCCCATGTTGCAAGGATCTGTACACAATTCCTGGAGGCTGAAAACGTCCCAGTTCTTGCATGGCCAGCATACTCACCGGACATGTCACCCATTGAGCATGTTTGGGATGCTCTGGATCGGCGTATACGACAGCGTGTTCCAGTTCCTGCCAATATCCAGCAACTTCGCACAGCCATTGAAGAGGAGTGGACCAACATTCCACAGGCCTCAATCAACAACCTGATCAACTCTATGCGAAGGAGATGTGTTGCACTGCGTGAGGCAAATGGTGGTCACACCAGATACTGACTGGTTTTCGGACCCCCCCAGACCCCCCCAATAAAGCAAACCTGCACGTTTCAGAGTGGCCTTTTATTGTGGCCAGCCTAAGGCACACCTGTGCAATAATCATGCTGTCTAATCAGCATCTTGATATGCCACACCTGTGAGGTGGGATGGATTATCTCGGCAAAGGAGAAGTGCTCACTATCACAGATTTTTTTCAGATTTGTGAACAATATTTGAGATAAATGGTTATTTTGTGTATATAGAAAATGTTTTAGATCTTTGAGTTCATCTCATGAAAAATGGGAGCAAAAACAAAAGTGTTGCATTTAAATTTGTGTTCAGTGTAGTTTAATTATCTTCAGTACTTGTGCACATAGATGTCGGTATCTGGAGTGCCTACCAACCCACAAACTGTGAGATATGTCAACCCAGACAGTTGTTTAGGCTGCCTAGGAAAGAAAACATGGGAAACAACAAGCCATACAGATTTCCCCCCAAGGCTTGAGAACATCCTTTAGAGACAGAAACTGTTTTTTAAACATTAAAGTTTGTGAACATGTTCTAGTAGAAACTCAAAACACTAGTATGAACTTAACAATGAGCATCATGTGTTCACTTTATTCGTTTCAGTCTGTCTGAAAGCCAAGTTGAACACTAGTGTGTTTTCAATTATTGATTATGACATCTTTGTTAGCTATTTTTATTTGTTGTGCAACTGTTCTAGGACTGAATGTGCAGTTCACTCCGATCCCATTCAACACAACAAGAATAAGGCCTCGGAGAAAAGAGTGGGTTTAGTGAAAAGATGCATTTATAAAAGATAGTCTGCATACACAGACATGGATGAGCAGTACACCTGCAGATACCATTCAGGCTTTGATGACACAGCTTTCCTCACAGGAAAGCTATTCAGATCACATGGGAGAGGTGCTTAAGAGCTCTCAACACAGTCATATATCAGTGTAAACTATTCAGCAGTATGACATTGGAATTCACATCACATCACAGGTTCCTCAAATGTTGTCCATCCTTCTCTGTCTTTCAGTCAAAAATGTCTTATGAGAGAACAAGGCATTTATTTCAACCTTCCTTTCACAGGATCAGTGCCAATGGCAGTCCATACCCTGGCAGGCACCCCCCTCCCACGTCACCCAGCCAGCGCCTCACCAGTTCAGCTGCCTCCACACCAGACTCCAAATCAGTTGACAGGTTGGCATCTGAACTTTTCCACAGCCAACGCAGAATACTAAGTCTTTATGGCTGATTATTGTAGCCCACCCAATCTGTAAAGCTCCCATTTGAACTCATTTGAAAATACCTAAATCAGGGGTGTCCAAACTGCGGCCGGCGGACCATTTTGAATCGGCCCTCATCAAATTCAAAATGAAACGTGTGCTTGTCTAATAGTGTACTTCTTACTGTAAATATAAATGTAAAATATATTACACAGTAGTATTCGTGTGTTAATAAGACCACTTTTCAAATACATTCCTTAGTTGATAAGAAAAAAAGCCCAATGACTTATAACAAGCTTGAAATAGACCCTTCCTATTTCTCCTTATTATAATCAATCTGAGGCTTCTGTTTTAAGGGATGATCTGCCAACACTCACAAGCATCATTGACCTACATTTGATTGATTCTGCTGACTTATAACTGAACTTATGAGGCAATATACCTCTAGTGAGCGGCCCAGCCCTCCGTATATTTGTATGTATGTGGCCCTCGGTGAAAAAAGTTTGGACATCCCTGACCTAAATCAAAACTCAAACCAATCACTTATTGTTTGCTGATGTTACCACATATATCCTTTTTCCTTTAGACCTGCTATAGGGGGCTTGCTAACGTCTTCATATAGGCAGCATCAGGAGTCTCTGTCTGCGGAAAGAGAGCGAAGACGTTTGGAAAGAGAAGAGCGACTGCAGAGAATCGAAAGAGAAGAGAGGAACCGCTTCAAGTTAGTCTCCATAGTTACCATATGCAGCTCTACAGCCAATAAATGTTGGAACAAATCATCATGAAAAATGCACAAATCTCAAGTCTTTTAAATGCTTGGCTGCCATTTTTTGTGAGGATCATTGGAAATACTAAATCAAGGCACAGGCATTTGTTGTTTTGTCCTACCTTTTTATGATTTACTTTCCATCATTTTCAGTAGAGCAATTGAAATAATTTATTCATGCACACAGTGAATATCCTAAATCCTTGCTCCGTGTCTGTGTTTCTTTCTCAGTAAAGATTATGTAGAGAAGAGGGAAGAAGCAAGACACGCCAGAGAGGAGAGGTGAGTTTCTGCAGTTCATGGGTTCACATGGATCACATAGTAAGGCTGCACTTGTGAAGGTAGATCAAACAGATCAAGAGGCTCGTAAATGCTTTGCGATCCTATTTTAAAATTGACAGCAGATGGAAAGCTTCGGGCTTATTTATAGGTGTCAGAGCCCCTTAAGGCCTGCTCACTATTAAGACGTCCCGAAGTTAACTGGACAAGTGTGTAATTGGGGTTTGGCATGGATGTGCTCCAGTTATCTCCCTCTGACCATGTCTGAGTGTGAGCGCTATATGATTTATAGCTCATTCTTATGCCCTTACCTTTTTCAACCCTGTAAAGAATGTGAGATCATTTAACACCAGTCAAAAATGTTGGACAGCACTTTGGCAACGGAGGATCTCCTTTTTAATAATTTGACTCCCTGAGTCATCAATTAAATGTTTCATAATAATCTTTGGAGTGTGTGAATAAGAGAGGAATGAGACAAATATATGTCAAAAGCACACATATAGGCTATAACTCTTTGAAACCTGAATTCATTTTTCATCACACATGCACATGTCTTTAAAGTGTTATCTTTACAGAGGATTTTTCAGGGCAATTTATCAATGTATTTAAATTCCTGTTACAGAATGGGCATGGTATACATTTGTTTCCACCCCTAAAAGATATGTTCAGAGATTTTAACTTTTAGAATAAAGCTTTATTGCAGTTCAATCTCTAAATGTTATATATTTGAATTTGTACGTTATATGGACAATGCAATTTACCATAGTTTCAATAAAGTTCAATGTTGTCCCTATTTGGTCCATTACAACTAATAATACATGGTTATTAAAATATACTGTACAGCCTTCAGTACCATAAAACCACAGTACACCCCAAATATAAAAAGTACAATACAACACACAATATAATCATCCACTTAAAGGTGGGGTAGGTCATTTTGGAGAAACCAGCTCGAGTGCGCTAGAATTTGAAAATATACAGCCGGAAAAGATCTGCCACTTCCTTACAGAGCTCCTCCTCCAACACACACGAAAGCGCACATGACCAATGAGGGCACGAGATAAGTTTGTGCCCAGATGGAAGGCTGACAGGCAGGTAGGCCATCCAGTTATTTTAGCCGGCCCGGCTAAAATGATTGGTCGTGCTTTTTACAGTACTACAGTTTCCACAGATGACATTGTCAAAGCACTTAAGATATTCATTGCTATCGGGATGTTAAGAGCATTCCATGGAATATAACAAAAAGTGTATCTCGAGCCGGTTTCTCAAACTTACCTACCCCACCTCTAAGTTATTTGTTACAATTAGCGAAAAATGTGTACGTTTGCATGTATGTTTCTATCAGACTATACCAAAGCTATTAAATGGCTGAGGTGAAAGCTGTTACAACCAAAGGGCATGCATCTAACGAAGACGTCTGAAGGCTATATTTAATCATTGCAGGTACAAGGCCGTGGAGAGGCTAGCCTCAGAGGAGTTTGAGCGGGAGCGCCCCAGGGTGCCAACGAGAGGACGAACAGAGATCACGTTGTGTTTGAGTCCCAACCCTGTGAGCCGCTCTGTGTCCCGCTGTACCACTCCTTCGTCTATCATCTCACAGGAAGACACTGCACAACAAACGTCAGGTAACTGGTGTTTGGTACCGTTTATTCATCATCATTACCAAAGTGATACAAGCGTGGCGGACACAGTGCACCTGTCACACACACTGGGCTTGGCAACACTTGATGATTTTCATAAAGAAATTTGATTCAGCTGCATTACACTCTAGAAACATGTGTTCAATGTTATTTATGTTATTTATTTTCTACACTTTTGTATTCTAATTATGTGCAATAGCCTACCTGCTTGACATGCTGCTGCATTTAAAATAAAAAATCCCAATTTGGGATCAATAAAGTATATCTTATCTGAAATACAAATCAAAATGTATTAACAAATTAAGGAAGGTAGATACAGGTATTTTGATGTTGTTTGCATGTGTGTGCTGATGGAGATAACCTCATTGATTTTAGGATCTAAAGTACTTTTATCTTTCAATATTACATTCATTTGTTTTTTCTAAAACACATGTATTTGTTAACAACTTAAACAAAGCTTGAATTGAACCTCTCTCGTTCTCAGCTACATAGCTTGTGTTTTACAGAGTGTCTACGTTCTATGGTCATTAGCCATGATAACTGAATTTGATGATTGCTTTGTGAACTATTTCTACAGTCTGGAAATGTACAGTCTCTCGGTGCAATTAAGGACATGTCAGGAAGCAATTTAAAACTGTTTAATTATAAACAAAAACATGTTCTGATCAGATAATATAAAGGCACATAACTGTACCTCGAGTAACATTGTTTTCCACATTGTTTGGATTTCTCTTCCAGGAACAGAACGTATCTCAGAGCCAAACCTTGACCCGCAGACCAGACCCGAAAGTCTGGCGCCAGAGTTAACAGTACCAGAACCTACTCCCACACCTCCCCCCGAGCCAGACACGCAGCAGACTGAGAAAGAGTCGCCTGTAGAGACAGAGGATGTTGAAGAGACTGAGTCCGAACAGAATGTAGAGCCAGAGTCGGCGTCAGATGAACGGTCAGGAATGGAGACAGAAAAGAGGCCGGAGCAGGAGAAGCTTGAGGAGCAGACGCAGTGTGTGGATGAGGTAGAAGCAGAAGAGGAAGTGAAGGACGTGGAGGTCGTAGAGGAGGGACAACCAGAGGTGGAGGTGAATGTGGAGGAAGAGCAGCCGACGGAGAGGGATGTAGAAGACAGTGTACTGCTGAGTGAGAAGGAGAGACAGAACGAGGAAGTGAACGAAAAGGACAACTGCTCCGCATCCAGCATCTCCTCCACAAGTAGCACTCTGGAGAGGGAGGAGCGGGAGGAGAAACTCACCAACGACATCGAAGCAGGTATGTTCCATGCTAATTTCAGAATCAGAATACCTTTATTCGTCCCACAGAGGGGACATTTACATTTGTTACAGCAGAACAGAGCCAAATACAGCTTAATGTTAACCAAGAAGCACGCATTAAAAAATATTAAAGATAAAAAAAAAAAAAAAAAAATAAACAATTTACAAAATACCCATCCTGTAACAGTCCTGAAGATATCAGAATCAGAATCAGGTTTATTACCAGGTTGGTTTACACATACGAGGAATTTGACTTGGTGTCGTGGTGCATACCATGACACCAAGTCAAATTCCTCGTAAATCACCATAAAAGTAAAACAAGAATTCAAAACACAGGTAGAGAACTAGAAAAAATATTTATAATAATAAAAAATATAGTAAAATATAACAGTATTTACATTGCAATGGAATGGAATAAAATATGGAATAAAAATCGGCAGTAATAAAAAAAAAATACAGATATTGTTGTACATTGTGTGCATTAATGTAATGCATAGCAGCATATAGCAGCCAGGTATATATTGCACAATTATTAACGTCACATTTTATTCACTTACTATCATAATCGGCTACCTATGAACCATTTTCTTAAATTGTGTCTGTATCAACAGGCCAGTGGACCCAGTGCATTAAAGACGCAGATGTGAACGACCAGTGCAACAAAATACTCAACAGCAAGCGCTTCATGCTGGACATGCTCTACGCTCAGGCCACAACCAGCAAGGATGAAGAGAATGTAGCAGAAACGGAGAAAGAGAACTGTAAATGTGAGAAGGAGGCAGAGGTGGGCGACTCCTCTGTGGCTAGCCTGGCCAGCAGGATCTCCACACTGGAGGCTCACAGACAGGCCAGGGAGGAAAATGTGAAGAAAATGGAGGTGGGGCATCTGGACAACCAGGGCAATGTGCGAGCAGTGGCAGAGAAGTTTGGCGATCTGGTCAAAGGCCTGACATGTCCTCCGGAGGTGGAGGCCTCTAAAGAGCAGCAGCAGACGGACAAATCATCAACGGCTGCCACGGCAACCGCACCCCCCAAGAAAGAGTCAGACTATATTTGGGATCAGCTGATGGCCGAACCCCGGGAGCTGCGCATCAAAGAGATGGACTTCACGGACCTGAGGGACGAGGACGACATGGACATTTTAGATATGGACAGTCTGATGGGCTCAAGTGACCTGATACCCCCACCCCCCCCTCCGCCATACAATGCTGCCCTGCCGCCTCCCCCGCCCCTGTTCGGATGCCCCCCTCCTCCTCCCCCTCCCCTCCTTGGCAAAATGATGCCCCCGCCCCCCCCATTCATGCCCCCTCTCCCCCCGCCCTCCCCCCAGCTGAGTCGAGGGGAGATGCCTCTCTTCCAAAAGAAGAAGAAGACCATCCGTCTCTTCTGGAACGAGGTGCGTCCCGTGGACTGGCAGTGTAAGAGTCATAAATTCTGTAAAGAGTCCCTCTGGTCCAAACTGGAGCCAGTCAAAGTGGACACATCCAAACTGGAGCAGCTGTTTGAGTCCAAGTCCAAGGAGCTGCCTGTCACTAAGGTAAATTAGCGCTGTGCTGTTGTAACAGTAGACCCATGTAGTATTATATACTGTATACTCCTGGTATTTGGCACCATTTTAGAAAGGATTGTTTTTGATTTTAGTAATCATTTTGGGCTCACTACTGTCCCCCTGGGTGGCATTTAGAATGGTTGAGGTCCCACCACAACCACACCTTACCAGGGTAAACAAGCTAAATCTATAGCGAAGGATATTATATATTATTATTACTATAATGGTGAATAGTATGTAAGTTAGTTGTTCATTTTGTGGTAAAGGCTAATCAGTCCTGCGCTAATGTGATGCCGTTTTGTATCTCTCATAGAAAGCAGCTGTTGATGGCAAACGACAAGAAATCATCGTCCTGGGTTCAAAACGCAGCAACGCTATAAACATCGGCTTGACTGTCTTACCTCCTCCTCGCACCATTAAGACAGCTATCCTCAACTTTGATGAGTACGCACTGAACAAAGAGGGCATTGAGGTGAGCATTTCTAGAGTATCTAAATTGGTAAGGCACTGTCAAACACTTAAAGCTCACTTTAATGACATTTACTCATCACACCAAAATACACTGATGGATTACGGAAGGAATTTTACTTTTTCTATATGGGAGTGTTGACATTTAGAGTGATGTCCTGGCTGCACAGCTGGCTGTTCGACTGTTTTCATGTTATAAATCACATGATGATTAAAGAAGAGCTCCGCATGCATATTTTGAGCTTTTTTAAAAAACCATACTGCCGTTTTTTCAGTGGATAATGATTAATGTTGCATTCCTTTGGGGTAAAATAACCTGTAGTTTAAAGAGTTTCACCTTGAGTTCATTCTTAGAATAAAGGAGTATTAATCCCCACCTTTTGTCCCCGGAGATCCTTACAGACATACTAAAAAAAAGGGAGGTTGAAAGTTCAGATGTCGTGCAAGTTTGTGGGAAAAATTGGAAACATCTTAGATAAACACGCAGAGAAATGTCTAAATGAATTTGTTTCTTCCCTCCTATGGTATACTCCCTGACATATTTTTGTAAAAATGTATCTTAGGAGTTTCATAGGTAGACTTGATGAATGATCCTTAAAGCCTGTTCCCTTCCCTTCCCCTCCTCGTTTCTTCCTCCCGCTCCTAGAAAATCCTGACGATGATCCCCACAGAGGAGGAGAAGCAGAGGATCCAGGAGGCCCAGCTGGTCAGCCCTGATATTCCCCTGGGCAGCGCCGAGCAGTTCCTCCTCACCCTGTCCTCCATCACAGAGCTGTCGGCCCGCCTGCAGCTGTGGGCATTCAAGATGGACTATGAGCTTCTAGAGAAGGTGAGACACGTGCCTGTCCACTGGAATCACACGTAGATCACACCAAGAGTGACGAGAAGTAAAACAATGGAAAACTATGGATCAGGTTTATTGGGCAGTAGGTTTACACATACTGTTGAGAAATATATTTTCCTATGCCTCAGCCTTTTAACCAGTTTATCCCTCTACTCCTATAGTCAGCGTTCAGGCACGCGACCTCGGTTGCCACCTTCTCTCTTCCCTTGAGAATAGTTTTGTCTAGAGCTAGATAAAGACTTGGGATTTGGGAGAGATCTTCAGAATTGGTTAGGCAGGACCTGTGTCACTTGGTGGCTTCAGAAAATGTCTTTGTCAACTCTCTAACGTAACTTCAAACTCATCTTCAGTGTCTGCCATCAGGATTCGAGCTCTCCTGTTTCTCATTGTGTTTCGAGTCCTTGCTCAAGAAGTTTCCATTACACATACAAGCTATTTGCTCTGGTGTATAATGGTGCATGCATAAGCATATTAAGTTCATTTAAGCTTTAAAATAGGAGCAGCAAAACGATTGTTTATAAGTATTATAAATATACAAAAAAGGAAATACAATAGGATTATGAAAAATGTCTGTATAAAGAAAATATGTGCAGTATAGTATATGAAAGTGGAAGCGGTGTGTAGTTTTAAATAGCTACATTTGCAAAATATTTAGAGGAATGGGAAGAGTGATGATTGATTATTTTATCATGTGTTAAAAGAAAATATAGGATAATAGGGTATTGTGTAAATATACAGTATGTATAAGAATTATATGATGTGCTCATCTAAATGTTTTGAATGGAAAAATGCTCAAATTAATAACGTTTGATGGTTGCATATAAAATCTGTGTTTACTGTGCATTGTTATCAGCTAAATGAATTGACAAAAAGAGGTAAGAGTAGCTAATGTGCTTCTGAACTTCCTTTCATGCTCTCAGGAAGTGGCCGAGCCTCTGCAGGACCTGAAGGAAGGGATGGACCAGTTAGAGAAGAACAAGACTCTCCGCTACATCTTGACCACATTGCTGGCTATTGGCAACTTCCTCAATGGCACTAATGTGAGTAACCTTCAGGACATATATGGCCGAGAGGTTCCTCTTCTTTCACTTTCTCTCCCTGTGTGTCTTTTACTCACTTCCTCCATTTCCTCCCACGCTCCTCCTCCTCCTCCCAAATCCTCCGCCAACATATTTATTTGGCAAGGATAACAGTGGACTCTCTATGTGTAGAAGAATGTGCTGCCTGACTGTCTGCAGCAGACACTGTCCTTCTACAGTAAAAACGCTCGTGAAGGCTCTGTGGAAAAAGAGAGGGTGGTTGTGTGTTTTCGGACTATTTGTGTTTGTCTGGGTGCTTGATTGGCATCTGTTTCGTGCTTTCTTTTATGCAATGGGGATTTCTGTGTGTATTTCTATGCATTAGTGAACCCCTGGGACATGATAGCCAAGGGAAACATAAATCAAAAACAAGTAGTTCCCGTAAATAATAGCAGCATTTATATTTTTGCAGTAAACCATTTAAAACTGGCAGCAGAACAAGGGAAGTCTTGTTGGGATTGTGTCTTTCATGAAGTGTCCAGCCTTTTTTTTTGGAAGGGGAGTACCAAAGTAAGATTGTGGTTTTTGATAATCACCAACCGAATGGATCTACATATCTACTTGGCTCAGTCCATTGAGTCCCTTTTCTGAGAGTGCCAAAAAGGAAATTCAGTACAATTTAGTCCTGGACTAGGGGCAGTTGATTTTTAATTCCATGCAGTTGTTTCCGTCCCGCATTCTGACTTGCTGTGTATACATGCATCTCTAGGCGAAAGGCTTTGAGCTGAATTACTTGGAGAAAGTCCCGGAGGTGAAGGACACAGTTCATAAGCAGTCCCTGCTGCACCACGCCTGCGCCATCGTGGTGGAGAAGTTTCCAGACAGCACTGACCTCTACTCTGAGATAGGAGCAATCACCCGCTTGACCAAGGTTTTTAACATTTTTAAATATCTGTTTGTAATGCAAATGTCAAATTCTCCGAAAAGAGTCCTCGACAATTCTGTGATTCCACTCTGTTAGGTGGATTTCGACCAGCTTCAAGACAATCTGGCCCAGATGGAGCGAAGGTGCAAAGCATCATGGGATCACCTCAAGGTCATTGCGAAACATGAGATGAAACCAGCATTGAAACAAAAAATGTCTGACTTCCTGAAAGAGTGTGCAGAGAGAATTATAATTCTGAAGATTGTTCATCGGAGAATACTCAACAGGTATGCTCCGTGAGGATCAAATGCTGGATCAGATCAACTTGGGAAAGCTATATATTCTATTTTCATATCTGTTTGATTAACAACCATTTTTAGCATTTAAAGACATTTTTGTAACTTTTTAATGTGTTTTAAACTCTGTTTCTAAAGGAACTTTGTACAGTGATGTGATGTTTCCCTACACATCTGCAGGTTTCATGCCTTTCTGCTGTTCCTGGGCCATCCGATATATGCAGTACGTGAGGTCAGCATTCATCGCTTTAGCAAGATCCTGAGTGAATTTGCCCTGGAGTATCGAACAACAAGAGAGCGCGTGCTACAACAGAAACAGAAGAGGGCCAACCACCGAGAGAGAAACAAGACCAGGGGGAAAATGATAACAGATGTAAGTGCTACTCACCAAGAGCAAGGGTCACACATACACTTTCTCCATTTCCTGATCCTCATCTTTGCCTAGTTTCTACTTTCTCAATTCCATGAGACAATATGAGCAATCCCTCGACACTGGTTATAACCTTAATCTGGTTAAATCGTTGAAAGTGGCCATTACTGACAGACACGCTGTACATTTGTAATGACATCAGCGTAGTTGCTCAGTATTCACATGTATAGGTTACTGTAACAACAAACAGCTTTTCTTTTCGGTGTATCTCATTCTGTAGCTGCAGCAGGCTAAGAAAGGCCAGAGCAAACACCTCCCTGCATGATTAAAATCCCTTAAACCCTGAGGAGTCGGCCGCTCAGAGCCACTCCACTGCGAGCCTTGGCAGGGGCCCCTTTCTCTTCAAAGGAACTCTAATTCAATCACTGTGTGAAAATTCAAACCTTTGGACGTCCCTGAAGGAGAAATAACAAGGCCCACACCTCAACCACACTCTTACAAAGATATGCTCCTCTGGTCCCTAGCTCGTATACATCCGCAATGTTTTTTTATGGTTTTGGAGGATGAAAACCCCATAGGACTTTTGATTTTGGAGAAAGATTTGGTATTATTTGCGGAGAATTCTTTGGAAACATTGATTTTCAGTTTAAAATGTCACTGGAACCAACAAATGGTTAGCTTAGCCTAGCATAGAGCATTAAAGCTGAGGCAAAGAGCTAGCACTGTGTCCAAAAATAACAAAATATAAACAACATGGAGAAAGATTTTGTATTATTTGCAGAGAATTCATTAGAATAATTGATTATTTTATCTGTCTGTTAAAAATGTCACTGGAACCAACAGATGGTTAGCTTAGCCTAGCATAGTGACTTAAAGCTTAGACAAAAAGTTAGCTCTTCCAAAAGCGCTGGGGAAAAAAAACGAAATATAAACAATATCCTTGGTAAAAACACAATATATCAAAATGTTAATGAATTAACTTGATAGGTGATTGTAGGCCCATTGTTGTCTTCCCTTGTAAACAGGTTGAACTAACTTAACCAGCTGCTGGGTTCATCTACTTTACGGACATGAGAGGGGTATACATCTCTGACATCTCTCATCCTCTCATCTACCTCTCGCCAGAAAGCAAATAAATGTATCTCCCAAAATGTTAAACTATTCCTTTTATGTAAATGAATAGAGACCAAAGACAATGTGCTTCTTTTTGATTTGAGAAAATGCTTAGACCTGTGTAAAAAAAAGAAACACGATAACTTAGTAGTGTCTTTATCGATCTGAAAGTCTAAAAACACCTCCTAAATATTTGTGATTTTGTATATGAAGAGCTTTCACTTTAATTTGGCTGTATATTGTATTCACTCCACACCTTGGCATTTTTTTCCCCCATTTCCTTTATCTCTGTAGAGTGATGATGACGATGATAGTGAGGTAGGGGGGTGACTTTGTGTGCAAACATGTGCATGGGAACTTTCTGTGGTGACTAACATTCAACATGCTGAAGTAACTTTAAACAATAACTGGTACATTTTTTGAGACTAACAAAAGTCCAGTCATCATAAGACTGACAGGTTCTGTGTGCATTTAACCTACAATGAATGAGGAAGCTTGAAGGTTTTGACAAGGAAAGAAAAGGAGGTATTCGCATGGTGTCGCAGGTACTTCCTTATGGAAATGAATGGACTAAGTTGTGGGTGTCACAGAATAAACAGCAACATCACTAGTTTTTCTTGTCTCAGGATAGAAAAACTGCTGTGTCATGAGTGAAGATTAACCTGTATGACATGTTTGGTATTTATAGCTGTTCAGTGTGGTTTTTCCCAAAATCTAAAAGTGCAAACACCTTGTAATAAAATGTCTGATTGTAGTAATCCTGTGTCCTCACCCTACAGAGTGGTAAATTCAGCGGGGCTCCATCAGAGGCACAGGAGAGCCAGCCTCAGGGGATCCAGTATGCTGAGGATGCAGCCGAGCATGAGAACATGAAGGCCGTACTGAAGAGTAGCTTGCAGGGCGGAGAGAGCCCCACGTCCACGGTGCCCGGCCTCCGCACACGCACCAGAGCCAGCGGCACCCGAGGTCAGTCAGAGAAACACCGTTACAGCCCCTACAGTACAGCTTTCATCATCATTCAGTATTCCTCTGTGGCCATGAATGCTCCATGAGCACAGCATGAGCATTTCAGTGACACTTCACTAATCCAGCCTGTAACCTTTAAACTAATCTTCCACTAGACGGGGTATTTTTAGCTACGCTAGCAGCATGCCTCTAGGGATGGCATTGTCCCTCTGTATGTCCATCAGGCTGAAATATCTTTCTTATAATTTCTTATCTTTTTAGCCTTACATAAACATACATACAACTTTCCTGATCCTTCATACTGTGTTTATCAGACGGTGAGCATTCAATGGACAACTAGTTCACATCTGAGCTATTGCTCTTAACCCCAGGGTTTCACTTAGGGACCGTCAATGATCTACCGTTTGAATCACACAAAACAAATGTTATTGTTAATACCATCTTTCCCATATTTAGTTTGTTTTTATTTATAGAGTTGAAGTAAATTACGCGTGGAAAAAAACGTAAATGTATCTTATAATAAATGTGATTCAAAAGTTTTAAGTTCCATCTCTTTACCATAGCTCATTTGTCCCGTTGACTCCATCCATACTAGATAGTATTTCTAAACTGGACTAATAAGACACCCCTTATTATTGGATTTTAGGCCACCTCCCATTTACATAAAGATTTTAATGTGAAAATCTTCAAATGTTATATTTAAAATTCTTGGAGACTCAGAAAAAAACTTTTTTCAATAACTACGTTTTTAATTTAAAATATATTCATACATAGACAATAGTAAAAGCCTGGAAATTCAATAAAAAGAGGTGTACTACTTGACCGCTATAGTCATATAATACTGCATTAATTTGGAGTCATTGGGTCAAAAGGCATGAAAGCTATTGACGAGAAATCTGACGTAAAAAAGAAAACAGCTGATAATATTATCTGTAAAAAGAGGAAGAAGTACTCTGGTTTCTAAACACCTGACCTATCATCCCTGCCGACCTTTCTGTTTCAGGGCGTGTGGCCCCATGGTGCTCTGCCAGTGACGACCCGGTGAACTGCACAGATGATACGGCTGATGAGATCATGGAGAGGATTGTGAGGTCAGCCACTCAGGGTCCCAGCCAGCGGACGCAACCTCGGGAGAGAAGGCGATCCCGAGTCAACCGAAAATCATGTGAGTCATCCCAAATATTACCCAATTGGCATAATTTATTTTTAATAAAAATGATGGGCTGCCGTGCAAACATTTGAACAATCCTCTTTTCTCTGTCTGCACAGTGAGAAGGACACTTAAGAACGGCTTGACTACAGAGGAGGCCAACGCTCTGGGCTTGTCCAGTGGTTCAGAGATGCAGGTGTGAGATGGACAAAAGGCCGTGTGGAAGCCCTTTCACTGCCCCTCCATTGCCTACATCCAACCTGGCAACCCACTCCACTCTGGCTTGGCCATAAAATCCCCCCTAGCTTTGATGAGTTGACCTTATCTGTATGCGTTTTAGTTCACATAGGCTTGTCACAAGTGCTTCCTGGAGAGATTGGATAAAAGCTTTTATTCATGAACTGACGGTCAGAGAGCGGAGTGCTGTATCCAAACCACTAAGCTTTGCTATTGCTGGATCAACATCGATGACGTACACTCATTCAGCCTAATCACAGTCATCCTTCCAAAAGGACAGCACCCTCGCTAAAGGGTGTTTTTTAAGGCTGAGGGCATCAAAAGAGCTGCATGTGCTTTCGATCTCCGTGGCCTTGACTGAATCCAAAGGGCAGGAAGTATGGTACGGACACTAAATTCTCCTTGAGTTTAGTGTCAGCCCTGCAGCTTTAGGGACAAACTAAAAGACATTTCATCTGTTGAATAGATGGCTTTGTGCTGAGGGTTATATACTACTGTGGTAGTTTTGTGTTTCTTTTTTATTTTGCTCAAGAAGGTGCTCAAATAAGGAACAATTGCACTGGATGTAAAAGTTGGGTATCAATGGAATGTGAAATCCTTGACACTGATGAACCACTGACATCGGAAATAATACTCAACAGTTAAACCAGCAAATTTACAGTAGCACAGTTTTGTCTAATCTAAGTGACTGGATCAGAAGGAATTTATCAGAGAAACTTCCTTTTAAAGATCTTATTCAACAGTTAAGGTGAGACTCGTGATTCCACTCGTCTCAGTCTAATGCTCAATAGTTTTAGCTAAAAAAAAATGTCACATCATGTGACCTATTCTCTCTGACGGACTGAACAGTTTAAGCAAGGCGAGTGCAGTGTTACAAGGAAGCAATCTTCAGTTATATAGTTTTATTTTCTAGAAACTATGAGCTGCACATCTCAGAGTGCCTTTCAGAGACAGTTATTTATTCAAATGTTTTCAGGGACATTTAATCAAGAAAATGTTACTACAGATGTGCAGTCTGTGAGGGACGAGGGGATAATACTGCAATGTACATCTTTCACGAGCTGTGATTTATTTTTAACCAGTGTTTTTAATCCTGTCCTGGACCCAATAGTATGTAATGAAGATAGCTTTAAAGTATTTATGACATTTTAGGATTGGTCATGCACATTAGCCGTATCCTGTTGCCTTATTGTGCATTGCTCCACTCTAGTCAAGATCTAAATAAAGTTATTAAAAATAGACCAGGCCAATTTAATGTGTAGTTCAGCTGGCTTCACTGGAGATCTCAGTTTGTCGTTCACAGGACATTCATTATCTAACTATGAATGTGAACATCAGGGGGTAATTAGCAATACGGACGCACACAAAATCTCAATTATGTATCTATTGTTATTTACATCTGTATTAAAGTAAAAAAGGAGCCCGCAGTTTAACTTTGATTGTGTCATTGTGCTATTAATCTATTTGCAATGGCCTTGGCTAAATTAATAACTTGCACCATTTCACTTCATGTCATAGCAATGATAATCTATCCACTGTGACGGAAACATAGCCATTGAGAAAGAAACACATCTAGTGCAACATCGTAATGAAGCTATGTGAAACCCACCCAACAGTTCATGTTCTTGTTTTGAATTAACTGAAAACTAATCAGCACCTTAGGCCCACTGTGTAGCATGCAACTTAGTGGAACTGAAGTTATGGGGGGGGGGGGGGGTTCCCAGATTGTACTGATTTCTGTCAAAAACCAGACAGAATAGATGTGTAAGGTATTATAGGGGGAATGCTGTAAAGTGATGTACATGACAATGTCTTTGAGTTCTGTTGTTTTGGCTCCATGTGTAGAATAGTGTATTATAGACTAAAAGCAGTATTATTCTAAATATAATTTAAGCAAACCAAGCCATGCATGGTTTAAAAAAAAAAAAAAAAGGTTTCACTTCTGCTCAATACGAAAGTTGGTTCTCTGTGGTAGGGTTTGTGTTAATACATATTTTACTTTACACACATTGTGAAACTCACCAGCTAGTCCTGTGGAAAGAAGCCTTTGATTTCATTGCACTCAACATTTCTTCTTTGTAATTGAACATTAGCCCACCACACATGTTGCTGCCTGTGCCATGACATCACTGTGGAACTTGGAAACAAGTGCTATACAACCAAGGCTTCCATCACGTCTTTGCCCACAGCAAAAACTATGTAACAAAGTCAATAAAAAGGCTCATTAAAACGTTGTTTGACTTTCTTTTTTTACTATATCTTTCAATTGTGTTTTCAAAAAAGTGTCACATGTAAAAGTTTTGGGGAAGAAAAAGCACCAAAAAAAAAAACTTACACCTCTTTATTTTCAGTCCACACAACCCATGCTTCAAGTCACTTTATGTTTGAGAGCAGATAGAGGTCGCCGACAAACTTCCAATACAGCTCATCTGGGGTTTACACATGGCGGCATACAGACCTCATTTGGTCTTAAATGTGATTATGGTTTGCTTTTAATAAATTGCAGACATATAACAATGAACAAGACAGCTACCTACAAAAGGGGGGGGGGGGGGGGGGGGGGTGGGGTTGGAAAATACAATTGAGCATCAAAATAAAAAGCACAAAAAATAAAAATCAGCTGAAACAGTCTCAGCAAATCCAGTGCAACCCAAGACATGCTCTGCTTTATACTAGCTGAAAACTAAAAACAAGGGCACATTAAAAATTATATAATTTGTATATCCTGATCATAATTCAAATGTATCAATATACATTTTTCCCTGAACAATTACTTTTGCACAGTACCTTTGAATTGTATAGATAAATTACAAAATGGAGTATTCCCTTTCCACCAGACATGATTTACTTAGTAAAACCCCTGAATGACTGACAGGCAGAAAGCTCTTATGCAGTTAACATTTTATATTGCTACATTTGAACAAGGATTAACAAAGGGATCTGTTTAGTTTTGCATATTTTCTTAGGTTTGTGGTTTGGCGTGCACCTGCACCGATATTGTCAAATTATTACTGAAATAGCACCAAAAGACAAACGCCCGACTATTCAGAGGCAAGGCGTTTTTTAAGTGTGTTTTAGAAATAGTACATAGCAAGTGTGCAGTGCAGTTTAATCGTTAACCACCACGTGATTAGATTTAGAAAATGGCAAAGTAAACGACACTAACTGTATATTACCAGACACATAAAGCTGTTCCTCAACACAGACAAGTCAAACACTGACCTGTCTTCTATCGCAGGGTTACTGTCAGGATTGTATCTTCTGCAATGATACAAGTCAACTTAGAGCTGTTGTTGGACACAGCACCTGGTTCGGTACAATACATCATGTTTTAGAGCTGGCTTCAATTACAAATGATAAAAAGAAGAATACATCCTTAACGCATACACATGATTCAGGTTGCCTTCCTTTTAAAAAATAGGTTTGGTGCTCAGTTCAGTTGGAGAATTAACTGAACCTTGGTGTTGGAGGTGTCTAAAAAGCTTATATAAAAATGTTTACCCAAATGATAGCTCCTGTGAGGAAAATATGTAAATGTTTACATTTTTAAAAATACTTTTTTTTTGTTTTTTTCAAACCATAGTTACTCATGAAGTTATTTCAACATTTAGCACCAGCTTGTAGATCATGCCAAGCCTTTGGTTTGGTCTAAAGAGCAAATCTGTGCTGCACTGAAATAGTGTAACGCAGACAGCAGTGAGACAAATTGACAAATCTTCAAATAACTTAAAGTGCCACTCCAGTCCCACTCCAGCTTTCTAAACCCAACCACAGTACGCATATCCTATCTAAGACAACTGATGGGGAGCTTCAAGCATTTCCATTAGGAAAGTGTCAATAGGCGTGTCACCGATCAGCTTGAAGAAGAAGAGATGCTCCAAACACTTCAAGCCGATAGATCGCAGTGCTGGCAGTCGCAGGAGGAGCTTCGCAAACCTGCCAGGGCAGAGGAGCAATCATTACGTTTGAGCAGAACACCAAGGCACCAATCAGGTTTGACTTTCTACAGAGTTTGAGGTCGCTGGAGACGTTTACCTTCCCTGCTGCTCGGGGTATTTCTGTTTGCAATAGGACTCCAATGATGCATAGACCTTTTCTCTAAGGAGCTCCACCTCCCCGGTGTTGGAGAGCCCTTTAGCATCTGCAAGCAAACGGAGAAGATGTCCATCAGTGCCACGAGACATCGCATATAGTAAGAAAAGTATGTTAATGTTTCTTATTTAGATATGAGCATTGGTCAGGCACCTGGGTTGAAGAGGACGATGGCTCGGAGGCAGCCCAGCTCTGTTTTGTCCATTTGCATATCTCTCATTTTATTGACGAGCTCCGTGAGAACCCTAAGTAATAACATTGATTTGATGAAATGCTTTTTGGAAAGCCAGAGTGTCAAATACAAAGAGCAATCATTACCATTACTTTATTAGTCAAGCACTAAAATAATGTCAAATTACCTGTCAAATATGGCGCCGACCTCTGCACTCTGCACACTCTCCCTGTGTTAAATGAAAACAGTTATTTAGACAATACAAACATGTGCAACATTAAACAAAAAGGCATAACAGTGTGTTGGCTGTTTTCTGTCTCCATATTTGCACCTGTCAAAAATGGCCCCCACTCCCGCGCTGTGTGCACTGTCCCGCTGCAGCTCAGAGGCCAGGAGAACTCCGTCCTTCAGACCGATGGAGCGGTGGGAGAACGAGGCGATAAGGAGCTCATTCCACCCTGGCAACGCACAAAGGGAGGGGCTCATTAGGAAACTGGTCTCGAGGACTAACGCAGCGTCCACACGGCGGCGTGCATTGAAGCTTGCCGGTGGGCGTGTCTGAAACTCGACCAACAACCAATCACATGAATCTTCTGCCCCGGACACACAAGCACGTGGTTTGATTGGCTGACGCTTCTGTCGAAGAACATTGCTCAACTTTTGAAGCGAGCAAAGAGACCACAATGC
The DNA here is from genome assembly GCF_902827175.1 of Gymnodraco acuticeps. NCBI lineage: Eukaryota > Metazoa > Chordata > Actinopteri > Perciformes > Bathydraconidae > Gymnodraco > Gymnodraco acuticeps. The sequence goes on along the minus strand of NW_022990583.1, from coordinate 1,605,483 downwards.
AGTTCGGCAAAGCGTGACGTCACCCCATTCAAAGTGAATGGGCAGAAGCGTTGAAGCTTCAACGCACGCCGCCGTGTGGACGGGCCGTAAGAGCCATCACTTTATCCCCTGTGTGCGGACACATCAGAAGGTCCCTGACCTACATTGACCCTCCTGCAGTCTAAAGTTATTATTGATAGTTAAACCCCCTAAGGTCAACACCAAATAAACATCAACAGTGACTACAACAAAGTGTCTTCACATTCAGGGACACTGTACAAGGGTAGATACCCTAGAACTAAGGTTCACTGCAGCACTTTTTGTACACAGTTCAAATTCAACAGGACAATATATTTTGTCAAAAAAACCCTGCTGCCAACTTCAAATGTATTTTACTGCATTAATTACCAATATGTGACCCGCTCTATCGAAATCAGTCGGAAGTCTCAACGGCTCATTTCAAAATAAACGTGGATTTGCGTAAAAAACAATTTTCGGGGTTCGGGTGTTTTGTTTGATTTTAAACAAACAAAGTCTTGGCTTTCAGAATATGAAACTTTTATTTCCAAAATCACACGATAAATACATGTTTGAAGCTTTAAAAAGGGACGAAGACAGGCACCTCTCACTCGCAATCTGCTCTTCCGCAGCGCCGCCCCCCTCCCTCCGCTGACATTATGAATGTAAGCGTATAGTAATCATAGATAACACGGCAGGGTCCGTTACAGTTTGTTTTCATCTGGTTTCAAATAAACAAAGTCTTGGATTTCAGAATATTAAACTTGTTTCGGCAAATTCAGATGATAAATACAACTTTGAAACTTCGGCATAATTACAAGCGGAGAACGGAGTAACTTAACGTCACAGCAGGCACAACAACAGCCGGTGTTTCTCCTGAGGGTTTTCCCCGGGAAACAAACACAATACACACAAACGCAAAATTACACAAACACACACACGTATACACACACGTATATACACACACACACTCGCGAGCTTCCCCCAGACCAGTAATCCAAACGAAAATATCTTCCCTCCGTAGTATTTTGATAATTTGCTAATAACCAATCAGATCGATGGATTCCAGAGAAGAGGAAACTTTGAAGGCCTTTTTCTCAAAACGATGACAGTCATTATATAATGTGACATATTTCGCTTAATATTTGGAGAACAACAACAATCCTGATATCATTAGAAAGCTAGGAATCTCCTCTTTCCAGCAGTGTATACAACTCAAAATGTGTCTTCGGGTCAATGCGACTGATGTCGATAGAGCAGGTCACATATAGTCTTTATCTTTTCATTAACTCTATGCATGCACAAATACCAACATCAGACAAAGTTAAGGGCAGCTAAAAGTGATCCTTCAGGCTTCGACTAGAATTAAAATACTGCATGAGGTACGTAATAATTAAACTTTATATAGTTATATTTATTCAATAAAACTAGTGTACTCCAGTAAAAGGAAATCAACAAAGCACTCTCTTTAGCCCTAAGATAAGATAAACCCTTCTATAATCCCACATAGGGAAATGCACGTGTCAGCAACAGACACCAGGACAGGCAAGAGTTCACACCAGTGCAGATAAGAGACAAAGATGGCAGTGTATATGTCTGACATTGCGTTACACTAAAAATGTGTCCTTAGCCTCTCTTAGAAGTGTACTTTGGAGTATTGCATATACATCTGATACACTTGAAGAAAGACTAATAATGTGCATCTGATCTCCGTTAAAAGGTGCAGCTCTCAGTCGTACCTGCACGCAGGAGGATGACCTGGTCGTCGAGGGGCAGCTCAGAGAAGTGAGGGATTCTCTTCGCCCACTCCACCAAAGCAAACAGCTGTTTGTCTGCAGTCTGGCAGATGTTGGTAACTGCATCATGGGGCTGAAACCAAACAATAAATCACATCTTCTTCATTCAAACCAAATACTTCCAACAATTACAGTAAGCCTGTACTTATAGCATGTTTTTGTTTAGGCTATTCTAAAAACATTAGGCCAAACCCATCATGCTTCTGCCAAACACTGATGAATGGCAAAGTAACTTCCTTTTGATTGCGATGTTTGAACCACTCACAGAGTTGCCAGCGGAGCCATCGTCAGAGTGAAGCTCCGTCTTCTTCTCCACAGCGGTCTCTGCCTCTAGAATCTTCTCCACGGGCATCTCCTCATTCACGCCCATACTGAACTCCAGCTCTCCTTCTCGCTCGCGGTTCCTCTGGCGCTCCTCCTGGACCGCTGGTCAGACAAAACACAAGGACACAGTGGTGGGGGAGAAGAAAAGGAATGAGATGATGGTAAATACGGAAGAATGATAAATGTGAACTGATGAATTTATGGGTTAAAAAGGTGATATCATGCAAAATGCTCAGCCTCTGTAGAGGGTTTTTTGCATGTCTTGATACAATTGTAAGAGCAGAAACACATTTCAAAAGTGTTGCATTCAGTGGATTTCTGGCAATTTTAACTGAAGAGTGGGGCTGGTTTTTCTACAATACAGTACATTAGATAGAACTGAAACAACTGTTCCTCAAAGTATCTCTGTGGCATATTGACTTTTCATTTTCTACCATATACTACATTCATAATATCATCATAACCATCAAGACAAAAGTCAAATGAATGTTCTTCCATTATCAATAGAAGTATGTTAAGTATAGTAGTAGGTTCATGTTACATGCATGAGTATGTTAATGACATGCTTTCCTAGCTTACATGCATTAGCATAGTCGTTCACAATTGAGTACTAAATGGTTTAAGACAGAATCACAATGGATGGACAACAGAGACTAACATGTGAAGTTGTTTTTTTAAACTTAAGGGCAGTAAAAGTGAGAGTCACTTTTGTCTTCAGCAATCTAAACTGTGATGTCAGTGAGGTGGAAGAACAGAAGCTGGGTTTTTTTTAATACACAATGTTTGGACTCCCCTCAAATCATAAAACGTACCCTTCTCTCAGATCAGACACTCTCGACAAAGGTGCAGCCATAACAAAGTGACAAGGCTTAACGTGTGGCATAGCGTAAGGACTTTATGCCTGAATATGGAGCCAGAATTTGGGCTGCACAGAGCTGGTCAAGAGGCAACACCTGCAACTCTATGCATTTTAGATAGTTCAAATGTTTCTTGCGGCCTATAGAGGGCCTTAACTAGAAAGATCCATCCTATTTTCTGCTGCGCAACACCAATCCACTCAATCAGATTGTAAATACAGTTAGAGATTCAGCTAAGAACTACAGCTGTCCGACTGCTTTTTTTTTTTACAAAGCAGTCCATCATCACAATGCACCATACCGCAGCAATCCTCACTCTCCATCATTTTGGGGTAAATTTTCACACATAAATCCGCCAATCAACAAATTTGCATGTCTAACACAACAGGCTATTTCTCTAGGTAACATAAAAATACAATATCTTTAAGATTTCATGTCATACTCATCCATCCCTCATCTTTTCCATCTTCTTTAATCCACTTTACATGTTTGATCACTATTGAAAGATGGAGAAAGGGTAGAATAGGAGAAAATGAAGAGAAGAGATGGAGAGGGGTTAGTTATATAAACCAGCCCCAATACACTCGTCTCTACCCTTTATCTTATCTAATCTATCTAATCTTGCATCCACCCTCACCTACGCCAGAAATAGTACTAATCCAATGTTACTTCATCAATTTAATTGGGCTTGCATTAGCATAATAAGTTATTCTAAGTAATCTAATTGACTGCCAGTGTTTAATTCATTCTAAATAGGAATATTTAACTCTATGTTGCAGAAATCTCCAATGCAGGTCCCCTCTGTATAGTGGCATGTAAGTCAACTCGCAAACAAACGTGTTCATAAACCTTTTATAGTCAAACGGGCTCTCAAAATGAACTTTAACTGCTATTTGAACCCTGATCTTGCATACCTTCCCTCTTCATGCCCATGGCCAGGCACTTCTGGTAGCGGCAGTACTGGCAGCGATTGCGCTGGCGTTTGTCGACCAGGCACTCTTTGTTATCTCTGCAGGTATAACTAAGGTCTTTGCGCACAGTTCGTTTGAAGAAACCTTTGCAACCCTCACAGCTGTACACTCCGTAGTGCTTGCCTGTCAATTAAAACATAAAAAGACGTTAAGCAAGAGTCTGATGGGGAAATCAAACATCACAATTGTATTATTCAGCAAAATTGTCTGGTTTTCAAAAGATGTTGAAACTATTGAAAACACATTACTAAAATGAAATAAAACATTCTACAGCGTGTGTTTTCACTTCTGCTAATCCTGCTGTTAGCACACTCACTCACCAGAGGAGCGATCTCCACAGATGACACACATGCGTTTCTGAGACATCATTATCCCAGGGCTGTGAGATGGCATGGGCCTCAGGCCAAACGGAGGCTTGACATCTTCTGAGCTGCTGATTGAGTGCATCCCTGCTGAAGAAGAGATCTGGGTAAACGAAAGAAACCAGAAAGATTCATTAAAAACACAGCGGTGCATTTGGTTCATTTTGTCATGTTAAATTACAACACTGTTGAATGCATTATCAAAATGTACAATCTTCCTGGACATATTGTACACACAAAAAACTGTGCAGTGTATGCAAAACTATCATGTGTAGCCACGACCCTGTGTAAACAAATACAAGTACACTATAGCAGATACATGCCTAAAATACAAAAAAGAAGGTGCACCATGACATTAATTGACTGACTAATGAATGTCAGTTACCTGACTGCTGCTGATGGGTCCAAATCCCAGAGTGGGTGAGACCACTGGGGAGTTAAGTGAGGAGCTGATTACTGAGAAGGGAGAACCCAAGATGCTGGTGGGGCTGTTGGAGGCTGAACTGTTGCCTTGCTGTGAGGACATGACGAGTAAGATACCCAATGGAGAGGATACGTTCTCGTCTGAAGGATATCAATCTGAGGGTGATACAGAGGATATTATTAGTTTATGATGGAACTTGAAACATCGGTTTGCAATAACTGGTAATGATTGCAGGTAGATCTAAAATGGTGTACTGTAGTTGTTAATAAACAGGATTTTAATTGCCAGCTATGTTTGACATTTGTTAATACTTTAAATCATATGTCAAGCAAATATGCGCATCAGTCTTTGACTGATGTTTTTATCTTGGACTGTTTATCAGACAAAACATTACATTTGAGGACATTTTGGAGTTTAAGAATTGCAATGAAAGAGTTTCACTGTTTCCTGGCAGATGAGAAACTCATTGATTAACCTAGAAAATAATCGTTAGTTGTAGCCTTAGTTTGAGGACATAGTGACGTTACGTCTCAAATGTTCCAACAATTATACAGCCGTCAATAATACTAAAATAAGCCTGACACGTATTCATTTTCCCACGAAAAGAGTGATGCGTTTGGCGAATACGACTGTAACCATTTATTAGCTAAGCGGAAAACCAACATCCAAACTGTTTTACATGTTCAAATAGCCCAGAATTAAGAGGAAAACGCATTAACACGTAGCAACGTATTGTGTATTATATGAAAGTGTCTGTTCAAAGTGTTCAAAACACTAAATACATCAACGTTGGCTTACATTAATGTGTTAACGATAGCTGGCCCCATTTGGCATCGCAATTGCGTTACACGTTTGCTAAATGTTGCTAACGATACGCAGTAACGTTTACATTTAAGTTTCACCGTGACAAGAGGCTTCCAGTAAATAAAAAGCAGAAACAAAAGTGCCGGTGACCATGAGTTATTTCATGAATAAATAGTGGTACAGTGCATTACTCAACATAACACATAAATAATGATTGCTTTCACCGAGGGTAGCTAGCTAGCTAGCTAGCTAGCCGCAAATCCATGAAAGCTCACAAGCCCGACAGCTAACATTAGCTTTGGCTGCCATACGTCTGGAAAATATTGCATGCTATAATATGTCTTGAAACTACGATATAAACATACCCCGGTAATCATCAAGAAATGTGCAGCTTGATAACTCGACGGTCATCGAGCCACTTCAATAAATCCGCAATAATAGCGCAATGTATTCTAGCTAAGATTAGCTTGTTAGCTGCAATTACGGCTAGCCTCTCCAGCTAACATTAGCTTGGTTCCCGGTGATAGTCTGAGGAAGCAGTGGATGACAAAACAGCTCATGGTCGTTTGAAGGTTGGAATTACTTACCAGACACACCTTCGACGCATTGTTAAAGACCACTTCACTGTACTTGTTGTAACCAGACCAGCGCCAGACTACAGGCCGAGACTCAGAGCGAGTTTATTTCAACTTGACGCTGTTGTTGTTTACAGGCCATGGCGGCTCAGTGCCAGTATCCCTTGAGCCAAAATGTCTCATGGGACCACCCATAACACCTTGTCATATGACACTCCTGCAGTATGTGTTCCGCTTGATCTATACTGTAATCTTATAGAGATTAATTCACTTTAACATAGCATTTCATTATTGTGCGCAATATCCGACCATCTGCATGAACATTGTAATACATAATATTTACTTTTTCAAATGATAGTTCTCCCTTAAATTAAGGGGAATTAAAGGAGAATGGCACACAGCACATTTGCATTCTGAAAATCTGTGTTACTCATAGTCTATGATTCTGACACAAGATTCAGATGATTTTACAAATGTGTTTTTGGTAATGGTGTATTAATAAAGTTGCATACAGGTATGATATAGTAAATTGCATTTCATTCAAATTGAAATTTAAAAGTGTTTTTTGGAGACATAATCTGATCCAACTCTTAGACAGCCACAACTACAAGAAGCACTGGAATGCTTTTGACACGAGGGGATATACAGTATTGCACAACTTTGTATGTTTCAGTGATGTTGTTTGTTATATTCTTTCACCAGAAGTATTCATTACATTGTTACTTTTCTGCACTCCTCGTCAATATTTCTTGTTCTCTGTGTGAAAAATAAATTATTGTTATTAATGCTTTTTTACATGTTCAATTTTTCAACCAGTTTCTTATAAATAATTCTAGTTCTGCCCTTAATTAGATGCAGCCCTCTGAAAAAAGGTGACATTTTCCAGTAAACATGATCCAAAAGAGCAACATATCACATTACTGTTCTTATTTCAGATATATTTGTTCGTTTGTTTTTAAAGCACTACCCCTCTGACTCACTCTCTCTCTGCTGGGCCTGTAGATCCATCTCAATCTTCTTTCTTTGTTTGGTGTAAAAATGCATGCATGCATTTATTCATCCACACTTTTTTAACATGATTGATGATTCTCCTACCAACACATTTCTCCAGGGAAGGTATGGTGGTTTAATATAACCTGGCCTGGTCAGGGATGTAATCTTGCACGCTATTGTAATTATTTTTCTACTAACCTGTTGCCAAATAATGTCATAATCATAGATCATGTCAGCAGCTCACAGTTACCCACTTTTGATGGATGGATATCCTCGTGGATTCATCTTCCTATTATACACACATGCATTTCCAAACATTTGGACTACCTATGTTGCAAATGTATTATCTTTTCAATTTACACACGGCATCTATTGCACGTCTGTCCGTCCTGGGAGAGGGATCCCTCCTCTGTTGCTCTCCCTGAGGTTTCTCCCATTTTTCCCTTTAAACTGTGGGTTTTCTCTGGAAGTTTTTCCTTGTACGATGTGAGGGTCTAAGGAGAGAGGGTGTCGCATTGTCATACTGATATTCTGTACACACTGTGAAGACCACTGAGACAAATGTAACATTTGTGATATTGGGCTATATAAATAAACATTGATTGATTGATTGATTGATTTTGATGAATTGATAAATGTAACTGTTTTCATTGAATTTCAACTCAACAAACCAGGAACCCATGTGCCTTCCTGTATGTGCAATAGAGAAAGAATCCTGAAAAACAGCTTCTTACGTGGTTGCTCCAAAAGAGGTTTCTCTGAACAAGCCCGGTGGCATTCTTACAAACACTGCAGCTCATAGCTGCTGCTGTGTTGCAGCAACCGGTTAAAATAGTACATTAAAAACAACTAGTTTTTAGTTTTGCTGTTTGCCATGATCATGACTGAAGACAGGTTGAGCACGATGAAAGGGACTCAAACTTTATATCTTCTTTTTATCTCAGGTTTGTAGCTTACATGCTTGTTTTCCTCATATTCGAATACTCATGTATAATTTTGTCTGGATATTTCTGAAGAGAAAAATGTTATTGTTTTACCTGTTGGTATTCAAACTGCTGTAACATGTTACTTGTTTTTTCACAGGATTGTGCTGGTCTGCACTGGGATCTTCGGATTTTCACATTATTAATATTGCTAAGAAGAACTATGCAGAAGCAAAGAACTACTGCAGACAAATGTACACTGATTTAGCTTCAGTTCACAACTCAATAGAAATGAATAATTTGATAGCCTTAGTTCCAAGTATTGACAGAGCTTGGATAGGACTGGAGACTGGAAAAGTGTGGATGTGGCATTGGTCCCTGCCAGATGAAAATCTGGATTTTTTTAGATGGAAGGATGGACCACCACAAATAAAAAACGAAGATGCATGTGCATTCATGGATAAAGATGGCGAATGGATTGTGAGTGACTGTGGAACTAAAAGAAGTTTTGTTTGTCATGGTAAGTTGAATTGCAATATTGTATTTAAATATCTTTCACACAGCACAAATCAGTTTAAAATGGAGGACATTAGTCACTTTTTCTGTGTTTAAAATATCAAACTTTTGGATTTTCAGGAAACGAGGTTGCCAGTGGTCTAATTGTAACTGAGACCAAATCATGGAGGGACGCTCAGAATCATTGCAGGGGCTTGTCGTCTGATCTCATTAGCATACACTCAGAAGAAGAGAATGAGGCAGTGCATGATTTGTCTGAGTCAGAAAACGTGTGGATTGGCCTCTTTAAAGATTCCTGGAAGTGGTCTGATGGGAGCATGTCATCTTTCCGTTATTGGCTACCTGCTCAGCCTAACTACAAAGGTCAGAATTGTACTGCTGTCATTTTCAAAAATCAAGGCAAGTGGAATGACCTGAAATGTGCCGGAAAGCGCCATTTTGTTTGCCAAGGGGGTAAGTTGCTACATACATATGTTCTCTGTCAGCAAAGTTATCTTTATGCTCTTTTAATTTATGTTTTGTAACCTTGCAAAATACCCAACAGAGATCTATAGTCTGTGTCAATTTAATTTGTTACTTACTCTTACAGCAATAAAATCAATTCCAACAACCACACATCAAAGTACAGAGGGGACGACAGAAGATCTGACAACTTTTTACTCATCAACATCTCAAGAGGCCATAATTACTTTTCATTTTAATGTGGTTTCTAATACTTCGCACACCTCTAACGTTACCACGGAAGAAGCAACAACTGCTGATCGTCCAACAACACCAAATACCACAGATCTTGTGTCAAACACGTCAATCACCGAGCTCAACAATGCAGCAACAAAAATGTCAACTGTGACAGCAACACAGCAAATTCCTACTACTACCGCACTCATAACTAGAAATGGTATCTCTACTTTTACAACACTGAAGCCGACTTCAGCCGATACCACTTCACCGTCCTTAACTCTAAAGCCCACGGAAACCAGTCATAGTTTGCTTACAGGTATTCCAATTATAATGTGCCTTTGTGGTCATTTTCCCTGTATTTGCCTGGTGACTGGATTAAAATGTCTCTGTTTTTCTCTCTTTTGTCTTTTAAAAAGGAAACCTGATACTAGTCCGGAAAAATATGACGTGGATTGAAGCTATGGGATACTGCAGGGACCACCATATTGATCTCATCCACATTACCACCAAAGACATTCAGGGGAAGGTGGCTGATATGGCAAAGAAAGCCACATCACCCCATGTTTGGCTAGGTTTACGATTCACTTGTAAATTTAACTTTTGGTTCTGGACAAATTCAACTACGAGTTGTTACCAGAACTGGGCCCCTGGACAAGGACCTAAAGGGAGACATGACTGTGGTGTTACAGGTGCCATTGATACCACTGGGAGGCAGCAGTGGGTAGGCCTGCCTGAGACAGAACAGCTGAATTTCATCTGCTCCACATGCACTGAATGAGAGTGGAGTAACTTCAGGAGACATTGTTGTTGTTGCAGTTTTTCTGTATGCTGTATGGAAAAAATACAATCTTTGTGGATAGAAAGTATATGATTCAACATTAAATACGTTTCTTTTAACCAATTGTGACATCAACTTATTTGATTTTAATGCTCACTTATGACGTCATACTTCTACCATTGTTGAAATACAGCTGCCTTCTCTATTGTTGATTTTGAATTTCATTAAATATGAAAACCTCCTGTGGTGTGTAGGCGTGGACATTCACAGTCATGGGCAGCAAGAGTAATGTGAGAACATTGATCTGCTTTACGCCTTTCACTCAGGGGTTACTATTTGCATGTTGACCCCCTGGGTTGGGCCCCAACATTTTCTTTTTTAGACCACCAGAGTGTGGCCCCGATCCAAACTGCCTGCTGCCCTCTCTGACCTGACCTTCACTAGCGGACACATGGAAGACAGCGCTCACAGACGCTCACCTTCCTGTCTGCACCCTTGAGGTACACAGAGCATCACCATGGGAAGTGGAAATGATACAACATTTTCAATGAATATCAAACTCTTCCACAAAAAATAAAAATGGGCTGTTTTCCCTGTTAACTGTAAAGAAACATGATGAGTTCCCTGTATTTTTTTATTTGTATTTAATGTTCACACCATACAACAATTACTACAACAACTATTTACTCTAGATGCAGTTTGATAATTGTCATTGCTTGTTAAACTCTATTTCCCTTGAGGTGAAAAATAAGAAACCGTGAAGAATATAACAACAAGAGTAATATACACTGTATTAATAGAAATATACAGTATATTACTCAATATTAATACACGCTATATTACTCAATACTATTAATTAATATAACTGCTGTAAGTTATAACTAGTTATGACAAGTTTCGATAATTGGAGCATACTGAAGTGAGTCCTCAAACTCCAAACTGATAATAAAGTTATATACAAATACATTAATAGTAATATTAATATAAATATATACTATAGTTATAGTGGTATACATTATATTACTCAATATTATTATAGATTATATTAGTAGTAATATTGATAGTAATATACACTATATTACTCAATATTATTATACACTATATAACTATACCGTAAGTTATTATAACTTCTGTAAGGTCAAAACTATATATACTATACAACTCAATATTATTATTACCCAATACTGTAAGTTATTATAACTGTTGTAATTCAAAACTGTCTAAGAACAGGTTGTAATAATTTATGTATACCGAAGTGAGTCCTAAAATTCCCAACTGATAATAAAATTATACAGATCTATAACCCAATATGCCTATAGGCTTCTAATTAAAAAGATGAGACCTTATACTGTAGTTTCACATAACACTTTTCATATAATCCATTGTTAAGGAGAGCACTTCATAACTTCACAAGTATACACGTTTGTTTGCATCATTGACTTAAATAACCCAATATAACCACTAAAAACTAGTAGGGAAAGCTTGTAATCTACCGCTGCATTTTTATAAGTGCTTTTGCATCCACAACAAGGGTCTTGTCACTTGTCAATTACCACGGACCATTACACATGAGTGTGTCATAGCTTAGTTTCTCACAGAATAGGCCTTGGTCAGTGAGCCTCCCATCAGTTCAATGTTAATGTCCCATTGGGTCCAGTCAGTGAGTCTCTGGACTCCCCCCTCACCCCCTTTTCTCACCCTCATCTCCTCTTGTGTGCTGTCCAGCTGGCTCTGACCTCTGACCCTTTCACCCTCACTCCTGACCCCTGAGGACATTCCCACGCCACACCCTTTTGTGTACATCTCGCCATGGAGACCCAGTGGTCACTCCCTCTGCATTTTTAGAGATTATGGTGATAGGCATAATTCACTTTCACTGGGATCAGTGTAATGCAACCTAATTTGGCCTAATCCTAATTCAAGTATGAGGTGCTACAACCCTAAAATGTATATATTTATTAAGAGTGTTTGTGAAGAATATTTACAATATATCATTTAATGTAGGCCTACATGTCATTTTATCATCAAAATCCTTAGCCTGACTCAATGCAATACAAACTATGTTAAATAAATCACAAGTGTAAATGCAGTAACTATAAATGCTTCTTTCTGAGGGTCCAAACGTTTAACAATAGTTTTTCTATCTAAATGCGGTCATTACAGGAATTTATTCCTCCGGGTGTATTATTTTTTTTTTAAGATGAAACTTTAAACATTGGTGCAAATATACATTTTTGACTATGTTCCTCTACCTGTCATGGGCACTTGTGTCCTTCCCTCTTTTATTTTCTTCTCTGAGCGCGCACCCCTCCGTGGATCCCTCCCTTCTTTTCCTTCTGTCACTTTCACAGTTAATTGTAGAATAGAGATTTTCTCCATTGTGCCTGGGTCTCTTAGGTAACCCCACTCCTGCATGAAATGAGATGGATAGAGGCGAAGGCATCGAGAGGGGGACAGGCAAACTGAACAAGCAGCGGAGGAGGACGGACACAGAGGACAGAGGACAGAGGACAGAGGACCTAACAATATTGAAAAAAAAGTAAAGATAGACTTTTATATTTAATAACATTAATAGATGCTTCTCTTGGAATATTATCACTGTATTATTGAAATTGCTGGGGCATGTAAGTATTACAATAATGTACCTATTAACAAGTTAGTTAGTACAAGTTAATTTAAAAATATGCCAGGGTATAGATAAGAAATAGTACATTTCTAAATAATCAATGTGTACATTTTGTGTAATAATATAGTGCTACTGGTTAAAAACCTTTGGAACATGGATTACATTTAATCTTTACATTTAATCATTTAAAAAAACTTCTGATGACATTTCTGAGAGTGGCCTGTTTTTCTTTTGACGGTTCATTCATTTATTTAAAATTGTCAGCCCATTTGATGATAGATATTTCTGTGCTTGTTTTTATTCATCTCATACACTTCTTTTAAACCAATGCAGCTATTCAGACCAAGTTTGACAGGGAGTCTGGCGTTGATTGTCCAAACGCAATTCTTGTGTTGATTCTCCATATCCAGGAGTTGTGCATGGACATCTTGCCTCAGACTCTCATTTACTTCATCTTCTAGCTGGAATAACACAGAGAACTACATGGGAATTCATTTAATGTCATTTAGCTGTGTGCAGGCCTTTCATTTTTTTATAATTACGGGAAAAAAATAATTTCATCGCCCCTACTGGCTTTAAACTATTGGTTTAGTTTGATTGAAATTACATATTTCTGGAACATTTTCAAAATATAATAAAAAAGTTTGGATTATTAACAAATGAGACTTTATGCCTTTAAAATGCAGGTATTGAAATTGTAAATCAGTTCTCCGAATGAATCTAAAGCTTCCAGATCCTGGACTTTGACTTTTTTAATTTCCCGAGTTCCCTGTTGAAGGAGGAGGCTGCATCATTGGACGAGCATATTTGAATTTGTTATTGTAAAGTTCTGTTTGTTTCATGTGTGAATATCTTATAATATTGAAGAAACAAGTGACCTTGGTTTGTGGATCAGTTGTTCGCTGAAAAGAAACATTTTAAAAGAACAATTTATCTTGCTATTTGGGGAAAATCCGATCATCAATGGTTGAAGAGATGATCTGGTAACGGGCCACATGGTGAATGGAGGCCGAGAGTGTGTGCCAAATGTGTCTTTGGATTACTCAGGGCCATAACACACCCCTGTTCTTATTAGGCAAACTGTGCGTACTATACACAGTGTATATATGTGTAACAAATGTATATATTTATCTATAAAATATTTTATATAAGCTTGATGTTGATGTTACAGCTATGTCTTTTTCAAATCTAAAACGTAAAAATGCAATTCATGTTATTAAAGAATACCATGAAGTAAGTCAAAAAAGATGTAGACTATTAATTGCATATTGACAATATTAAGATAGAAATTAATCACAAAATCTCCTTAAACAAACATGCTGTATGTGCAATAAAGTAGTAGATCACTGCAAGCCTAAAACCTCAGGCAAATTACCAGGGATTGGTCATCTGAAGCATGTAGTTCTGATAACAATGTTGGTGCTAATTTCTTACAAAAACCTCAACATGGATGTTTATAGGTGTTTACATTTACAAGAGTATAAAGTGAAACATCAATCAAATAAATAAATGTGAACATCTGACGCTTTCACTTGCATTTTTGGTTTATGTTAAATGTAATTATAATAAAATGTACATGTTTCCTGCTATACTTGAGAAGAAATATGATTTTTTTTATTGCATCTTATATGAAGCTGTTTATGTAGAAAAAAATAAAGTTTCTGAACCGGTCTCAGTGTGTGTTTCTTTCTTTTGCTGAGTTAAGTCAAGTTAACTGCAAGACAAGTATTATGTGTAGATTAAGAAGCTTTAGCAACTATTGATGAGATATATTTGAAAATGAACCATTAACATGAAGAAATGTTGATATGTATGGAGTTTACAGAAACTTTAGCAACACTTCTCTTTCCTCTAAATCATTCCTGAATCAGTAAACAGCCCTCACTCCATTCCCTACCGTAAGAGAACAAACTCGATTTCTTGTAAATCACATGATTTTCGGGAAATCTGGCTGACATGGAGTAACCAGTGAGAGTCTGGGTACACATTGTGAAACAGAAACTAACACTTTCCATGCTGCATGCCAAGTAATAAAAAAACAATTATGTTGTAGCCTGACATTTTAATGTAAACACTATGAGAATATAACACATCTGTACAATAGAGTATTTCTGACAATATGATGATTTTCTCAATTTATGTATAGCCAGTTAGAACATGCAACATGTGGCATCATTTTGAGAAATTAAACAAAGTTATCTAAAAAGGAAAAAAAGAGGGAGGGCTTTGCGAAGTCCAACGATTGGGAAATAAAGGGATGGATCAATATCAAAACTTCAGTTCATCAAAAGCCTGAGTCAGAGCAGGCAAAGACCTAGGAGCTGCACCATGGAGCGCTACATATTCTCAATACTGTTTCTGATCTTGACCGTGGAACCAGCTGCTTCAACGGACAATGGGTAAATGTAGAAATAGCTGCATGATTATACATGATGTCATGTAATGGGAATCTTTTTTTGTTTGATGAAAAAAGGATTTAAATATATACAGTATACATATATATTTTATGTTTTTACACATCATCTAATAATGAATGTTTTCAACATAATATATTGTTAATGATTATTATGAGATTTTGTCATATTGGTAGTGTATAAAATAGGCGGCGTTGCACACATTTCTCTAAGGGTATATAGGTCAAGCAATGCAAATTATAGCAATAAAGGTGCCAACAGTGCTTTTTTCATCTTTTGTGTAGATTCTTCATCTCAGCCCCTGGAGTTTTTCATGTGGGTGTTAATGAGAAAGTGTTTGTCCAGATGGGAAAGTCTCATTTTAACATTCCTGTTACTCTCTACCTGGAGTATGAGACTGGGGGAATGTTGTCTGATCCGATAACTACTATGTGTACTGAGGACAATAAGATCCAAACAGTTGAGCTCAAGGTATGAGACACTTTTCAAAATGAAAATAATGTTGACAGCACTTATAGGTCATTAACCAAACTTATTTGGATTTGTACAGCTAAGTGACTTAGTAGCAAAGGCATTTTGGTACGTCAAGTTGGTGGCAGTGAGCCCCGCCTTCAGTGTCAGGAAGTCAACAAGGGTCCTAGTATCAAAACGGAAAGGAAATATCTTCATTCAGACTGATCAGCCAATTTACAACCCAACACGAAAAGGTGAAAGGAAAGAAAATAATATCAACTAAGCAGAATGAATAATTATGGTTTGTAAAACCTGTCTTTTTCCATATTATGTCTTCAAGTGAATTACAGGATATTCACTCTTGACCACACGTATAGGCCTAGTGAGGACGTGATCCAGATATCAGTTATTGTGAGTGACACATACTTACTTAAGAAATAATACATTATTGTAATTGGTGAATTGTTTGGCTGATACTTATTATTTCTTTACAGAATGCTGCTGGGAACAAAGTAATGAGCTCCCTACGGTCTGCAAAGGGAGGAATACTAAAAGGCACTTTCCCCATACCTGATGTCTCAAAGTATGATGAAACAAATGAACAATAAACAGCCTCTAACATGACAACACAAGCACATTTGACACCCTAATAACAAATGCATATTTTGTTTACAAAGAATGGGCACATGGAAGATTACAGCACACTATGAAAATGACGAGGATAACGCTGCTTCCCGAGAGTTCAAAGTCAAAAAATTCGGTGAGTTTATTTGGTTTAAGTTTGTTGTTTCTTAAGTATTTTAAATATCTTGTCCCCCTTTAAAACGTTGTTTTTCGATCCTATCCTAGTTTTACCAAGTTTTGAGGTGAACATTGCAATGGAGCAGCGCTATATTTTGTTAAATGCTGTAGAGTTTAACTTCACCATCTTAGCAAGGTAAGTGTTGATTCATTTAAACGTTCTTTACTGCCAAGTGTTCTTGTTTATACAGCAATAAATTGTGTCCACTATGCCGAAAAACTAAAGAAAAAAGTTGAAGTACACATCAGAGGAATCGCTCTATGAATTATTTAGCATTTTATATTACACATAGAATGTATTAGTACATATTATTTTATGATACAGACTAATTCCTTTAGCAGGGGTGTCAAACTCAAATACACAGTGGGCCAAAATAAAAAAATCGGTACTAGTCAAGAGCCGGACTGGTTCAATGTTTATTGCAAAATGTATTGAAATGAACTTATTGCACATATTAAACCTGGAACTAACAAAGCTTAAATTATTGCCTATAAAAACAACATTAAATAATCAGTTGCATTCATTTCTTATGGCTCTATCTGCAGCTTTTCCGGAGTCATTTCTTATGATTACATTTTTCCACAGGCCAACCACAGCTTCAAAAAAACAATTTCCCTCAAAGAAAAAAACAAACATGTCCTGTTGTCTCGAGAAAAAAAGTGCAGAAGGAAACATCCATTTATACTCAGTTTGCTGCTCTGTAATGCTAGTTCAAGCAGATACTTGGCATCTCATCTTGGGTGCAAGTTCATCAATGTTTGGGCTCAGGCTCTGAGCTGAGGAAATCCTCAGGATTGAGTGAAGGTGTGCGTGCAATATAACGGCGGGCCAGATCTAATAGTAATTAGAAATTATCCTGCGGGCCGAAATTAAATCCACCACGGGCCTGATTTGGCCCCCGGGCCTTGAATTTGACACATGCTCTAAAGTATTAAGGGTGCATGTCCTCCAATTTGTTAGTTGTATACCTTTTTTTGTCTCAACTTCATCTGCTACAATTCTACAATTATTTTCTCTCTATAGATATTCACATGGCGAGAAAGTTAAAGGGGCTTACCACTGCCAATTTGGTGTGGTAGAAAAAATGAAACCTGTCTTTATCAGGAGACTGGAGTTGACTGGTTCGGTGAGGGAAAATATATTTATCCAAAATGTATAATCCAGCTCATTTTGAGATCAGATAATCTGGCAACATTCTTAAACTTTACAGTACTTAAAATCAACAATTGATGTCATTCCTTACAGGTCCAAGATGGAACTGCAGCAGCTACTCTCCAGATAGCAGAATTACGCAACCAACTCCAAATTCAGCAGAATAAAAGTATCTCTGAACTACAGCAGCGTGGAGCCCAGATCTACTTGGGAGTATTTGTCACCAACATCCAAAGTAAATAACACTGTGTCACACTACATACACATAATTAAGTAGGCAACCATAGGGTGTAATAAGGGAATACATTTAACAAAGTATAAAAATATCCATTTTGTAAGTGAGAGGTATACATAGAAGATTTAGTTTTGTGATTTCTCAATGCATCTGATTTCTGCATTTTATTGCCCAGGTGGTGAAATTCAAGAGACAGAGGTGTACCTTCCTATCATCTCCCACAAATACACCGTGGATCTCTCTCGAACTCGCACATATTTCCTTCCTAGATACCCGCTAGATGTGGTGGTATGTATGAAACTCACAAATGAGCACACAGCTATGTATGCAAAGTCTGTAAGGTTAATCCAGTTTGTTATTATTATTATAGGCAGTTGTGCGTCAACCAGATGGATCCCCAGCAGCTGGTGTTCCAGTAAAGATGGAAGTAAAACCAGAGGAACCTTGGCACGGCATCACTGACCAGGAGGGGGCAGTGTTTCATGTCTTTAACATTCAAAATGAGGTTCAGATTACAGTTAAGGTTAGTATCCCTAAAGAAATGAAATGAATAAACTACTTGATTTCCTGTTGTTAAGATACACTGTGTATACTCTTGCTTCATTAGGTGTCAGCAGATGGCCTTCAGGAGGAGAAAGTAATCCAGAAAGCTTCTTCTCCGAGTAATTGCTTCCTTTACCTGAGTATTACCCACAGGATGTATTCTGTGGGCGAGACACTATCTGTTGACTTCCACACCATCAATGCCCCAACACAAGGGTTGATATACTATATGGTGAGGCATATCAAATTAATTAAGGAAACCTGTTTTCTTTGATAGAGAGAATAAAATGTTTTTTATATCTAACATTTATTTGTTGACTACATGTAGGTTTTTAGCCGTGGGATACTAACAAACCAGGGTTCTGTAATCCTTGGTACTTCAGTTAGACAAAACCTTGAGATAACATCTGATATGGTGCCATCCTTCCGTCTGATTGGCTACTACTACAACCAGAATGGCGACATCATTGCGGACTCAGTGTGGGTAGATGTCATGGATGAATGTCAGATAAAGGCCACGGTGAGTAAACAGAACAGATAAGAGTGCTGTCTGAGCAGAGTGAGGCAGATAGCGGATAGGTAGATACCGTAGATACACACACGTTTACCTCTAATGGGTTACATAGGTCAGTTGAGTAGAAGTAGGACAGTTGTTGGCCTTTATAAAGACTAAAGGAAATCAGCATTAGATTGGAACTAACTGTGGTGGGTGTTATTAGGGTGTTTTTATGTTGTTCATTTAATAATTGGCTTAACTTTTTCTTTGGACAGTGGCTTTTAACAACTTCTGTAAAATTGTACTTTAGGTAGAAACAAAAGGACCGTTCGAACCTGGAAAACAGTCTGTGCTAGACATTGATTTGCATGGTCAGAGAGCCAAAGTGGCTTTTCTGGCTGTGGATAAAGCCTTCTATGGTCTCAATGCCGATAATAAACTCACAGCCAAACAGGTAACACTTCACACAAAAGATCTCTACCAACACACTGTGGTTATTGCATTTATTCCATTATTATAGCACAGTAAATCCAATCTCATGTTCTACCTTTCAGGTGTTTTCGTCCATGCAGTCCTTTGATCATGGTTGCACATACGGTGGAGGAGCTGACCCTGCATCTGTACTAGCTGATGCTGGACTGTCTTTTTTCTCTCAGTCTCAAGAAAGTATGAGAAATTACTTTATTTCTTCATCTTACCTTTTTTAAATGATTCCTGTCAAGATGTAATAAATACGGTTTCAGGTTTACTAACATTAAATTAACACACACATATTTTAAAGGTCACCTATTATGCAAAAATCTACTTATTCATGTCTTTTATACATAAACATGTTTCCCCTCTGTGTAAAGAGATTCTCAAAGTTTCAGGAAAAAATATTCTCTCACTTTTTGTCCTGATCAATTTATATAAAAACCTGTCTGAAAATGAGCTGATCAGATTTTGGCCACTTTATGAACGATTTTTTTGGCTTGTGTAACCATTAGCCAATCACCAACCACCCCCCCCCCTCCATCACCTGAATCTCCTCCTAGAGCACCATTGTGTTCTTTTTAACCAAATATCTCTCAGAGGGGCGTGGGGAGGGGCTCCTTATTGTCATCTAAAGTAACAGACAGAGAATCAGCACTTTTGAAACAGGGCTGAAACAGAGGGTATGGGATGTTACAATGCAGGATCTGTTTGGTGTTTGGAGCCAAACACTTCAGAGACATGTTTGTTGTATATATCTGAGACCTATAATATATTGATGAAAAACAGTATAATAGGAGACATTTAAGGGACACTTAAATCCAAAATCCATTCAGCAGTGTTTTATCACTTTCCAGGTGTTCCCTGCAACTCACAAGCTGCAAGACAAAGGCGCTCTGTGGACCTTCAACAGGAAATGATGTCCTTAAGTAAGAAAATATTCTGGCATTACTACTCAGGTCTGAGATAATGTAATGTGATTCTAGTAAGAACATGTTTGAATTTGTTTTCCTTTTGTGTTATCATACATTTCAGAATCAAACTTTTCCAATGAAGAGTTTCAAGAATGTTGTGTTCAAGGGTTTTCTCTTATCCCTATGAGACGCACATGTCTGGAAAGAGTGAAGAGAATCAATCTGGTGGAAGCCAAACCTGGTTGTGCAGAAGCCTTTTTTAAATGCTGCCTTGAAGGAGAGCGTCTGAGAAAAAAAAAGATGATAGAGGAGACCCAGGATGAACTTGGCAGGAGTGAGATAAGATTTTCATGTGGACATTAAATACTTATACAAATACTAAATTGGCACTTCATAACTGTGGCAAACCTTTAATTTGTCTGTTTTTCAGCTACCAGCACAGAGGACATTGAAGACTTCTTTTTGGACACCTCTGCTCAGTACATTCGACGATTTTTCCCCCCAAGCTTTGCATTCACAGAATTTGAAGTAAATGGAAAAGGAAGGTAAGAGGGGGACAGACCCTTTGTATGCTAAATGTTCAATTACATTCATAAAGTGGCTTGTTATGCAAGTTAATACTTCATAGTTCAATCAATGTTTATTTTAGTTCTGTTTATATTCTTTGTATTTGTTACTGTGTGTGTCAATTTAAATATGTTAGCATTTTTCAACAATCAGTGTCATTGAATCTGATTGAATGCATTACGTATTGTCTAATGAATCAAATATAGAGAAAGATTTTTTCCGATGCATTTTAGTAAGGCAGCACTCTTTAATTGATCTTATTGAAAACCTTTAGCTATAAGTTGGCTCTCCCTGATTCCATCACCACGTGGGAGATTCAGGTGGTCACTTTATCAGCAGCCACAGGTAATAGTAGCTTCATCCCACTTCAGAAATGCATCTGGAATACTTGACCGAGAAGCTTCTCATTAATAACTCTGTTTCATTCAGGTTTCTGTGTAGTCAAGCCGTCTGAGGTCAGAGCATTCAAGAGCGTGTTTGTGTCTCTGAGAATGCCTTACTCTGTGAAGAAATATGAGCAACTATCCATTTCACCTGTTATCTACAATTATGGCGATGATACACTACAGGTATGAATAACATTACATTTACATTAACCCCCCCTCCCACTATACATATTCAATTCATAATGTATTTTTCTCTGTGGACACATGTATTGTTATAGTTGGCAGTTCACATGGAACAAACGGAGGGGCTTTGCTCGCCCGGTTCAGCCACAACGACAGCTTTTGTCAACATTACTGTGGAGCCGCAGTCCTCTCAGTTTGTCTCCTTCTCTGCTGTCCCCATGGTAATCGGCTCGATACCTATCAAAATACGTCTCTATGATATAGGGAATGAGTGGGGAATAGATGCCATTGAGAAGACTTTGAATGTGTTGGTGAGTGAAAAAGACATGATTTGATCTCAATGCAAAATTATTTTTATAATAGCGGCCTGCATGACAAATTAAATATGGAAAATATGAATATGTGCAAATGAATCGCCTTTATTGACCATCCATATGTGACATAAGTATTATGTTATAACTTTTCAACTGAGTACTGCTGACAGCTTTTTATGCGTATTAAAAGCTCAGCAAGTTTTATAAAAGTGTTATTAATAGTTAGTTAAATGTCTGTGATAATGCAGAAAGTATTGTATCCCTTAAAAAATGTATAATGCTTGAGGATAATTAACAAAGTAATTAATTAACATAATATGAGCATTGTGATGATAGCTTATACCAATATGCTTCTTCCACTTGCCTTACATATTAATATATGCAAGGGACACAGAATAACTGCTCGATATTCTGTCCTGTTGTAGACAGAAGGACTAGAAGAGAGAGTAGAAGAAACCCATGTGCTAAAATTAGATGGTAAGTTTTGGCTGTTTTTCTTATTAATGCCAGCTTAACAGTTGCCAATATTTCTGTCTTCAAAATATTTTACACGTACATTTGGTTTAATACATCTATTTCTCTGTATCTTATTAGAGGGTAGCTCAAAGACTTTGACTATTGACGGAACTTTACCAGATGACGTAGTCCCCGACTCCCTTTCCAATATTTTCATTTCAGCCGAAGGTATGTAGTAACAAAAACAAACTGAGATCATACTACATACTAATTAAAAGTGTCTTATCCTTTCAATGTTCTCATCCTACAGGGGATGGATTTGGCAGTTCACACGTAGAGAACCTTCTTTCTCCTCAAAAGGTTTCCAGGTTGATTGCATTGCCTACAGGATGTGTAGAACAGACAATGTCCAACCTGGCCCCTACAGCTTCAGCCCTCCGCTACCTGGACCTGAATCAGAAATGGTTTGACCTGCCTGCTGGTACCAGAGATGATGCTCTTGATAAAATTGAGATAGGTAAGAACACATCAAGAGCTTATTTTAAATGCATGTGTTTGTCTGCTAAGTTTTAATAACAATATTCATATAAAATAGAGAAAGAATCCAATACAAATAGCGATGTCCTCATTGTTCACTGTAATCATTTTAAAATGTAGAATTTCAAAGTGGTACTAGTTGGTAACTTAACTCAGTTAAAGTGGGAATACAAAATGACCCCTTTCTCTTTGTTTAATGGTTTCTGTCACACTAGTATTGTGGTACGTTATAAAGGTTGCACCCTTTGCGGGTTTTTCACAAATCTCAAGACATTTCGGTTTGTAACAAAGTATAAACTTTCTTTGTCAGGTTATATCAGGGTTTTAGATCTCAAGAAACCAAATGGATCTTATAATCTATGGAGTAGAGTGCAACCTAGTAATTGGTGAGTATATTTTATGCTGCCTGAATTGTTCTTGACATAGTAGTGTCTTCCAATATTTCAAATATTAACAAATATTAGCTACAATATTGTAAATCAGCCTTTGTGATCCATATTTCTCCTTTGTTTTTCTTTCTCTTTTCCACAGGTTGACTGCCTATGTAGTGAAAGTGTTATCGCTGGTGGGGCAGCGTCAGGCCATGGCTTCCGGAGTGCAGGGCAGGATAGCTAGGGTTGTGCCAGAAGAAGATATCCGGCATTCAGTCAGATACTTGCTCTCAGTACAGAACACAGATGGGTCATACCATGACCAATATCCAGTGCTACACAATGGAGTTCTGGTAACGTATTATAAATAAATGTTAGGAGATGCATATGTCATATTAGAACAATATAAGATATAGGTTGTGGTGATTTGAATGCGATATTGTCTCTGTGTGTTCAATATAGGTAAACCAAGACAAAAAAGCATCCATGACGGCTTACATTAATCTTGCACTGTACCGGTCTCTTCAATTCCTAAATAGTGAATTAAGAAATAATGTGGTGAGATAATACATCGACTCGAGACATATATATATATATATATCTTGATATATCTTGACAACATTGCACTTTAATGCTTTTACTTTTCGTCTAGCTTCATTGGTAGGTGAAAGTTTTCACATTCACATCGAAATCTACCAGAGTGATTGGCACAACATTTTGTAGAAATAATAACAAGTTCCAGACAAATCCTAACGATGTTAGATACCTGATAGCTGCTATGGCTCAACCATGAAGTAAAAGTCAGTGTTTGGGACTTAAAATATATGTATACATTTAATGTAAGGTCTGTTACATACAAGCCCGTGCCAAACAAGTTCACATAATGCTGGTTAAGCCTACCACATACAGTGAAAGTGAATTTTGCAATCCAACATGCTAAAATAAGATTGTCACAAAGGTAATAAACCCTACACATATACAGAGCCATGCTACTGTCAGCAGAATTGTCAATATTTTATGTATTTCAATACACTTTAGTCAGTGAATGATTGGTGACGAATAGTTGTAAAAACATGACTCCTTTATGTTACTTTCTACCAGGAAGCAAGTATGTTAAGCTCTACAACATATCTCCGGTCACACCTGGAGGAGCTTCAGCATCCCTACGCTGTTGCCATTACAG
Source organism: Gymnodraco acuticeps (assembly GCF_902827175.1). Lineage (NCBI taxonomy): Eukaryota > Metazoa > Chordata > Actinopteri > Perciformes > Bathydraconidae > Gymnodraco > Gymnodraco acuticeps. The sequence goes on along the minus strand of NW_022990583.1, from coordinate 1,581,379 downwards.
CCTACTGCCTTGCAGTTTGCATGCCACAGGAAACAGATCATTCATCTGCCTTGAGAAGACTTCAAAAACTGGCTATTGAAGGTAGAAAAAAGCAGTCCCTCTGATTGAATTACAGCAATACCTAAGACACCAAGAGATACGTATTAAAGATAATGTTTTTATGGTGGCAGAATGATTGCAAGTTGATCAATTTATGTTATCTAATATATTTACACATATCCCTACAGGCAAACATACCTGTTTTGGATATTGTTTAGATATGTAAACGTATTGTCTATTTTTTAAATATCAGTGGAGAATGGCTGTAATCAGTGGACAGCTAATGCCAGCCCACATAAACAGAGGCCAGATGCCATCACAGTAGAGACTGCAGCTTACATCTTACTGGCTGCAGTGGAACTGAACCAAACTGAGATCGCAGACGAAACTGCGTGCTGGTTAACCACCCAGGAAAACTATTTTGGTGGCCAAGGATCATCACAGGTGATTATCAATAATCCCCGTTTTAGATCTACCAGATAAACATCTCAACAAAGTTGAGATGTTAAACTTTTTATTCCCACCCTCAGGATACCGTCATGACAATGGAAGCCTTTGCGGAATACGAGCTAAAGAGGCCCGTCAGTCCCGAAGCAAATCTCATAGCAGAGTTCACAGTCCCAGGAAAGACAGACATTGCAAAGCTTACACTGAGAAATAAGAAGGAGAGAGTGGAAACAGACCTTAAGGTATCAGGGCATTATCAACAGAACACTTACAACACACACGCACACACACACACACACACACACACACACACACACACACACACACACACACACACACACACACACACACACACACACACACACACACACACACACACTAATTCACATTCTTGTGTCTTTTGTCCCAGAAATTAGCAGGGAACAACATTATTGCGAAATTGACAGGACATGGCGATACCAAGTTAAAAGTAAGTTTGACAAATGTCCCCAATATGATATATGAATCACAATCCATAATGTAACGTACATCAAAAAATTATTCTGCAGATTGTAAAGGCTTACCATCTACTGGACTCCAAGGACCATTGTGACAAAGTGTCTATCAGCGTCATAGTAGAGGGCAAAGTGAAGTACACAGGTGAGCTTTTATTATAAGTCACAGCCACATGCATTGAAGATAAAACCTACACAGTTACAATAACCTTGGTTTCCTCAGCTAAGATCGTAGAAAACTATGACGACTATGAGGACTATTCTGTCAACAAGGAGAAGGAGGTGCGAGTGGCACGATCAGCAATTGAGTGGTTTGATGCTCGCACCAGAAACAGAAGAGATCTTGATAACAACCTCCAATCAGAAAATACTGTCACCTACCATGTGTGTGTCAGGTTAGTTGACACCAGTAGAGATGTGATCTTAAATAAATAACATTAGATGGTGAATTTTGAAGGAAGAAAGCTTTGTCTGTATTTGTCATTGTTTTTCTGTGTGTAGTCATAGCCTAGACCGCAATCTCACAGGAATGGCTATTGCTGACATCACACTGCTGAGTGGATTTCAGGTTGAAACTCAGGACCTGGATAGGGTCAGTACCACTCTCTACCTCCTCTTCATCATCATTAACATACTCAGGGCAGTGGGAGGAGCTATGTTTAATTTTCATTCATGCATCAGTCATTCAATAGACAAGCTAAGCGGTTTGAAAAATGAAAAAGCTTAGAAACTATGTCTGAACATATTTAGTTTTTGAACACATGACTATGAACAAACATATTTGACAGGCAACTGTGATTTGTTGTCTAGCAAACAGCAGCAACTCCAGAAGAATACCTGTTCTTGAATGAGACTGGCACATTAAGCCCTGTAAAATGTCATCTGATGCTTTGTATGTTTGGTTAAAAAATACATATTTGTTTTGAATGTGTTTAGAGGTTATAATAGACAGATTTAGTTAACTATGTTTTGTTAACTATTCCCCCAGTTTCCAGGGTTTGTTCTAGACTTAATTAGTCTTCATATTTTGCTGAAATGAGAAACGTACCAGTCTCTCATCTACCTTTAGGCAAGCAAATACATAAGCGTAAGAAAAAGAAGCATCTCAAAACATCAACACTTTTCTCCTTAAAGATTGCAATATTGAAAGAACTAATTTTACAACTTCAATCTCAGGTTATTTGTTTACATTTTGTAATGATGGCGACAATTTTGTTCTCAACTGTATAAAAACAGTTTAAATTCACTGTTATGACTTGCACCTACATAGCAACTATAACGTTTTGTATTGTAGTGTTTAGAGTGGTCAATCATGCCAAAGTATATGGATGTATCATATCAAAAAGTTGAATTCTTGTCTCCTGTAGCTGACACTTCTGCCTGAACAATACATAGCCCATTATGAGGCCACCTATGGAAGAGTGGTGCTGTACTTCAATAAAGTAAGGTAAACTATTTTGACATACACACATTTGACATTTCCAGTACTAAAAGATTTGTTCTTTCACTCTAGGTCCTTGAATCAAAGGAATGCATTAGCTTTGACGCTACACAGACCGTTCCAATTGGCTTTCTACAGCCTGCTCCAGCTGTCTTCTATGATTATTATGAACCAAGTAAGCTATTTATTAGATTTGTTGCGAGGAAAGAGGGGAAATCATTGTTGAATTCACCAGGAATTTATGAATTATTTGTGCTTCACTTGCAGACAGACGGTGTACTGTGTTTTACTCTGCCCCCAAAAGAAGCACGATGATCTCCAAACTGTGTTCAGAGGATGTGTGCCAATGTGCAGAAAGTAGGCCACTTATCATACACCCATACTGATTAACAGCTAAATGAATGTTGTGGTAATTATAAAAGTTTCATCATGTTCCTCTTTTCTTTAGGACCCTGTCATAAAATACAAAATACATTCCAAAGACGTCCAAGAATGACAAAATATGTCCGATTACAACATGCGTGCTTCTTTCCTGTAGTAGATTACGGTCAGTAATGCACCTAAGACAATTTGCAGTAATGAATATGATATAACCTCAACTTTAAATATCTGAAAACAAACTTTTATATAAAGTCACACTTTCCACTTCGTTTTATTCCAGCATACAACGTTGACGTCTTAAATGTTACCATGAAGAGTAATTTTCAGCTGTACTCAGTGAATGTAACGGATGTACTCCGATCACGTGAGTAAACTGTAACCATAAGCTTAAGTAGATGCTTTAACATTGACTATTACATTTTTATGGTGGAAACTCTGTTCATAAATGTTATGATAATTGTCTACCAGATGGAGATATCCTTGTGAGCGAGAATTCTGTCCGAGTGTTTGCTAAGAGGTTACACTGTAAAGGACAATTAGACTTGGGAAAACATTATCTCATCATGGGCAAAGATGGCGCCACAACTGACTCAAACGGAAAGTAAGTAAAGTCAATAATATCAATTAAAGGAACAATTTAACAATGATTGATTCTCATTATGTTCACTCCCTCTCATATAGGATGCAGTACCTGCTGGAGTCAAACACTTGGGTTGAAAGAAAGCCTTCGAAGGAGACATGCAAAAAATCGGCATATATATCTGCCTGCACAGAGTTGGATACCTTTACAGAGGAGTACAAGATAGATGGCTGCAGACAGTAAAACACACAACTCCTTTTCATTTAACATTGTATGTTAAAGAGTCATGAAAGCATTTAACCTAAACTCCTAAAGAGGCATTGTTGCTTGCCAACAAAAGAGAGTGACTCAGCCCACAGTATAATTGTAGAGTTTACTACTGACAATGAAACCAATTAATCGTGTCTTTATAACTAATATAGCTACCAGTGTTTTAAACATGTAATAAAAACACCATGTTGTAATTGAAAACGTCTTTGTATGTGAATTATGGGTTGGGGCATAAAACTAGATGCATACATGTTAGATAATTATTTGAAACAGAACTCAATATTGAAGCCGAAAACATTTGTGCTTTCATGTCTGTCCAGATAGTCTGATTCAGTTTAGTGAACTGGCTCTATTTAACTTTTCTGCTGAATATATTTATTTTCTTATGGGTTTTTTTCACTTACTGGCAGTAAAAGATCTGAGAGGGTTCTCTGTACTCAACCCAACCCCCCTCAAAGTTACCCACCTCCTTACTTAACATCTGCAAGGTAAGGGAGAAGGGGAGTGGTTTGAGGGTTAGCACATAAAGTGGAATATAAGTCTGTACATAAAACTGTCTCGCTTGCTCCCAGCAGAGAAACATAGTGACAGGATTAGGATCAATCATCACATCGTAATGATAACAACTCTGTATCTCAAGAAAAGTCCCCTTTCTTAAATGTGCTCCACTTAGCAAACATGCAGCTGAAGACTCTCAGTGCAATTATTTAAAACACGTTGTACTCGATGCAGAAAGCGGTAATTGGAGAAAACAAGGAGTATTGGGAGGGAGCCGTGCAGCAGGAGAAAGAGGGAGGCATGGGTGGAGAGGCGAGGAACAAGCAAGGGCTTATGTGCTTATATTATTTTAATCTCTGAGGCCGGGTCCAATGTAAGCAACACAGGAGTACTAACCATCACTTCAATCACAGCCAGATCAATGCCTGCACTGTTTCAGCCGTTGCCATTAGACATTTCATTACATTTGAACCAATAAAGGGCAAATAAATAGGCAGACTTTAGCATCTCACATTTTCATTTTGGGATTACTTTAGTGCACCGTCAGTGGCCAACAGCAACAGCGCATTTGAAAAAGTGCTCTTCTTTTTACTGTGGGCTTCCTCAGGTAATCGATGGCTTGTCGTGACTAAGCAATGTAGACTTGTGCTCACAATTAGAGTCACATTTAATCAGCAATAGTAATATTAGATATAGTTCTTGCACAGACTGTTGCATCAAAAAAATATAGCACAAAGGTTCTCATCAAAGACAGACAGTGGAGGTTGACATATTTGTAATTTTGTTTTATAAATATAATTGTATTGTTGCATCCATGGATTGCCAAAAGAGTTTGACTATAATACACATAATTCATTGGTACACGCTCAGCTAATCTGACACACCAAATGCGCTGGAGCATCAACTGTGAAACTGCCCGGGGAATTGATAAATGTGCTCGTACCACCAGGTGTGTTTTGCTAGGTGTGCAGTAGCTTTAGTTGTTGAAGGTGTGGGCCCAGCCATTTTTTCCAAAGGCCATCACAGGGTCAGCGGTTTAAGGGTGGTCTATGGAGCAGAAAGGAGTACAGTGAAGGCGGGGCCCTTCCTGGAGGCTGCCAGCAGATGGAGGCACGGGCGGAGAGGGACCACCCACTCAGGAGTCCACACTACATTGGCAATTCATCTTTTTAATCTCAATATCAAGGTAACTTGGTTTCCTTTTTGGATAGCTCCTTTTCTCAGAAGACATTTTGACATGTTTGTTTGTTTATTTATTTAAAGGACAGTGCACATTAATCCACATTGCTGTAAATGAGCCAGTATTAGTCAGCAGGCTAATTTTCAACTGTTGTCCTTGGCAAGATGTTAAATGACCACAACAAGACTAGAGAAATAAAAACATAATTAAATAGAGTACAGCAGACAACAGCAGTAACAACAATAAATAAACAGCAGTAACAACAATAAATAAATAGCAGTACAACAATAAATAGGAACAGCAGTACAACAATAGAGAGGAACACACAAACATGCAAACAGATGAAATATCATCATACCTTGATACAGTTAAAAGTGTTCACATTTTTGATTGTTTAAAAGCCAGTTCTTATGATTGCGGTTAAATGTATGATAGGAGGTGTTATTCCTTATCTGTATTGGTATTGTGTTCCAGAGTGTTGGTGCCCTCACAGAGAAACAGTGTTTACCAAAGGAACTGGACCTAAGAGGGGCTACACAGTCCCCTCTTAGGGCAGACCTTGTGGTTCTGCTGTTTGAATGGTTCTGCTGTATATAAGTGCAGAGCGGTGGGGGTGCCTTGCCGTTTAGAATTTTTAAAATGAGACATGCATCAGTGTGTTTTAAAATATTTTCCCAGTCACAGTTGGAAAAGCACATGTCACGATTATTGTGTTGTGTCACGTTTTGTGTGTCTGGTAGTGGGTGTTTTGCTTTTCTCCTTGTCATGTTTTCCTCAGGCTGGCCACAATAAAAGGCCACTCTGAAACGTGCATTTTTGCTTTATTGGGGGGGTCCGAAAACCAGTCAGTATCTGGTGTTAGGGTTAGGGGTAGGGTTAGGGTTAGGGTAATGTTGTGAATCGAGTGGCCTGTGTTCGTCGTCCATAACATACGCCTGCCCATACCATAACCCCACCACCACCATGGGCCACTCGATTCACAACATTACCCTAACCCTAACCCTAATCCTACCCCTCACACCAGATTCTGGTTTTCGGACCCCCCCCAGACCCCCCCAATAAAGCAAAAATGCACGTTTCAGAGTGGCCTTTTATTGTGGCCAGCCTAAGGCACACCTGTGCAATAATCATGCTGTCTAATCAGCATCTTGATATGCCACACCTGTGAGGTGGGATGGATTATCTCGGCAAAGGAGAAGTGCTCACTATCACAGATTTTTTCAGATTTGTGAACAATATTTGAGAGAAATGGTTATTTTGTGTATATAGAAAATGTTTTAGATCTTTGAGTTCATCTCATGAACAATGGGAGCAAAAACAAAAGTTTTGCGTTTATATTTTTGTTCAGTGTAGCTACAGTTTAGATATCGCAATGAAAAACTTAAGTCACAGGCTCCTCCGACAGTGCAACATGAATATATATAGGAAATAAAACAAACATAACAGATAAAACAGATGACCGAGTCTGTGTGCATGCATCTCATTCTGCAAAAGATTTACAATTAATGAGCATGCCCTTAGCATGTGTATAAGTGTTTATAATTATTTTTATTTGTGTCAGATTTTAGGGTTTGTGAAAAGTATTATTTCATTTTTAATGTAGTTGGCAGCTCTTTATCTTCGACCCCTTCCATATTGTCAGAAGTGCATCATGTTATTCTACCAGTATGGCTTCATTTTTTCACCTCTCTTCTCTAATTGCATCACATCACTATTCATTTTTAAAGCCAGCATAAAGTAGCACAATGTGTTGCATCAATTATTTGAAAGTTGATATGGAAATGTCATATCAACTTTATTCAGTAATATTGTCTGTTACATTGCAATGCTGAAGTTATGCACTGTAAGTATGTTTTCTTGCAGTATCAGAACATGATGTACATGCCAAGAAAAGCATGTTATCTCAGCACATTTGAAACTAAAATATCTAGAGGCAAATATGTTTTGCTGTGAGGCTTCTTGTATACCCACACTAACGTCAGTACATGTAACCGCAACAGAATATGAGAGAGCTGTTTTCTTTGCATTGGCCAGAGTCTTAAAGCTGTCATTCAAAAATGGTTTTGTGTGGCCACAGTCTCATGTAAATGATCTCTTTGTGCAGAGTGGCTCTTTTAAAAGTGTCATATTATTGTAAATATTACATTATCACTAACAATGGGTATCTACAATTGTCAAACAATAGTTGTGGAATAAAAAGTGGAGTAGATGTTTAACGTTGCATCAAATGGTAAAGTACAAGTTCCTTAACATTATACTTAAGTACAAATCTTAAGTGAATATACCAAGTTACTTTCTACCACTGAGACTGTGTGTGACCATCACATACTTTGTAGCATCTACAATGTATTTATCTCAGGTAAAAACTATGAATTCATAACAACATTTTCATGAAATAAGAGATCAAGTTGCTGCAAATTATGTTATTTTAGTTACCAGACAAGGTTTTAATTCAATATTATAAATGTTTATAAGAGCAATCAATAGTTAACCGAAAGAGGTTTTTTGAAAACAACTGAATACTGATCGATGTTAGTATATCTACATTATCTTTATAGTGCTATACTGTATAGTGTCCGTAAGGTAATTATTATATGTACAGCACTTTGGCTCGACCAAAAATCGTTTTTAAAATGTGCTATATAAATAAAACTTGATTTGATTTGATCTTTAGATATATAAAAACCTTGAATAATATACACTTTTGTTTTTGCTCTCCTGTAAAGTTAGGAAAAGGTCACTTGTGCCCTTCTTCTCTAGACCCTTCAGTGATTTTGTCTTCATGTGGCTTACAAAAGGTAGGGTAGTGGGTGGCCATTGGTCATAGATTAATAGCCTTCACAGAGCATTCCTTAAATCTGGTGGATACTTGTTTCACTTACATAACTCCCACGTAGTTACATCTCATTACTTCCAACAAACAGCCAATTCATATAGCGAGAGGTTCCTGTCCCCCAGAGTCCGCACTGAATACCTGCAGTGTTATGCTATGTATTCCAGCTGAATCATGATTCTCAGACCACGGCTTTATTCAATCAATGCTGTGTCTAGGTGTTAGCAATGTCTGGGATAAGTCAAGTTACATACAGCAGACACTGGAATAACTGTCATCGGCCATACAAACCTGAACATGCAGGCTATTTTTGTGTTAGAGTACATGAAAGAAGACAAACAAATGCCTTGGTATGTGCTGAGAGTGTGTTTGAGAGAAAAACGTTCTGTACGTTCACTAAAAGTCTGATAACATTATATCAGAATCAGAATACCTTTATTAGTCCCACAGAGGGGACATTTACGTTGTTACAGCACAGGAAGCTTAATGTTACATATGTTACATGCATTCAAAAGTATTAAAGTAAAAAAAAAGTTATGATATAATAAAAATAATAAAAAGTTACACAATTTACAAAATACATGTTGGAAAATATGTTGGATTACACACAAAAAGTTGAAGTGCATGTGATTTATTATTTATGTGTTCATCAACAATTCTTGGATCATTCTATCAGAAGAAGTTAAAATGTTAAATCTACCAGCAAGATGTATAGCACATTACAAAAGTGGAAAATAACAAGAAAACTAAATACAAGAGAGTATTTGATCATTGTTAATATTCATATTTGTGTAAAAAAGCAACTATTTTTAAAGTCCAATACAAATATTTTTCATAGTGGTTGAGAAAGTGGGACCACTAGGCGTGGAGGAAGAGGAGGGGGCCCTTAAGTAGGAGCAGACTTTATCACTCTCCTCCTTTCTAGTGGTGGTACTTTCTCTCACCTTTTTCCTCCCTGATCATAACCAACAAGTCTGTGTGAGCTTTTACATTCAGATGGAGGGAGCAACCTAAAGAACGAGATAAAGTCCAAGAAACATCAATATTCTGGTAAGTTCCTTATTCATTATAATATTAGAGTTGAACATCATTTCCAGTCTTATATTTGTTTGAAACAGTCATGTTGTTTAACACCGTGTTTCAGCTGCTAACAAGACCTTCTGCACTAATTGCATTGGGTGATATGATATGTTAGTCTTAGTGCAAGATGATGTGGAGTTGTTATTCCTTCTGTCTTTTACCTTAAGCTTTCTTCATTATATCAATATTAATACTGTGATAATATAAAAATGTATATTTCGTGAATGAAAAGGGGCTATTCATTCATTTGATACTGCAGCCGATTAGGCCGTTTATCTGTGCACCAAGGAAACATTTCAAAAATGTTCTTGCTATATGGCACAACATCTAACTTGTTTACTTACAGCATGATTTATTTGACTTTCTGCTGTTTTAAAGCTGGACATATTTCTCTTGGTGGTTTTATGAGTCGTTGGTTCTGTGGATTATGTAACCTTCTGTATAGTGAAAGACTTACAGTGTCCCACAGTCCTATACAGTGCTGCTCTGTTACCTCTGCAAAGTCTCCCCAGCAGAGACCCCCAGCTCAAGTCCCCTTCTTCCTTCCTGTTTCAAATCAGCTCATTTAGATTTATACTCAGTTTGGCAAGCCAATAAATTAAGTATTTGCTGATTAAACACTGCTACAATTCTTCAGGTTTATTTATTTTGTCTTGTGTATAAGTAGACACAGTTTAGAAAAAAATGTATATTTATATTAGTTTTTATGAATTCAATATATTTTCTCGTGATGTTTACTGGTTCTAATGTCTTGCACTGGTGCTCAGAGAAAATTGGATTATGATTGTTCAATAAACAATGTCACATAAAAGAAACATTATGTTTAGTGAGATGCACAACTGCATTTTAGAAATATTTGTTGTGCTTTTATTTTTGACTAGATAACCTTTCACAAAGACTGAAAACTTGCCAAAATGTGTTTCTTGGTCCAAATAAGAAATTGTGCAATAATATCACTCGCTGTATGTTACATTTCTCTCAGTGGACTCTAGCCATTGCTGTCAGGTCTCTTTTGATCTGTGTAGCATATAGCCAGTAGAAGTTTGCACAAGATGTGAAAAGGAACTCAGTGAATGTGATGCTGGCAACAAAAAATGTGCAAATCCTTTCTTTGGATAAAAAACAAGTTCTAAAATGATTTGTCATAAAATGTCATGCATTCAACTCAGTAATAACTCGCTTTTTCATTGTTTTTTCATTTCTAGGAGACACTTGGCATAATCCACTTTACAAGTGGTCACAGAAATATTGGGGAAGAAATAATAATTTTATACTAACATACATACAAATCCACCAAAGGCAATACCATCGCAGGCTGCTGCTGCTGGTTCAAAATGCTGTTTACTTTAGGACTTCTCCTCCTTCTCACCCCATTTCCCTGCTTTCAATCCCCGACCAATGAGAGGAGAAACTCCACAGGAAGCGACGTGACCAAATCCAATGCAGTTTTCACCCTGTCAAAACCAAAAACCACTGCTGCCCTCACCAAACAGACCCTGAAGCCAAACACAGTCAATCAAACAGTTGTATCCACTATAGCCACAGCAACAGTAAAGACTTCTACAGTTAGTGAAGTGAAAGCTAGCAAAGACAAGCCTGCCCCCAATGTAGCTCCAAATGTTAAGTCAGCATCCACAAAGTCTGCCTCAGCCAGCGGAGCTAAAACCACCAAAGACAAACTCCAACCTTTGGTCAATCAGACCGTTTCAATGAAATCACCTTCAACCAGTGATGGGAAGACTGCCAAAGACAAGCTTACCCCCACTGTAGTTCAAAATCAGTCAACATCGTTAAAGGCTACTCCCGCCGGTGCTAAAACCACCAAAAATAAGCCCACAACCCTCATCAATCAGACTGTTGTAGCTAAATCTCCTTCCACCAAAGACAAGCCTGCCCTCACAGTAGATCAAAGTACTCAGTCAACACCGGCAAATGCAGCTGACAAAGATAAGCTTGCTGCAATCAAAGCTCCCAACGCTACCACTACCAAAGAAAAGCCTTCCTCTGCAAAACCAATGAAGGTGTTCATCAGTGAAGGCTGTGACTCAAACAATGGCAAAGAGCTGAAGTTGAAGCCTGGCGAGCCTCTGGTGATGACGCATAAGATCAGCTTGGTGCCTGGTAGCTGCAGTGGGGGATGTGACGCTGAGATGGCTGCGCTGCAAGGACGCGTGGCCCGACTGGAAAGAGAGATGACTTCCATTAAAGAGAAATGTAGGATTCAGTCATATTGAGTAGTATATCATATTTGAGAACTCATTAGAGATGTTGATTTAGTAATTTGGCTTGTTTTTCTTGCCGCCCAGGTCCATGTTCTGCTAATTGTCCAAATGGATGTAGTGGCAATGGAGAGTGTCAGAAGGGGAAATGTATCTGCCAACAGGGATTCACCGGTCCAGACTGCAGTAAGTGTGCACAAGGAGCTGAGTGTCCTAAAAGTAAAAGGTCTGCAGTATTTGGATTTGGTAGCATTAGAGGTAGGGCTGCTCGATTATGGGAAAAAAAATTAACTGAAAAACCAATAAAAAAATATATATATATATTTGAAAAAAAAAGGAAAAAGTAATAATAATAATACAAAATAATCGTTTTATTTTGATTACGTTGTTTTCGTAGTCGTTGCAAGCCATATTCGTAATTGCGATTAAAATACGATTAATTGAGCAGCCCTAATTAGAGGCACATAATTGTAAGTGAGATAATTGTATCTTTAACTCTCATTCATACTTTAATTGTAACCTCTACTCTGCAATTTCAGAAACTGCCAAAGGAAAGGTCAAGGTAACCATGGGAACAATGACCAAGCAGTCGAACAAAGACAAGGAAAACAAGAAGGAGAAAATGAACACAGTAGAGAATACACTTGTCCAGAAGAAAGAGCAGAAGAAGGCGTCTGACGTCAAAGAGACCACCACTAAAACCAAAGTGGCTGCTAATTCTAAAGCAGGTGCTAAAAAAGAATCCTCCGTTAACAAAATCACTATTACAAAGACAAGTGTCAAAAAGACCAGTATCCCAACACTTGGTCAAGTTCTGTTGAAACATGAGGGCAGAAAGCAGGAAGAGGCCCGCAAAGGCAAAACAACATCTAAAAAGTTCCTCCAAAAACCTGACAATAAGCTTGTTGAAGATGGAACCAAAGATAAAGCACATCCTAAAACAAACCAGCTAAAAGACCAACCTCAAATGAATGTAACTCAGAGTATTGTGAAGAAATCTAATAGCACAGCTAAAATTGTGACCATTCTGACCAAGGGTGTTGGAGCAAACAGAAGCAGAACAGGGAAGGAGACCATGGAGCAGTCCACACTGGCTGAGAAGAATGTAACTCAATCATCTGGACCTAAACGCACCAAGAAAGTAAAAGTAGAAACCACAAATGTGCAATCTGTAGACAACAGAAACACTGTCGCTGGCAAAGTTGAGAAAGAGAAAGACGTACAGAAGAGTCAGTATCTAGTGAATTCTACTTTGGTATCAACCACCCATGACTCCGCGAGGAAGGCGGGAGGATCTGGATTAGGCTCTGGATTAGGCTCTGTAAAGGTCGTAAACATATCCTCCTACAGCTTCACTGTCACATGGTCAGCACCACAAGGGATGTTCAAGAACTTCACCGTGATCAGAACAGAGCCCCGAACAGAGGGCGACGAAGAGAACCACGAGGAAATGGAAGAAGTAGCGCTCGAAGGAGACACAGCCTCAACAGCTAAGAACACAACTGAAGTCCAGGTACAGAGTGAGAGCACCAACACAACTGCTGCCTCTGGTAAAGCAGCTGCAGCTAGTGGCAAAACTGAAACAAAGAGGATCTCTATGGTGGTCCCTGGCAGCGTGCGCTCTGTAGAGTTCAGTAACCTTCGGGCAAATACAGCATATGTTCTTCAAGTATATGGCTCTGCAGCTGAGAGGAAATCAAAGACTCATAAAGCAACTGCAATTACAGGTAAAATAAAGTTGTATGACGTTTTTATTTTAAGAATAATTCCTTCCTTTTAGCAGGCACAGGAGCAGCAACATGAGAATAAGAATCTCCTTGTTTTCTGTCTTCAGGGCCTGAGCCAGCCACAGAGATGGCTTTCAGCAATGTAACAGATTCTTCCCTCAATGTTTCCTGGTCCAAACCAAAGACCACATTCTCAGGCGTCAGGGTGACGTACACCAACATCATCACAGGTTTGTCAAAGCCCTGCATTTATACTGCACCTTAGCTCAAAATCCATACATTTCCGTCAATGTGGATTTTTTATATTGGGAAGAGTACATTTTTTCTTTGTGATAATTGTGATTATTCTGTTAGGGGAGAGCCGCTTTGTGACCGTGGAGTCTCATCAATCTTACGTGGTTCTGTCAAAGCTGTCTGCTGGAACCTCTTACATTATCATTGTAACGACTACACAAGGCAGAACACAGAGTGACATCCTAACATCCCTTATGACCACAGGTACTTAGATACATTTTCTAATATCTACAGTCACTTTTTGTTTGTCGTAACACATGAAAATCATATAAACACATTGTGGATTGACTCTTCACTGCAGTGCCCGCTCCTCCAACACATCTGCAAGTTGTCAATGTGACAGATACCAAAGCTGTGCTGCAATGGACACCAAGTCTGGGGAAAGTAGACCGCTTCATCATCAGCTACGAGTCCTCTAAAAGTGAGTGTGGCAATATTATCCGAATGATAAATAACAAAGTTTTCAAGATGAAATACTGTTATTATTTCTCCTTCTTGCCACAGCTCCTAATGTGACAGTGACAGTGATGCTGTCTGGAAGCTCAGTGGAGCACCAGCTCAGAGGTCTGCAGAGAGGCACGGTGTACACAGTCAAAGTGCTGAGTCAGAAGGACAGTCTGCAGAGCATGGCCATCTCTACTACTTTCACCACACCTAATCGTGAGTAGAAAAGGGAATACATTTACCAGGACAGGGATTGTTTCCTTGCCATTGTCTGCATAGTTTGTGTGTATAGTTTGATTACTAAAAATATGTTTGTGTCTCTCAGTGGTTAAAGCCAGTGAAGTGGGTACTCGCTCTGCGGTGATAGCATGGAGAACATCCACTGTGGTTTATTACAGCTACAGACTGATCTACCAGGTGGCAGGAGAGGAGACAAAGGTGAATAATATTCGCTTATCATTCTCACATACAGTTAAAAAAATGAATGACATTTACAAACTAAGTGTGCTTTTATGTGTATACATTAGGAGGTGATCCTGGATCAATCCACCACAGAGTATAAGCTGACAGGGTTGTTGCCAATGTCACGCTACATTGTTCTGGTACAAGGCGAGAGAGAAGGACAATACACATCTGTTGTCACTACAGAATTCATCACAGGTGTTGTACTTCAACTAACACAGTCCCTGCTTATCTGTCCTACCAATACTTTAGCTTTATAAGTTTTTTTGTTTTGTTTCATGCCTTAGGCAAGCTGCGTTTCCCCTTCCCTACCGAGTGCTCTCAGGAGCTGCTCAATGGAGCTCTGCAGTCAGGAGAGGTGGATATCTACCCAGATGGAAAAGAGGGAGGAGCAGTCAGAGTCTACTGTGACATGGAGACTGATGGCGGCGGCTGGACGGTGACAAACAGTTGATATCTGAATATTTTGTGGTGAGGAAATGGCAGAATGGATTTGATAGTAAACATCAGATGTGTGTTTTTAGGTTTTCCAGAGGAGGATGAATGGAAAAACTGATTTCTACAGAACATGGAATGAATACAGCGCTGGTTTTGGAAACCTCAGCGAAGACTTCTGGCTCGGTACAGATACATCAAGTCCTTATTTTCATCACATATGCACCAGAATATAGATTTTGAATACATTTGCCTCAACTGTTCCTTCTACCACTACTAGGAAATGAGCTCCTTCACAACCTGACCAGTATTGGCCCTGTGAGTCTGAGAGTGGATTTGCAATCTGGAAATGACACCGCTTACGCTCACTACGCCAACTTCACCATTGATTCAGCCGAGAGGCACTACACTCTTGCAGTGTCTGGCTACACTGGAACTGCAGGTAAAAACCATACTGAATGTGAAATGTGCAGTGTAAACTATATTATACTGTTAAAACGTGAATAATTCATACCTTAATGTCACTTTTTCTCAGGTGACTCCATGAGGTACCATAATGGACGTCCATTCTCAACCCGCGACAAGGACACTGATCCTCTGGGGATCCACTGTGCCAGGGCCTACATGGGAGGCTGGTGGTACAAGAACTGCTACAAGACCAACCTCAACGGTCTTCACGGCATCAATAGTAATAATCAGGTACACTTCATCAACCTGGGCATATACTATTGAACTTTAAACATCTTCTATGATACAAAAACCTAACATCACTTTTTGTCTCTGTTCTGACACAGGGAGTGGTCTGGATAGACTGGAAAGGTAAAGACTCTTCCATTGCCTTCACTGAGATGAAGTTCAGACCGGCCAGGTTCTCTCCTGCCACCCATGGCTAAGGACAGTCTCAATACATCTGACAGAGAATAAAAGGTTCAGAAATCCAGAAGACAGTGGATCTCACAGTTGCTGCATGTCACTTTCCAACTGAAATTGCATGTACAGTGGTTTCGATAGCTTTAACGACAGCTATCAGTACATTTGATTCAATTTCCAAACCTTTTTTTATGATCTGTTATTTTCTGGAAATACACCAAAAGAGAGGGAAATGTTTTATTTTAAATGTTGTATCCTCTGTTCTGCCTGACCATTCCATCTCAACAGTGTATTGAGTAATACCTTCTTGAGCACCACCACAGTATGCCACCCCACTACTACTGTAATTGAATATGCACTGTCTCACTCCATTGGAATAAATGTGGCTAATGTGGGTCTGACGTGTCCTTTTTTGGTTTTGTAACAGTGATTTAAAAATTGAAACCCTGGGTTTAAAGAAAACAAATGCCAACATAACTTACCATTGCGTAAACTGTGAAGTGTTATCATGCCCTTCAGGAAGTCCTGGCTATATTTATCACTCTGTCTCATGTGTCGCATTCATCTCATTATCAGATTTGTTGACATACAAAATAGTCAAAGGTCCTTGATTTGAGTGAAAACATCAACATTGTTTTAACCTGACTGGCTAAGATAGCGATGAGCAGACTATAAGTGGGGCAAGCAGTGTGCTGACAACCTTTCTGAAGAGGGACACCAGCAAGTAGACACATAATGGCAATGGAAATATCAGTGATCACTGTGGGAGCTGTGATCCTAGTTTTGCTGCTGTTGATGCTACTGATTACTTGTAAGAGAGACACATCTTTAAAGGAAAACCACAAGGGAAGTAAGTTAACAGGTATGTATCTATTTGTTGCCATTAACTGTATATTTTTAACAAACTGGTTGTACAATAAAAGGAACAGGACCTTTTCTCAAAGCACCAAACAATAGTAAACCCCTGACCTGGATGAGTTCTAATGGATTTTATTATGCATTCTTCGTTTTACCTTTTTCTTTCCAAAATCTTTCATCCGGTAGTTAAAGCTGGACTGCTGCAGAATCTCCATCAGTTGCTCCCCCACTCCTCGTCTCCTTCCCTCCCAGGTCCTCCCAGCTTCTTCCTGATAGGCAATATGATGGAGCTGACACATGATCATCTGCCAATTCACCTGACCAATCTGGCACAGCGGTATGGAAACATCTACCGCCTGAAATGTGGAAACACAAGTAAACATCCCATTTCAGATTGATGGATTTTGCACAACTTTTTAAAATATGTTTTCTCTAGATAGTACAAAACCCTGTTGTGTTTTTCAGCCATGGTGGTGCTAAACAGTAGTGAAGTCATAAGAGAAGCACTGGTGAAAAAATGGTCAGACTTTGCAGGGAGACCAGTTTCATACACAGGTAAACAGCTTGAAGCTTTTTTGCAATGTATGCATTGCAGTGTGTGCATAATCATTGTATCATTGTTTAACCCCTCCTGACTTGAATTAGCTGATATTGTGTCTGGGGGAGGGCATACCATCTCTCTGGGGGACTATAATGAGGAGTGGAGGGCACATCGTCGCCTCGTCCACAGTGCTTTGCAGCGTTGCTGCCAGCAATCGTTGCATAGTGTGATCGAAAGACAGGCGCTGCATCTGAGAAAGGTACAGAACACAAAAGAAACTAATTATACAACAGTGGATGCACTATTTGAAACACATAATGGCCTGTATTTGATGGCAGAACAAACAAGATGTTGGGGGTATTTCCAGAGTGGTCAGACTCAAAAGACAAAGCATTGTTTGTTCACTGTTTAGGTGTTGATGGACTATCAAGGCAGCGCTGTAGATCTCTCAGAGGATTTCACAGTGGCAGCCAGCAATGTCATCACTACTTTGGCTTTTGGAAAAGAAGTGAGTATCCTTCTTTCCACAGCAAAGTTTTATCCTCGGAGGGTCGAAGATGGATTGCAAAATCTGCTTTGCATCAATAAACAGTTGAGGTTGTGGCATATACCTTGGTTGCCCTATTTAGAAGCTTACATTCGATTAGTGCATTCATAATGTACTATTCTGTTACTGAACAGTGCATTTTTCTGTTAGGATATGTTAAAAAATTAAACAAAATTATATTTTCTATCTGTTTTCTAGTATAATAAGACTTCTTCGGAGCTGCAGCAGCTGCACAGCTGTCTGAATGAGATTGTTGCCCTGTGGGGCTCCACCTGGATTTCTGCTCTGGACTCCTTTCCACTGCTCAGAGTCAGTAAATATTCATTCTTGACCAAAGATCACAGGAAAAACATATTTTGAGTGAGAATTCACAGATTACGTAATTTGTTCTCTCAAAGAAATTGCCCAATCCTGTATTTTCCCGTCTTCTGAGAGAGGTGGCCAAGAGAGATGAAATTATAAAGGAACATCTCAACAATTACAAGGTCAGTAAAAACAAATGTCAAAGATGCCAAAAGAATGACAACAAATCATAGTGAAATGTCACAATCATAAAATGAGACATTTGCACTATAGTAGCCTTTGGGGAGATCAGATTGTTTTGTCTGTTTAAAAATTGTATTATAGTGCCAAAGTTAAATAATTGTAACAAACCCAAGTATATTTTCATTGTGTACGCATCCAGAAAAGTGGATGTATCCAAGCTCTGTTTTTTCCTTATATATATTTTAATCAGCTGTTGCTTTGTCACATGTGCAGTCACAAGACAAAAGACATGAGGAGGCCATCACAGGATCACTCCTACAGGGCCTTGAAAAACAGCACAACACAGAACATGGAGTGGTAGGTACAAATTACAGAATTCTAGGGGAGCACAATTCAAATTGCACTGGGAATTAAGTTAGCTGAACTGAAGACATACAATTTATTGAAAATGTAATGTACTATGAAAAATACTAAACAAAATATCTTCAGCGCCTGACAGATATTCATGTTCACATGGCCACTGTGGACCTTCTCATCGGGGGAACAGAGACCACTGCAGCATGGCTCAACTGGACTGTGGCCTTCCTGTTGCACAGGCCAGAGGCAGGGCACATCTCCACATTAAACACTGTATATATACACACACTGGGCGATGATCTAATTGCCTTTCTAAGCTCTTTTTAAAATCTTCAGGTGCAGACCAAAGTGTATGAGGAGATGTGCACAGTACTAGAGGGACGATACCCCAAGTACAGTGACAGACACAGACTTCCTGTCCTGAGTGCTCTCATCAACGAGGTGCTCAGACTGAGGCCAGTCGCCCCGCTGGCTGTGCCACACAGAGCCATCAGAGACAGCAGGTCAGCTGAATCATGTGCAGTGATGATGAAATGATTGAAGACAAGTGGCTACTTACCGAGATATTTTGTGTATAAGATCCTATTGTTTTACTGGCATTGGTAGAGGTGGGTACATTACAGATAGTTTCGAAAACTGCCAAAACCCATGTTTATCCGATATTACACTGATAATATTTGTTTGTTGGTCCAATACCAGAGCATTGTGAATTCTGAAATCTTACCCACTTGGCACTGCTTGAAGCAATGCATACATTAAGATGAAGAATGAATTGCATTAAATAGTGTATGCAAAAAGTAATTATGCATGGGCTTTGTTTTTGCAAATCAGCTAAATCATGAATATATTAAAAAGCTGGTAAGCAACATATTTGTATAAATGTGTTGTTTCCAGGTTTTTAAGTTTGCATCTGGATCCAGATTTGAAAAAATGCTAACTAATGGTTAGATAACTATATTGACATAGCTACTTTGGTCCTCTTGCGATCAGGTCTTTCAGTCAGCAGGTATACACAAAGGCCACTTGTATGGATGAAAACACTGTTTTACTTTGCATTAGTGCAAATGTATAACTCCTACGCATGTTTAGTATTGCAGGTTACTTCATCCCGAAGAACACAGTCATCATTCCTAATCTTTTTGGAGCTCACCATGATCCTGCAGTTTGGTCTGACCCATACAACTTCAAACCAGGTACTGTTCCAACTGTGAGGTGAAGTGCATTCCTTTCGCTTAGCAGATCTCAAATAAAGTAGCTACTCTCTTATTTTTCAGAGCGATTTCTGGCAGGAGGAGGAGGCTCCACCCGTGCCCTGATTCCTTTCGGAGGGGGGGCTCGGCTCTGCCTGGGGGAGTCCGTGGCCAAAATGGAGCTCTTTCTGTTCACTGCCTACTTGCTGAGAGATTTCCATTTCATCCCTCCTGAGAATAAAGCCTCTCTGCCCGACCTGAGAGGGGTTGCCAGTGTTGTCCTCAAGGTCAAACCCTACACAGTTGTAGCATGTCGGAGGCCGCCTGAGACTAATCCCTGAACTACAGAGGGTGTACTGCTTGCTTGTTGCTTAAACATATTATTTCTGTGAAAACAAATACTTTTTTGAACAAACTTTTAAATGTAAGTATCATTACAGAACCTTCATTGGTATGTCTCTAATCAACACATTTTTACATTTGGCTGTGGTATTAAATATCCTGATTAAAATGGTCAGTTATTGGGTTTATAGCTCCGAATGTGTTAAAAAGTTATATTCAATCATCTATATTGAGATGTATATATAAACATTTGTTTATTTGTTTAGTGTTAAAGGGCGATTCAAACTGCATAAAGATTTTATATGTAAAATAATCAGCCTCAGAATCACCCGTGGAGGGGGGAAATTATATGAGTCATCAATCACATTTTTCCTAGAATATAAACAAGAAGGATCCGTAAGAAGGATATCTTGATCAAATAAACACAGTTCAAGTGAAGCTGCATTTGAATGAAAAAATAGATTCCAAACCTAGAAATTGTACACTGAAAACTGGTAAAAGATACTACTAGATCGAATAATAGAATATATGAAAGAGAGTCTGACAGCACCACCCTGTGGACCAACACTGAGAGCGCTACAGAAAGTGAAATCACTTCCCTCCTGAAGAAAATGTCCAGTTGACTCTGAGGTTACCACTCCTCCTCCCTTGGTTCAAGGCACATCTGGTAAAAGTGTGTGTAGCATTTATACATTAATTATGTTCTGCATCAATCTGATGAAAGATAACCACAATACCAGTGTATAACTAGAGGCTTTTGTTGTTTGCACACGTGATAGAAATGGGATATATTACATTTAAAGCACACAGTAGGCATTTGTTTGTATAGTGGCCACAGTTTTTTTATAGAATTGAAGGCGTACCATGCAAAGATTAACATGGGCCTCTTGTGGGCCAGTCTTAAAATAAAAAATGATTCATTTCCTTAACATGTGACTTAAAACACTTCTGTCATCAGAGGATTTAGCAATATTGGAATAAGCAACACAATCTAGGAGAAGACATATTCTATTAGAAGGATGGCATATTTTTCATGGATAAGAGTCTGTCTTCTTTCTCTCACTCAGGCAGCTGCTGGATTTCAGTCATTTGGTAAATATATAGAATATAATGTATTATAATCTGTTGTAGGCCATTTGTTTTGGGATAGTCTATGAATTGGTAATGTTGGTCTTAGTTGACTAAGATTACTTTAGTCAATTCTTCACAGTTTTACTTTTTTTTTAATAAAATACTTATTTCTAAGAAATTTTTGAGCACATCATTTTTTCCATTGAACAGATCCCTCAATTAAATTGTATGAGTGTTGACTGACTTCTTCAGTCGAGGATAACCACAAAACATCAAGTAAATACAATAATAGTGCATCAAAGAGGGATTCACCAACACAATTGAAGGGTGGGGGTAGGAGTATATAGTACTGTACTGCAGTGGTTCAAGTCCGGGTGTGCCGTGGGATTTTGTGACAACCATACGTTATTATTGCAATATACAACTACACAAAAATAATTATTTTTGTATTTACTATATCAGTACTTTGTAGGTTTATATGTACGTAATCTGCGCGACTTGCGCGTCCACATCTCCACGTGCAGTGCTGCATAAACATGGCTGAGTCAGCGATAACTTTCGAGGGGTGGAGGTATGCCCATTATTTTGAGTTCGTCCGAAGAATAGGAATGTGACGGTGAGGTGCAAACTGTGTCCAGGACAGAAGCTGTTATCCACTGCTGGAAACACCACGTCAAACCTCAACAAACACCTGCAAAGAACACATGCTTTTTTGTTTATATTACGTAGGCTGCTTCTCAGGTCGACTATTTTCATTTCCTCGCTCCTCGGTTCTCGGTCTCACCGGAAGTTGATTTGCCTGCGCCATCTTGAGTACCGTCCCATGGCTCTTATTTCTGCCGGAGGACCGAGGATCGAGGAGCGAGGAGCGATCATGGAGGAGCGATAACCGAGGAACCACCAGACCATCCTCCTATGAAATCCTCAGATACTCGCCCCGCCCCCTTACTGTGTATCGCTCACTGATTGGACGATGCAGTGCATGCACTGATTTCATGCTTCTTGACATGAGAGCCGTTTCCCAGCGGAGTAAAGAAAACACATGAACCTCACGGGACTCACTCCTCAGTTTATACCGTGTTTTGTTTCAATTCCTGTTTCATTTAGTTACAAATATGTGATATATCTGAACAACAAAGTGGGCAAAAATCATTTTATTCATTTGTTGGAAACATTTTCATGATCGCTTTTTTCGTTTTACATTTTCATTTATTGTCATTTCCATTCAGTCAGTCATTAAGTGCTATTAAAATGTTAATGTGCTACATATCCAAACAAACAAACAAACAAACAAACAAACAAAGTGTGCAATCCAATGAATGTTAATCTAACTGGGTTTTGATAGATAACATATCTCTTTTTCTTCTCTCAATTATTGTATTTCTTTTGTGCACTCTAATCAATATTAATCAAACTATTGTTCGTTTATACATTTTAAGAATGGCGTTTATCTTTTTTGAGAATGAGTTCTTATTTTATTTTATTTATTGGGATCTACAACAGATGATACAAATGTTTGTGTCAGTAAATGTGTAGGCGGGTGTGTGTGGAAATAACGGGGACAGAGCTGGCTGCTGTCAGACGATCAGCTGTGCAGCGTCATCACAAACGGACGTCGCTTCACGTGACGCTCCGGAGGAAAGGACGTCCCATTGCTCGTAAAACTCATTTCCCTGCTTCTCGTGGTTTCCTTGCGTCCCTCCATGCTTCCCTGGTGGGAGGGACTAAACGCAGGGAAACGACGCAAGTGAGGGAAGCAAGGATTTCATTTAATCGACCTGAGAAGCAGCCGTAGTCTGTTCTTCTTATATGTCTTCCGGTTGTTGCCTGTTTTGAATGACAAATACACACTACCGCCGCCTGCTGGTAAGGAAAGTTATTGCCACTCACGCATGCGCAGTTCGTACGTGCTCGGCGAGTAAAGTAACGAGTTTGTAAGTCAGCAAAAATATTTACAATAGCACATGTTTCAATGCTGATTGCTGAAATGTTACATTTATAATTTGTAGTTCAGGACCATGGACAATGCAGCTTCCTTGCATTGACAGTTCTCTGTGCTGAATTTCTGCTGAGTTTCCTTTGCCTCATTTTTTATTTTGTGACATGTCTGGTTTAAATGAGTGTGTTGCTGCTTTGATGAAGCCTAATTTGATAAAGTTTCAAATTAATTTCTGAAATATTTCGTTAATAAATATTTCATGAGTAATATAGTTGTCTTTGTCACATTTTATTTGGCATTAGTAAATAATTATGCACATTTACAGATATTTTACATGATATGAGTGATAACACGTGTTATAAGGGCTATTTTGCACAATAGGTGTGCCTTGAGATTTGTACTTGTCCTTTGGTGTGCCTTGGGCACAAAAAGTTTGGGAACCACTGCTGTACTGTATAAAGTAGGCTTTAATGCATTACCGTGACATACAGATGTGACAACACAAACAAAAGACAATAGAGCATGCACACAACCACTTGCAATGTTGATTTGCAGGGATATAACGGTCCATGTGTGTTGTACTCACCTTTCTGAACGCGTGCACCGAAAACTCCTCCACAAATCCGCACCAGGTCCAATTCCTCAGCTCGTTCATTATCAAAGCATGCCCTTTTATCCCACTGAAGAAAGAAGTTTACCAGAGAAGCCAGAAAACACTACTAACATTTTAAGATGTTAGCATACTAGCCACACCCAGCATGCACCTGTTCACAAAACGTTGTGGGTGTGTTTGATTTGGGTCGCCCAGCGTACTGTAGTGCTGCATAAACTGGTGCTTAATTTCAGTAGTCACATTTCAACCTCCTTTGTGGTACAATTAGGGGGGAAAATGCTCCCATTAGGACGCAATTCTTCATTATATTGCGGATACGGATTATATAGGCCGTCGAATGTGACTTTAGTAAAGTAAATTAGGCTACTATAGGATTTCAAAAGATAGGTCTAAAAGTAGTCCTATTACTAAATAATTAAAATGACACTTTTTTTTCTTACTAATATTCTGAAGCAAATGCAATTTCAATGTTATTTTACTTCCAAACATGGTTACTAACAAGATCAGTTCATAATGGAGGCGACCAACTTCCCACTCAAATGTGCTCTCACAAAGTAAATGAGATTATTCAAACAACTTCCATGACATGGGAATTAAAATAAAATGTTGTCCTTTCCAACAGATAATGTGGTTATGTTTGCCTTACTTGGAGATAGCATTACTTTACCATGTGGCATGCCCTCAAATCAAACACTGCTCCTCTGTAAACTGGAACATGGCTGGAGAGTCTCATACAGTCACTGAGGTGGTGAAAGCTGGAAGGGTGACGGCCACCGAACGGGTAGCCCTGCTAAAAGGCTGCTCTCTGAAGATTAACCACCTGGTCCTCAGTGATGCACGACTTTACTCTTGTGACAATGGAGTGCTCAATTCAAATGTTTCACTTCAGATTCTTAAAGGTAAGTGACTCAAACCATTCTTGAACAATTTCAATTAAATATCACAGTAGTCACATGTGTGAACTAATAATGTTCATTCCTATAGTTGTTGAGAACCCGAATCCTGTGGAAGACACAATAGAACTCCAGTGTTTCCTCAATATGTATAGAGGACTTGTTGCTTGTAACAACAAAGGGATACATATAAAGTGGATCACAGAAGATAATACACCATTAAACAGGGATAGATTTCAGTTCAAATATCCCTCGAAATGCTTCTCTAAACTGATCATCACTAAAGAACGTACAGACCATCACAGAAAATGGAAACGCCAGCTGACTCAGAATGAAATGGTTAAAGCCACCATCACTTATACAACAACAAAGGTACCAAACTCCACTTCCAGATTCCACATAAACAATGTGGTTTACCATGCACAAAATGTAACCTCTGTTTCCCCTCAGATGGCATAGAGGAAGTGTTCACTGCAGTGGGTGAGTCAGTGTCACTCTCATGTAGAAACACTTCCTCCCTCAGCGTGGGCGTGAAGTGGGCTGTGTGTGAAAGGACCCTGACAGATGATAACATCTCGCTTTATGGAGACCAAACAGAGGCATTGCATTTGAATAAAGACTCATTACTTGTCATTACCAAAGTGGGGGCTTTAAATGCAGGAGAACACCACTGTTCAGACTCTACAGATGAGCAAAATTAGGCTGCATACCCTCGATGGTGAGTATTGACACTCTATAAGTGCCAATACAGAGCATGCTGTATTTACTTTGCTATTAAATCCTTTTCTATCATGTTTGTCTTTACAGTTACTTCAGAGTGTGTGCCAGGAGGAGATAATCTCACATTGACTTGTGTGCTCACCTGCTCTAAAGAATGCGGAAAAGACTTCGATTTACTTTGGTCTGGAGGAAGCCACAATAGCTGGCAGAGCGGTTTAATACATGTCAATAACACTCTTCTAAACAAGCTGTTTCTCCCAGTGCTTTCTGTTACTGGTGAATTAACTTGCTCTATACAAAGAGAGGGGGGAGTCATGGCGTCAAAGAAATGGCACTCTATTGACCGTAAGAGTATACCTTGTGCTAATGTTGCCTTTTCTCCTAAATGAATTCAACAAATGTTTATGGGAAACTAAAAGTGATAGTTATTCCACATCTGCAGTTCTGCAAACGCTAGGGTAGCTGTTCCTCTAGCCCTCCTGATGTGTATATCTGCCATTGGACTTTACATGTACATGAAGAGGAAGCACAACACAAATACAGGTAGTGAGAGCGGTTAAGGAGCTGCACAACTTTTAGTACATCTACTGTATGATAATGAAATGATACCTAAATGGCTGCTGTTTTCTCTTTGCAGAAAATGAACAGCCAAGTATTGGAATGGTAAGAGATAACAATTATAAAAATAACCTTTGTGTCTGATATTCCAGTGATATTCTCTACACAGACTCATATTTACGAGGTCATTCAAGACAAACATATTGAGGGACCACACCAGCACAGGCACACCGAAAGAGGAGCTGTCACCACAACAGACAGTTTTTATGATTTATTACAGGTTGTAAACTAAAGCATAATAAAAATGTATAACATTGATTACAACTATCCATTTGTTTTAAATAAGAATACTTTCTTGTAACAGAACTCTAAATCAGTTCTTATGACTCCTTTTTAATGATCATTGAAATTCCAACAGATATTGATTTAAATTGGATAACATATTAAACGACATTTGTAATCTTCAACAGGCCTTCATTGCAATTAAATGAATACAGATGATTAGATGAATTAACAAAACAGTGTTAAAGTATTTTCAACATTCAAAGTGTAGCATTGTTCATGTTTCACAGTGTACACATTTTCCATGCTGCTCCATATACGTCTTAGTTTCTCTCCCTCACAAGACAAACACTTTACAGGTTAGAAGATGTTACATGTTTATGATGTGTATATATAAGCAGGAGAATCACAAGGTCAATCTTCTTTTATGTCTTGAGCAGACGGAGAACTACTAATTCCAGACTGCAATGAAGGACAGAATCGTGTTATTTGTCTATTTGGATATACTTGATTTTAAAAGAGTAGTTATAATTTCAGTTACTCACAAGTACACAGGCTTTCATCTGGGAAGTGTTGGTATAGACTGTTTGTACGGTCTGTGTGATACAGTGAAAAAGTTGTCAGAGAAGTAGGGAAGGAAAACAAACCCAAAGCGGTCATAGTTACTAGACTGAAGAAAATAGTTAGAATATAAGATGGTGCTCACTCTCTGAAAGGGTGTTCACAATCTCATAACCACCATTCTCTATAGGAGAACCTGTTGGACAACAAGAGAACAAAAAGCCATTTACACTTAAGCAAACTGGAGGCTCAAGAAAATTACTGAAATAAAAGATAGATCAAACCTGCTGGGGGCCTCTGAGTTTGCTGTGTAACTGTCTGGGAGTTACGTCTGCAGTAGATGAACAATCCCATCAGGGCAGCCATTATGGCAATCGCAGTAATGACTGAAGCCACAACAACTGCCAAAAATACTTCACTGATCCCATTCTTATCTCTTTCCAAATTAATCTCCCTGGTTGTCAGTCCTGAAGAGGATCCATTAGTTACAATAGCAGATTGAACACAAAATGATTCATGCAATTACATTAAGATGTAAAATATTAGTGTTTTGTTGCAGTACCTGGAACCGCTGTGTCCACAACAACTTGTTCCTCTTCTGAAAGAAACAGAAAAGGTACATTGGAATCGTGCATACTTTCATTTGTTGTCAGCAATAAAAACCAAATAGTTTAAAATCTTACCTGGGACCAGTAGGTTAATGTCAAAGCAGCGCTGGGTTTGATCAAGCGTGTAATTACATCTGTACCAACCGCTGTCATTGTCATTCATAGACTCGATAGTTAATGATGTCACATGTATGGTTTTAGAGTTGAAAGGTACCGGGTTGCCTGCTTTCAGCATTGCCCAGGAGATATTTGGGGGTCCTTGTTGTCCTGCTGCTATGTCCACAGGGCAGTTCAGGGTAACGGGGGTGCTGAGAGCTGCCTTTACTGGCTGGAGGCTTTTGCAGTCTGAAAGAGGATAGATTTGTGTCATACTTTAGAGGGAGATATTTTTAAAAGAGTGAAAATAAGAAAGATATAAAGTGTGACATTACCTTTCACTTTCAAAGATATGTTTTGAACAAGAATAGAATCCCAGCCTGTCCAGATTTCACATCCGTACAGTCCCTCATCAGATTTTTGTGATTTTGTCAGCGTAATAGACATTTGTCCGTTTTTATCAGCTTGCCATTTCACACGTTGAGCATCCTTGAATTTGGATATTTCAGGTCTGGCAAGGATCACCTTCATCTGACTGGAATCTGTTGCATGTTTAATCAATTTGACTCTAAAGCACGTGTCCTTATCCGTCATTAATGGATCAGAACAAGGGAGAACTACATCGTCTTCTAGAGAAGCAGACACTATCACTGGTGAGCCACCTTAAAAAAAACAAGAGATCAAAAATAGGATTATTTAAGAAAAATACCTGTATATAGGGTTTTCATATAGCACGCACTAAAACATTTAGTGTCAGACTTGTAAAGCAGATGATTCAAGATTTCACAATACAAGGAAGATGTCAAACATATTATTACATCAGCTATTAAAAAGGAAACGATATGTGCTACCCTTCAATTTTAAATACAGTCACAATTGGTGTATACCTATTTTGTATCCAGGCTATACAAAAGAAATGACATTCTGAATTTGGTAAATAAAATATCTAGAGACTTACTCACCTCTGCACTCTGATATTAACAGCAATAATAGCAGAAGAAGCTGTGGATAAAACTGTGCCATTTTCTGAGTAATGTAGCGGAATGGCTTTTCAAAGTGTTATTCTCTGGTAGACCTTTCACTCCTATTCTCAGTTCTCTAAGTCACACAGAAATCATCACATGAAGCTACCTGCAGAGACAAACATTACTTGTTGTTTTACCTGATTATGTGACCAATAGAGACACCATGTGGCAAAAACAAGACATTGCATCTAATTGACTAATTGAAAATAAGAGCTTTTTGACTATGGGCTTCATCCTTATTTTTCAAATGATCTGTGCCTATTATATTTATTTGTGCTAATGTGCGTGTTTTTCTGTCTATTGTGTGTTTATGTGTTTGTATTAGTGCTCATGTCTTTTTCTGTCTTTTTTTAATGCCATGAACTGCAGATGAAAATTAGCCTCTATGGCTAAATATGGCACACATGCATGAACTAGAATTATTTGAATAATTGTCGCTTCTTAAATAAGTCAAATTCTGTGTTGTCAAGTTTTTTATGAAGCTTGCATTTGAATGTGTAAGTGAAACAGAAGAACAAGCTTGCTCCTCCCATCACTGAGGTGCCCTTGAGCACGGCATTCAACCCCCAACTGCTGCAGTGAAGAGGCTCAGTGGCTGGCAGACTTGATTTTATTCAAACACTCCTTATACACAGATGTCTAAAAATGATTAACGTGCATTGCTCTCAGTTCCTAAACACAATCGTCCTTCCTCAATTACAATCTTAACTCTTGTAACTGGTAAGCGGCATTTCCCTTCTATATAGACTGCATTAGAGTCCGTAAAGTCAGATAGTCCCAGCCATTACACATCAGGTATCTTGCATGCAAACTTCTCTTATTGCAATACAACAGGGTTTTTTTCTTACTTGTCAAATTCAGTGTGTGTCAATGTTATGATGGGCATTCCGACCTGACCCAACTGACCTTTGTTTTACTGTCGCCTTAAATACAACAGAGGAATGTCACTAATGCAAACTGAAACTTTGTAACTTCACTTCCTCTTGTGGCTTGATAAAGAGAAACGCCATCATAGCTTTTCACACTTCCAGTGTTCACATCCTCTCAGCACAGTGCACAGAAATGGACCACAATGCTCAAGGTCAGTTTGACTTTTTTTTCCAAATATGTTTGTCAGTTGACTTTTTTAAATGTTGTCTTTTATGTTGTTTCACAGGAGGTAAAGCCTATGGTCTTCTCAAGTCTCAACAGGAAGAAAGACTGCTGTCTATAAATGAGGTGTGTTGATATCTTTAGACAAAGTCAGCCAATTTCAAAAGCGATATTTGTATAGTTTTTCTACCCACAAGGGCCTGACATATGTGCAATATCAAACTAATGTCAGTTTTATTGTTTTTATTTTTTATTATCACCCTTAGACTTATCTGTCAGACCCCCAGCATGCTGAAGAGGAAGACCTTAGCTCAAAGCTTGAAATGTTTAAAAGTGAGTATTCAAAGGCTGCCAATCGTTTATCAGTAAATGGTCTTATCATTTAGCGCAAAGATTTCAATACAATTACATTTGCTTTTATCACAGAGAAGTACATGGAGTTTGATCTAAACGACCAAGGAGAAATAGGTAAAACGCCACCGATCATAAAACCCTCAAATATTTTTTGCTACAGTTTGCAACTCTTGCTCTCAGTAATGACTCACAACATCTTAACATATTCATACTATTTAAGCACTTTGAATGTATTGGCTGTCTTTGATCTTTATAGCTTTAATGGGGTTAAAACAAATGCTGGAAAAACTTGGATTGGCCAAGACTCACCTAGAGCTGAAAAAGATGATGTCAGAGGTGGTTGGAGATACATCTAAAGAAACGATAAGCTACAACGACTTCCTGAATATGATGCTTGGGAAAAAAAATGCAATTCTCAAACTGTAAGTCAGAACATTCAGAAAATTGGTCATAAGGAGGGAGATTAAGTACAAAATGATTAAAAAAAATAATTGAAGCTATTTTTGATGATGATCCTTAATCCTTGATCTAGCTGATAAAACTGCTAAAAATCCACGTGAGTTTTAATCACAATATATAAATTAAAATGCAACAATGTGTTCAGTGTGAAAAGCATTTAAAGTATCTGTTTGATCTGTGTCATGTGATGTTCATTGTTTTAATGCAAAGAGTAATCTCTATTGTGTCTAAAGTTAAAACATGAATAGAAATGTCGTACATTATAGTAACTGACATGTTGTGTTTTACATTAAAGGATCTTGATGTTTGAAGGCATGGGAAAGGAACAGGACAAGAAAGATGTTGCACCGCCTTCTCGCAAAACCTTTGCAGACCTGCCATGATGGAGTTCTCCATCAAGTATTTTTATATTAAAACATAACCCAGGATTAAATGCTGCAAAATGCATGTCAATAGAAAGGACAACATCAAACAAATTGTTGAAATGTGCAAATGTTTTTTTATAAAGTATTCAAATCTACCAGATTAAAACATAACCTAGATCTAAATGCTTTAAAATGCATGTCAAAATAAATACAAATATATTGTTCAAATGTGCAAATGTTTTTTTTAATTTAAATAAAAAACTAAATAATCTACCACAACTTTTCTGCATTCTGCCTTGTCTGATTGTGACCACAGAACAGATTTCTTTGAGCCAACTAATTACTTGTAAATGCCATCGTACCATAAACCTGTAGATCTATATTATGTGGTTTAGCTGCTTAAATACAAAACATGACATATTGATTAATGGATATACATACCCTTATAATCTTAGTCAAAAATACCAACATGTTTCTTTAATAAATAAAGGAATAACACTCTCTTTCATAAGATAAAGTAAACATTTGATCATATTAAAAAAGACAATGCCCACCCAGATTGAAAAATCCTACATTCTACGTTACCCTTACTTTGTTTTAAATTTATAAAAAAGTGAAGGTGAAGAAAAGTGAAGTTTGTTCATGTTTTTCACATAAAATGTAACGAGAATTGTATTTTGTGATGGTCAATGCCAAAAATTAGTTAACATCAATCGCATTTTCCTTTTCTGTGCTGGTCTTTCTTTGAGTTGTCATGAAGAACTTTATTTTGAAAAATGCGGCTGACCGGTAAACGACGTGCATGTCATCCGGGGAGCGAGGATAAACTAGCTAAGCTTGCAGGTTAATGTGGTAACTAATATAGAGAAAGGTGAGTAAAACTGACTTGCTGGAAACAAATATACACATGCATGAGAAACTATGTTTAAAGACAGTTTGCAGTTACAATTAATGTCAGCAATATCTATCTGTACGATGTGTTTTCACGCTAACGAATGCTAGCAATTAAGCTAACGTTAGCAGCAGGTTAGATAGGCAAACAAACTCCAAGGTATATTGAACATTAGCAATAACACTTTTGTTCTAAGTCCAAGAAAGGACAGATTGAGTTTGTTTGAAACAAGTTAAATCTGTGTTTATAAAGTCCACATCTCAAGGATATGAACTGCCGGTTTTAGCTGTTAGCCATAGTGAAGATGTACATGATTATTGTTGTTTTGTCAGGAGGATGAGCAGCTCAGAGGAGGTGTCCTGGATCTCCTGGTTCTGTGGACTCAGAGGGAATGAGTTCTTTTGTGAGGTTAGTCCCCCGCATTATTAATATACAATCTACATTTTACAGCCTCGTTTTGAAATCAGCACTAACTGAACAAGTTATCGAAAATGCAGAGCTACACTGAGGGGAAAACAATGTATGTTCACATGCTTTTAACACACGAATGAAGTCTGACATCAGCAGAATGAACAGCAGATTCGTGCAGGACACTTTACATCAGGGGTGTCCAAACTTTTACCACCGAGGGCCATATACAGAAAAATATACGAAGGGCTGGGCCACTCACCAGTGGCGGTTCTAGACCAATTTGACTGGGGGGGGCCAGGCTGGGGCCAGTTATTTTCTGAGTGGGGCACAATAAATGCAGGACGAAAAAGACAAAGACAGTATGAAGTAATTGCGCATAAGAAATCAATGCAATACAGTTATTGGTATTTGTTTCAGTACACATATTTATTTCAGATACTTATAGTTACAGTTGTTACGCTCTAATGCAGGGGTCTCCAACCTTTTTTAGGATGAGAGCTACTTAAAAAAAATAAAACAAGTGGTTAGCCACTTTTATTCCTCTTTTTCTTTTTTTATGCAGTGTATATATTTAGCACATTTAAACATTATTATATGCTTACCTTTAACCCATGTGTGCTGTTTGGGTCTGTGGTTCAGTGTTTAAAATGTAAGAAAATGTATGCAATTTAGTTATTTTAACCTGCTTTATTTGGGGGTGGACATCACCCCCTCTAGGGGGGTCCGGGGGCATGCACCCCCGGGAAGATTTTTTTTTTTAAATGTTGAAGTTAAATGCATCAATCTGGTGCACTTTGAGCACAACATGAATTTATGGATACAGCTCTCAACACTCATATGAAAGGGAGCTGTATACTTTTCAATGATCCAAACATCTTTAGAATATGATCACAACCAATAACAAATCATTTAAACTTGTTTATTATCTTATGTTACCTATAGTTAGTTAGCATTATTTCTTTTTATTTATGCATATTTTACTAATCACTCCCATTTGGCTTCTTTCTTATCAACTAAGATATGTTTACTTTAATTGACTGAATTTATTTGAAAAGTGGTCTTATGAACACATGAATACTACTGTGTAATATATGTTTACATTTATATTTAAGAAGTACAATATAAGACAAGCACAAGTTTCATTTGTGGGCCATATTCCATTATACTTTTTGAATTTGCTGAGGGCCGATTTAAAATAGTCCGCAGGCCGCAGTTTGGACACCCCTGCTTTACAGACACCTCAGTCAACTCCAACATCTGCTATCAGGGTATAGGATAGGATGCACATTTGACAGGATCAAACCATCAAGTGGGTAAAATGCACAGTAAAACAGCAGCTATAACCCTATAAACATGTATATACACTTGGCACACAATAGCACATCTATCAGAATCAGAATACCTTTATTAGTCCCACAGAGAGGACATTTGCATTGCATATGCAAACAGCCGCATCAGACACGCAAGCCTCAATGTGTTAAGAAAAGATCTGCAGGGGTGTTTATATGTAAACCTGCATATAGCAACCGTATTTTTTTTTTTAAACCAACAGTCATAAACTATTTGGTGTCAGTGTGGTTTCACATTAGGCCGGAAACAAATGTGTGAGATCAGTTTCATGTCTGGCTGGATTAAAGGTTAAAACTATTTACACAAATACTGCTGCAAAAACGTAAAAAGTAAGCACTTCCTCGTTAGAGCCACTTCCCTCTGCTGTCTGCTCCACCCAAGCATATGGTGCCTTTTAAAACAAATTAAAAAAAGCAGCACATTTTATAAAGAGAGACAAGTTAAATAAGAATAAAACACTTAACATAAAACTAATTGTGTTGTCAGTATAGTATATCAATGTGCATCTCACTGGTGGGTCTGATTAAGTTAGCACTAACACAATACAACTCTAACCCCAAGCTTTCTTCATTGGCAGGATCTAAGTAATCCTGTTAAAGGTGGGGTATGTAATTTATTTCAGAAACACTTTTTGTTATATTCCATGGAATGCTCTTAACATCCCGATAGCAATGAATATATTAAATGCTTTGACAATAAATAAATAAAAAATGTCATCTGTGGAAGCCGTAGCGCTGTAAAAAGCACGACCAATCATTTGAGCCGGGCCGGCTAAAGTAACTGGATGGCCTACCTGCCTGTCAGCCTTCCATCTGTGCACAAACTTATCTCGTGCCCTCATTGGTCATGTGCGCGTTCGTGTGTGTTGGAGGAGGGGCTCTGTAAGGAAGTGGCAGATTTTGTCCGGTTGTGTATTTTCAAATTCTAGCGCACTCGAGCTGGTTTCTCCAAAATTACCTACCCCACCTTTAAGCTTTTGCATAATGCTTCCTTATCAGTGTGCTTGAGCAATGTGCTGTTGCAACAGATACATACCATTAATAGCCATTTATCATCTTCAATTGTGTGTGTTACAGGTAGATGAAGACTACATACAGGACAAGTTTAACCTGACGGGTTTGAATGAGCAGGTGCCTCACTATCGCCAGGCTTTGGACATGATTCTAGACCTGGAGCCAGGTGAGAATATCAAGGAAGTAGCTGTTCCCATGATAAATTAAATTATTAATAGTCAACACTTGAATTTGACAGATGAGGAACTGGAAGATAACCCCAATCAGAGTGACTTGATCGAGCAGGCGGCGGAGATGCTCTACGGGCTCATTCATGCACGTTACATCCTCACCAACAGAGGCATTGCACAAATGGTAGGTTATTACTAAATCATGTCAAGTTCTTACTTGCCCCATGACATGAATCATCAGTGATTTTGAAATGTGTTGTTTTTCATAGTTGGAAAAATATCAGCAAGGGGATTTCGGCTATTGCCCTAGAGTCTATTGTGAGAATCAGCCGATGCTTCCTATTGGTGAGTCTGACTTCCTATTAACACGTTCTGCCTCACACAAAGCACATGCTGCACCTTTGACCTTTGTTAGAGGATTTGCAGACATACTCACCCATCTGTTGTCTGATGCAGGTTTGTCCGACATCCCTGGAGAAGCAATGGTGAAGCTTTACTGCCCAAAGTGTATGGATGTTTACACACCCAAATCCTCCAGACACCACCACACAGATGGAGCGTATTTTGGGACGGGGTTCCCCCACATGCTGTTCATGGTGCATCCGGAGTATCGTCCAAAGCGACCAGCCAATCAGTTTGTGCCAAGGTGCGTTTGATCTGACTCAAGTTATGTATTGTTAGTATTAGCTTTAACTAGCATTAACAGTACACACTTTTGAATATTAAACATGTATTTAAACTTTAAGTGTTAAAGTTTAAATACATATGGATTAAGCATACAAGTAGGCATTGTTTGTGGTCAGATTTATCTTATTTGTCATCATTTAAATGTTTTAGTGTCTACTGAAACTAAAGTATCATATTACCACTAGTATCTAAATAAAAATGTACTTCTGCCAGAAAGTGATTTTGTTTCATGTTTTGTTTTTTTCAGGCTATATGGTTTCAAAATCCACCCAATGGCCTATCAACTCCAACTTCAGGCTGCATCAAGTTTCAAGAGCCCAGTCAAGACAATTCGCTAGAACGCCGCCCGACGAACACAGTGGACTGAAAGACTTTGTTGTTTACTACTTGTTTGAAAGAATGAATAATATATTCCAAATAAATGCCTGTACAGTTTCCCAAACTTGAATAGACGCTTAGATTTAGACATACTTCTTATTTAGTGAAACACTGTTACAGTTGAGCAGGATTTTTCTCTTCCATATTTAACGTTGAGCTATTACCAACGGGTCAATCTCCTGTAAGTGTTTAACGTCAATTGATGTCAATCATTTGAGTCGATCATGAAGGCCACAGTGTGCTTTGTGGTTTAATTGAATGTAACAAAACATCTTGCCAACAGCCCAACGGGTGTTTCCTATCAGTGAGTCAGTCAATGTTTTGGAAATTCAACATTAAATACCATCAAATCCTTAACTTGTGTGTGTCAATGTGAACAGGAGGTATTTCCAAAAAACAATGGCAAACTCGAAGTAGAAAATTATTGAAAACAGGACCTATTGTGGATTTCAATTGTATTCCTTTGTTCGTTTAACTTTAAATTCAGTGGTTTTATTATGTTGTTTTGGCAACTAACAATGTTTTCCTGACAACCCTGTATGTGTTTGATGTTTACATTACAATCTGAACAGATTTCACTTTTTTTTCACAAGACTTTGGTGTTGATTAAACATGCAGCAACATTTACAGTGGAGCTAGTGAATGGCATTACATATTGATTTACCAAAAATATTTTCTTTAAATTGTATGCTACACATATAGAACGCCAAATAAAATGCTAAATTATGCATATTTTATTATTTCATAAAAAGACAGGGATAAGTCACAAAGCAACAATATTTTCCATTGTCTAACAACTATTTTCTTCCAGGAGAGGTTTCTGTTGTTGTCCATGTAGCTACAATACCAATGGCTTATTTTTGGGTAGAAAACAAAATGGCTAACAAACATGCTATCTAAAAAGGGATTAATATATTTTAAGCATTTTCTCTTCTATGAAAAAGCACAGGAAACAGCAAGTGTGAGTAATCTACTTCGACTATGTGGTAAAAAGGCTTTACAAACTTGGTTGATAATTAATGCAATATTTAACATTGTGACATCTCTAGTGAAAGCCTGGAAAACAGCTTGTGTTGAAACATCACAGTACATCAAATCACACAACAGTTCCTACTTTACAAATAAATTACTGTATAGTAGAACATGTAAAAAAGACAACTTGTGCTCCTATAAGAGAAAAGCCACATATATATACTGGGACAGCTGCCTGCACCTCCTCTCGCGTGGTTACTGGGACAAACCAGCTTTGCATGTATTGACCTCACTTGGCTGGATATACATATATGGACATTCCTCGTACAATCATATGGAGGTCTGTAGTCTTACAAAGAATATCAAAACCTGAGATTAACAGACCAAAGCTTGTAAAACGTTTCTTATCAACCAAATATATTAAAAGAAATATGACTTTCTACTACTGAACAAAACAAAGGGCTGAGGGAAGCACTCCCTTGTCTTATTGTTAAAGGTTTGATAAACTTGGTGGACCACAAGAGGAAACAAATAAGAATGATTCAGGCAAGACAGGTCTTTAGTAGAGACCTCAAAGTTCAGTAAACAGCACAATGGTAACCTGCGATTCCATGAGCAGATGGATGAATAACTTAAAAACCTCAAATGTGTAAAAATTCTATAAAAGCATTAATTCTATAAAATAGAGAAATATTTGAAAATAGATCAATTTTTGGATTAAAACTTTACAATAATGTGTAGGCTGCTGGTTCTTGGCTGGTTAGGGAAGAACTTGCTTTTGACTTTTTGTTTTTGTAACTGAGCAGGGAACAACTGTCCACATTTAAGCACAGAATGTCTTTGCTCACTTATTGATGCGAGGTACGTCATTTTGTTTTAAACAATTCTTCCTCTTGAATTAAATAGACATGTAAACAAAAATAATTCCCTTGAATGTAGTCTTAACGTTCCCCCAGCATCACCAAGGGAATAAATGCTGATAATGGTGTCTATACTATAATTGAAACAGTGCATTTGTATAAAACCAAAACATGTAAAAACCACTAGGAAAATAAAAGCATTTAAAAGCAAACATAACTGAGATCACTCGACTGAAAATGATGTTTTTTTAACCAATAAAAGATTGTATAGTAAGCTTTTTAACACCAGTATGAGATAAGCCGTAGATCTAACTTGAGCACTGTGCAGCCCCCCCACTACATATAACTGGAAAAACAAAGAGGATCTACTTAGATGTATCTACCCATTCATCTATAAAGGTAGGTGCATATTTATGAGATATTGTCCTGGGATATGTGTGCGCAGGTAGAGCCGGTCGGTGTGTGTCTGAGGTGAAGAGCCAAAGGATAAATGCAGGTGGTGATTCAGTTACAATGCTGATGCTCCGCCGTCTCTCTCCTGCAACAGACATTATTTGCACTATTATTAGTCTTTATATGAAATAATAAAGTCATTTTTTCTCTATATTCATTAGATAATGA
Organism: Gymnodraco acuticeps; assembly: GCF_902827175.1. Taxonomy (NCBI): domain Eukaryota; kingdom Metazoa; phylum Chordata; class Actinopteri; order Perciformes; family Bathydraconidae; genus Gymnodraco; species Gymnodraco acuticeps. Next base: position 1,543,374 of record NW_022990583.1, on the reverse strand, counting down.
AGCTTTGGACAACTAAGCAGGCTATTTCTTCCTGTTTCTGGGCTTTATGTCAATCTAAGCTCAGTGACTCCTTTTTGCTGGAGAGCTATGAGAAGAGTATTTATTTTACCATTTTACTTTAAACAAGAAAGCAAATAATGGTATAATCCAAAATGCCGAACTAGTCCTTAAAAATCCTGTCCAATACTATTTTGTTTTACGGGCAGGATGTTCCTACCATATCTTGGTCAAAGTCAGACTCTGCAGTTATGACGATTCTCTTCTCCACCCGAGTCTCTGAAGATCCACTTTTCACTACCTGTTGGGAAGAAAATAGTTGAGAGGTAAGGCAAAGCAAGGCAAGTTTATTTATATAGCACCTTTCAACACAAGGCAATTCAAAGTTCATCAGATCAAGGGGGGCGTTGGGGAACTCCAGTTCGAAACCCGCTCCCGCCCCACTGCGTCAGGCCGTTGTGTCCTTGGGCAAGACACTTCACCCGAATTTGCTCCTGTGGGTATTGTCCACAGTATCTGACCATTACATGTATGATCTGTATGTGTAATGTGTATTTGTAAAGCGCTTTGAGAGTCTTTGATAAAGCGCTATAATAAATATAAGGATTATTATTATTATTATTAAAGTGCTTTACAAAAATGAAAGATATCAAGAAATAGTGCAGTGGAAACATTATAAAATGGCATTTTAAAACAGTCATTAAAAAGCAAAGATAATCAAATAAACATAACAAATACATGGATACAAGTTACAGTGCAGTGTAAGATATGAATAGTTCAATTAAAAGCAGGGGCAAACATAAAAGTCTTCAGGTATTATAACTTACATTGAAATTAGATTTTTTTTTTATTTCAATGTCTTTGAACATGGTCATTGAGTATACTTTAATTTAGGTGCACACAAAATATGAGTCAATAGTATGCCAGATAAGCTGCATAGACACATAGACACACACACACACACACACACACACACACACACACACACACACACACACACACACACCACACACACACACACACACACACACACACACACACACACACACACACACACACACACACACACACACACACAACACACCACACACACACACACACACACACACACACACACACACACACACCACACACACACACACACACACACACACACACACACACACACACACACACACACACACACACACACACACACACACACCAGGTTTAAGCCTGGCAGAGATAACCAACAGAGAGACAGATTGTGTTGCTGACCTTTGAGATGTGAGTGGTGGTGACCGTGGTGCCGCTGCTGGTCTCCGAGGTAACGGTCTGAGAGGTGGTCATAGTTGAGCTATCTTTTTCTTCGTCCGTCCCAACTGTCTCCTGAGGTAAAAAAAGACAGGTTGACTGAGTAACTGTTTTTAAAGGTAAGGTGAACCTGAGCCTCAGCCAGGGAAGGTGCAGTGCTGCCTCATGCTTATTGTGGAGCCCCTGGCCTGACCCCCCAGACCCGCTGATATCTCCTCTAAACATGGAAGGCTTAAAGCCGACACAGATCTGGGCTGAGCAGGTCCTGGAGCCCCTACCTTTGATGAGTCATAGATGAAGCTCTTGGTCTGGACGAGAGGGACCTCTGTGGTGGAGATGCCAGGGGCGGAGGAGTTGGAGACAGCTGTGATGGTGACTGTCTGGGTCTGCACCAGAGGGGGCTGTGGATGGGAGCATAGCCCCATGAGTGGCTGTTTAACCACACACCTCACAGCAATGTGCTTCACACCATGCATTCCCTTTTTAGCATTTGCAGTGTGGCGTGATTTTCACCTCAACAGACCTTTTTCTGTCACCAAATTAGATTTTTGGAAACAACAGAATCACCTTGTTACTTCCCTTCCCACCACCAACTACTTGAAAAGGAAACAGGGAGATGTGAAAAGCCATGTGTATTGGAAAGATGAAGTTAATGTTCAAAACATGCCAGAGAATAATGTGCTAGTGTTAGCAACCCTTCACCGTAGCTATGATCACACCCATGTGCAACACCTCTGCTGCAACCATTTTCTCTTGTATCAGCACATTTCACACAGCACTTCACAGATTCACATGCTTTGTTTAATGATAGTGCTGCACAGGAGTGAGCGACTGTGCCCTTGAAATCATAGAAAGGCAAAGTAAAGACGGAGTCGCCCGGAGACGGGGTCAGGAGGCTACCTGGAAGCAGTGTACGACCTGCGGACCATCGCTCCTGAAACAGGAAGCTGGGGAACGTCCAACTATCTTTCCAGAGCTCTCCGACACTTCTGGACATGATCCTTCCTCCTCCAGGATCCTTTCTAAAGCTTTACAGCAGGGGTCGAAGGAGGGAGGCAGCTGCGCCATCTCCCCCTCTATGATGGGCACCAAGGAGGTTTCAAAAACTACAACCACTTCCTTATCATGTGACTCCTCCTCAACTGGAACGCCGCGGGCTTCGACACTATCAGGCTCACTCATGTGGCTCACAGTAGGACTTGATATGCCGGAAAAGCCCAAACTGCTGCTGGTTTCCTCGTTTGCCGTCTTTGTCTCTGAACCATTGCAAAGGAGACTAATGCACACGCTCTAAAAGAAGACACAACACAGTATCTGTGTGATCGTGTGTTGGAGAAGTACTTCCTACTGACATGATATGAAGTCATATTTATCTAAATTATAATGCATGCGTTTTTAAAAAAAAACTATTATTACAGTATGTACAGAACAGTATCCATGTTATGAGGTTGTACAGCTCTGTAGGAACATGATGCTTTTAAAAGGGTTGAATTAGATTGTATATGACATAATTAACATTTGAACTCCACAGCATAACAATACTAGTTTGTATAGCAGAGCATGTGTATCCCTTCATCTTTTCCTAACTGATTTCCACATGACGCATGCTGCAGTATGTCATCAAATAAGATACTGAATACCGGTATTGCTAAACATTTGTTATCAATGAAAAGTGTGAGAACCCATTTCAAGGAACACACACTCATATGAGCTGTACATGGAATGCCTTTTATTCTTTGGTCAGAGTTGATTGTCAAAACGTCATGCAACAAGGAATCTTTTGCAGTTGCTACATACTGCCTCGATAAAATACTGGTGAAGGACAAAGAGGTTAATATGTATCACAATAAAGCTGCCTCGAGGTCTCCCATCACAGGAAATACTATACTGGGACAATAATACTGAAAAGATTCTCAGTAACAACACTGCGGTTTTTGGTGCTTTGTTAACGTGGATTTAGGAAAAAAGTTTACTTATCCAAAAAATCACATCACAGTGATCAGCCTAGATATCCTTAGACAACAGACAATATAAATATACCTCAATTTGTGTATAAAAGCAGGCTCAGAGTGATACGGTCAGGCATTATACGCCTCCAGTCAGTTGTCAGGTAGAATTGATTAATTGGTGATTTCAAGTCAAAGAGACAACGTAGAAAATGCCAAAGAGAAATGGCTTGATTGTCTTTCCCAGTGCAAGTCTGTTTCTGGCCGGAGCAACCAGGTCTGCGGTTCAAAACAAAGGGAATGAAAGTCTTGTCCCACAGATGCCAGAAGAAGAAAAAAAATTGGGCAGCTGGAGGATGAGAGATGAAGAAAGCTACAGTGATGTCGCAGAGGAGGCGTAGGAAGGAGAGGAGGAGAAGAGAAAGCGAGAGGTTGATGGGTAGATGGATAAGGTGCCGTCTCCCCAGTCACACTCACACCTGTGTGGGATTCCCGCAGGGTCCGAGACGGCCCCTCAGCTGCGTTTGGAGTAGAAGTCGAGCAGGGGGCCGCGTGGGAGGCGGATGACAAACTGAGGGGGGGAGGAGGAGGAGGAGGAGGAGGAGGAGGAAGGGGTGGGGGAGAGAGATGAGAGGAAGGAATTTTGAAATGACCCATAAATTAAATGAATCTTGAAAAAAGCCAGAGTTGAGTAATAACGTTGTAACGAAATAATAAAATGGGATTTTGATTGTTTCTTATTTTTTGTCCAGATCATGGAAAAGTTACTGGCATTTTTCCATGTCCAACAATTCATTTTTTTCTGAAAAGACAGAAATGCATCCACTATTGTATCTTATTTATAAATATAATTGAATGATCTCAGTAAGCTGAGGACAATGAAGAATGTACAGCCAAAAGGATCTTAGGCCTCTGGCTGGAGGATGTTAGATTGACCTGTTAACTACCAAGTGCTATGTTGTGTTTGATCAGTCATTTGATTTGATCTGTGTAAGGCTGCCTTGTAACAACATAGCTAAGAACTCAATTCTTATCTTACGTAGCAAGTCAGGAAGTAGCAGGACACATTCTGCTGCTGCGTGTCAAAAACTTGCAAACCCACATTGATATTAATCTGTACTTGTGCAAATGTTAACTCCCCCACTAGGGGCTTAAGTCTGACAACTGAAGGTTAAGCAAAATGACAAACTGGCTTGAAATTGAGCTAAAGAGTGTGTCCGCTCCACTGGGCAGACAACATTTGACCAATGTCATATTGCTGTTCTGATTCATCTCGTCACAGCAGACTCTAAGCTGTCAGATTTGATTTGCTTTGATTTCAGTGCAGCCCTAATGCATCCTGACAATATAATTTACTTGGAGGCATTTTTCCCCAAGTGTAACAAATATTTGTGTCCAAACAGTTATGCTGCACTTCAGTTACTGTCTCACCAAAAGGCAAACAAAATCAACTTAAGTAGAATACACTTGTTTATTCGTGTGACAGCAGTTCAGCTAAATTGTTTCTAGTGTAATAGAGAGCTGTTATTTCATATTTTAACTGTAACACAAATGTTGATACCAGCAATGACACCGTTTTTATAATGGATTCCTTTCATTGTTGACATTATGTTTTAGCCGAGGCAGGTGCAAAAGCTGCTGATACAACTGTGTAGGAGGTTTTGTCTTTTCAGGTAAAAACAACCATGGCTTGGGGCGGGCAGCAGCCAAGACATTTAAAAATCAGTGTAAAGAGAAAAAGTGCAAAGAAAAAGTATTAAAAGCGAAAGAAAGCTCTGCAATGAAGGAGGGACAGAGGAGAGGGGAAAAGGTCAATTCTGCTCAGTGTAAGCAGAACGTGCAAAAATTCATCTCCGAGTCATGCGGTAAAGTTTCCAAGTCAGGTCCGTCAGTCATGCAATAAAAACAAAGTCAGAGCTCAGAGGCATCCATCGCAGATAAGAGGAGCCAGATCTCAGAGAGGACACTCTGTCCCAGAGATGCTTCACACACAAAGTACAGACCCTATTCAACATGTCCATCTGCATTCTTCATACAGCACACATGCATGTGCTGCATACCACATGCCATCTCCTTGAATAGGTCTACATGCACACACCATCCATTGCACTCAGACTGTAAGCGGAGCAAGAAGGACAAATGGAAGAAGCTGATCCCTTCTGCTATCGGTTTTAGAATCAATGCTAGTTTCAGGGTCTTCTGTTCCCTTTGCAATCCATGCACACTGCTCACACTAGTGCTCTAAAACTGCAGAGCCATGAACAACACGTAGGATGATGCATGTGTAAGTACAGCTGTAACCAAGACAACTCGGAAATTGTCAGAAGTTTCTAAATCAATTTAAATGTTTGCTTCAATTCCTGAGCAGGCTGACTTACAGGAGTTAAATCAACATACATGTTTTGGTGTTTTCTGTGGGAGACTTACCCCATCTGCACCGGGCTGGCCGTTGACCCCCAGGGTGCGGAACGGAGAGTGTGTGGACAGACGCTTGTCCCACTCATTGGGCCTGCTCTCCGGGGCGGAGGCCATGAAGGTCCTCTTCAGCTCACTGATGCTGGCATGATGCTTGATCAGATCCTCCTGAGGCTTATCAAACTCCTGCAGGGAGGAGAGCCAAGAGGGGACAGAGAGTGTGGAGGGGGAGGGGCAGGGGGGAGGGGGCAGGGGGGAGGGGGCAGGGAATTGGGCCATGCAACAATAAAAAAGGGAGAAACAATAGGGGAAGGAAAGGGCAGATGAAGGATGGGTTCGTAGTTGGGAAATCAAACGGGAGAGAATAAAGAAAATCAGTCAGTTTGTGTTGCTTTCTCCTGTTTCTGTACAATTTGGGTTGATTTATTGCCGATTAATGAATAAGCATCAGCGGCAGCAGGGTTATTTGGTGATTCTAAAGGAACATAGGGTTCAATCATCTACATCAAAACTATGTGGATTCTTAATAGATTAACAACATACTTTGAAAATGTAAATCATTCTGGTGGCTGATTCATGAGAGCAGATTTTGGTGTATAAAAAGGAAGATTCAAAGGAGTAAGTGCCACGATTTATCACATTTAATTTGAGATTTGGATGGGAAGGAGCTACAAGCTGCACATCACTTAGTTAATGGTGTATTTTAAAGCATTTAGCAGTGAAGCCCTTGAAAAAACAGGCTGCAAATTAAAGAGCAGAAGACGTGATGATAGCAGATATGGAAGAAAGAGAAAGCCTGAGTATGAATGAAAACCTCATTTGTCACTATATCTGTAAAGCGTCTTTGAGCACCTGTAAAAGCGCTAACAAATTAAATCTATTATTATTATTATTATTAAATGAACAAAAGCAACAGTAGCAGCTCTCAGTTGGCAACATTTAGCACCAAGTTGATCTCAATTGAAGATATCGTCTCCCATTTGACCAAACAGACTGCAGAGAAAGACCTACTGAACAGTACTTATCTTAACACAGTGTGGTGCTCAAGAGCAACTTAATGTTATGTGTTTCTCCAAAAGTCATACCTTTTACAAATGACAGAAAATGTATATTTGTAATTACATTTCTATGGTCAAAAGCTGTAAAGCATGTTTAGAATTAGATGGAGGTAAAAGAGCAAAAGCAGAAACAGGAGAATACTGATGATCTTGGGAAGAAATGTATCAAATGTAGCTGCTGATGAAGAGTGACGGTTTGAGGATGCAGCATCCTTAACACGTTTGCGGATACCAAAGCATCTTTGATTTGCAAAACACACAAACAAACGTTATCATTTATTCTGCAGCAATTAAACGCCGATGCATAAAGTGAGAATCATGCCACATGCAAGCGTGATATTAAAGAGCAGCCGTGCCACAGAGCAGGAACACACAGATAGAGACTGACATCTCCAGAAGGGATACAAACCTCCAACATTAAAAGGCTATGTCTGATATAAATTGAGTCACCCTCAATTCTCTTAGCTCTTTTCTGTGAAAAAGAACAAAAAAGGTGTGGGTTTGTTTCAGTTCCCCTGTGTGCTTGAAGATATGTTGGACATGCATACTACAACATTCACTACAGTGTTAATACAAACCGAGCTGTGAGGAGTCTGCATGCAAAATAGTTCAGGGTTAAGTGAGTATAAGAGTCGAACGGCAATGTGCTAACGAACCAAAGACCCTAAGGCTATAGAGGACTGCCTTAGGATTTGCACAATGAAAACAAACAAATAAAGAACCTAAAGTGAAAGAAATGTTATCAAACACCAGTAATCATGCAACCTTTTTAGTTAAGTGCACACATCTATAATCATGCATGTGTGCATTCCAGGGTTAAGAAAAACAGCAAGCAATGAGAGGAAATGAATGCCTTGTAAACTCAAAAACAGATAATCTGTGTAAAAACATATAATCTGAGGCAAGCATTTTCTCTTTTTTTCAACCATATTACTCGCTGCTTACATTTTCAATCGACTCAATCTAATACAGAATGTTCATCCAACCTGATGTGGATTTCATTTTAGACCGAGCTGTACAGAAGCACAACATGAGAAGAGGGTGAGATTAGTGTTTTGGATGAAAAGCTTGACATCAGAATGGAGGTGGAGAGATGGCTACGGAAACGTTTACGAGGCTATGAATCTGACCTTTCGCATTCGCACCACCTCCGTGCTCGTCTCCTCAGACTCGTGCTACCCCGGGGAGGAGAGAGGGACACATGTTAGCATCCTCTGCTTGTTGGCTTTAACACTCAGATCCAGAGTGGAAACAAGTCTTGTGAGGGGCCACATGCAAGGGGCCAGTGTCTGACACTAACCTGAATGTCCCCATTGAGGGTTGCCATCAGTGAAGAGTCTACTTCTCTCTGGTCCCTCCACGCTGCTGGCTACAGCAGCAAGAGAGACACAGTTCACACTCAGACCCAGAGGACAATCTCTGTTCGCTACTTCAGTGTCTTCATTAAAGAAGACCATGAAGCCATTGCATTCAAAATAGTTTTTTAAATGTCAATGTTATCATTATCTACAACAAACAATTCCCAGCCAATTGCTATGAGGACAAATAATAAAATAAATGGACACCAATTTTCCTGTAAGGTAAACGTTGATTGCACACATTTAGATTTAAATTCATCACTAACGTGTAAGACAGTGTTTAAAGAGAAATTCTATACCTTGACCTCAGCCTCGATTTTTGAGGGCTCTACCGCCTCTATAGTGACCTCCAGCTTTCTTTCCTCCTTGAGGCTGGTCTTCAGTGGAGTGGAGGTCTGCGGCTGCTCCAGGATGGCAAAGGGGATCCCTGCCTCGGCCAGAGCGGCCTGGGAGAAGACCGGAGCACTGACGGGACGGGCGCCCCTCTGTGGGACCACCACTGGAAAAATACAGACAGAATTGTACGTAAATAAAAGGAAATATGTTCAAGCACAGTAGAGGGATTCGACGGTAGGCACATCCAACTAGTCAAATCGCCCAAGTGAGTAAAATGCACAGTAAAACATCTATAAACATATAAATGAAAAAACAACACAATAGCGCATCTATGCAAGCAGCCACATCATACTTACAAGCTTCGATGTGTTCACAATGCAGGGGTATACTGTACCTCATAAGCCTGGTTTAGTCTTTAAACAAAAGGAAAAGTCAGCCCTCAAGGTTGAGAGTAAAAGCATGGATTAGTTCTTGTTGGAATCCAATGAAAGATGCAAAGGCAGATGACGTTAGGCTGCAGTCCAATGTGGTTGAACAGGTGAAATGCCGAGGTTAGGAAAGCGTTATTTCTTCAATGTGCAAAACATAGCACGACCAGAGGCCCTTCAGTGATGATGAATGTGCATCCAAGTCAGGGCATCCTGTGAACGGGCTGCAAGTGTTGCTTAAGCGTTTCATGGAGCGAAAAAACATCTGCAAACAACAAACCCAAACTGGTACCTGACTCTCTGAGGCCAACATCTAGCAGAACAAACCAATCATGGTGGACATGTGTTTGTGTGTGAGGACGCCTTTCCTCCTGGATCCGTTGCTCAAACTGTGGTCTCCTCTCGGATATCACAATCTTTGTTTTGGCCCCAGCAGTTGGAACTTTCACATTTGCTGGGAGCTGGAAGCGCTCAGGGACAGCAGCTAATACAAAGCAAGTGGGTATTATTCTAGAAATGAAGTACAAAATATGAACACACTTGCATTTATAGTGAAAGTAAATTCAATGACTGCTGAGTCTGTTGATACAGTAGGCTTACATCTTAGAATGATTTTTTTAAAAATCAAATGTTCCTATATATAGCTGTCACTTGCTCTAATAATACCTGATTTCTTCTTGGCCACATCCAGAAGGGTAAAGCAATCATCTTCAACCTCTCTCACTGCTGCACTCGGTTCCTGCTGCAGCACATCCTCCAGCTGCCACTGCTGCTCCACTATCGTAACACTCTTCTCCGCTCTCTTCTCTATGGCTGCATACTCTTGAGCTGGTCTTACTTCAGGATGTGTGTGGAAATGTTTGTCCACAGTCACTAATGTAGAATACACACAAAGCCTTCTCAGTAACAACGATTCTACTTAACATATATTAAACATGCGAGTTATTTTTATAAAAATATAAAGCGCACACACAGTAGGAGCGACAAAATAATACCTGGTTCTTTTGCTGCTACATCTTGCTGCACAAACCAATCATCATCAATCCGTCTCGGATGTGACGTCTTAACCTCCACAAACTTCACGGGGGGCCTCACGTCTTCCATGAGGTATTTTGGTTTTTGGTCAATGGCTGCCACCACTTGGACAACATGCTCAACCACAGCAACTAACATGGAGAAACAAAGTTAAATAACTGACGCCGATTGATTAACTATTTACTATTTATTTTTTCTATTTATGGCTGAAAGCATCAGGTGTGCGTGCAGTCGGGTTTATGTGAACTTGTTTGAAGTGTATGCAGCAGCTTTGGCAATGAAAGGTACCTGGTGGTATGACAACAGGCTTTCCACGGATGATGTCGAACAAACCAAACCAATCATCTCCTCCTTCCCTCTCTGACGGCAGTGCAATTTGGCTCGATTTAATTTCAGACAGATGTGTCTCATCTTGCCTGCTGTCCACACCAATTATCATCTTCTTCCATGTTCCAGTCTTTGTGGTAGACACCTCGGTCTCAAACGTCCTCCTCATATCCGGAATAATCTCAACGGGAGCAACTGACACAAACAAACCGAGTCAAAGAAGTTGAGCGCTATCCATCAAACAAAGAAAAGCTTAGCGCTGCAGAAATTGGTAAATATAAGGTTTCAGAGTAACTTCTGATGTGGTTCGAACATATAGGACATGTACCTGGTGGTAGTATGACTGTCTTTTCATGGACAGCATCAAACAGTGAAAACAAGTCATCATCTCTCTCCGTCTGAGGCCAGGAAGGCTGCAGTCTAATCGGTTCAAGATCAACCTGCTGCAACATCTGCTCTACCCTTATCACTTGGACTTGTTGAGGTTGAACACTGGGATAAATGTAGCTTGGTGCTACCAGAGAAACTGAAAGCAAACAGAATAAATACTCAAACTCATAATCAGACACCACAATCCAAGTTATCTAGAAATAGTTTGCGTGACACCATGTTTGTTTGTAAGATATTCTTCTATAAGAGGAAAATGTGTGAGATTTCAAGGCTGTGGGTACCTGGAGGTACATAGGCACTTTCTCTGGGAACACCATCCAGCAGGATACACCAGTCATCATCTCTTTCTCTGAGTGGCCCGGACACTTCCTGCTGTCCTCTGTCCTCCCACTGCATCACAGTCTCTTTAACAAAGACCTCCTTCCTGGACTCTACTGTTATTGTTTCAGCCACAGTAGAAAGTCTTTCTTCAGTATAAACCTGAACGTCCATGGTAACTAATGACAAACAGAATGAAGGAACATTTGTAAGACGCCTACAATAAGCTTCTAAGACTTTATGTCAGGCCAGTAGAGGAAGTCGACCATACCTGGTATGTGATAATATGATGTTTCTCTAGCGGCAACATCCAGCAGCACTAACCAGTCATCTTCTACTTCTCTCACAGCCCGTGGGAGTGCTACCACTTGCTTTTCTCCAAACACTTGTTTTATTTCTTCTACCACAACTTTTTTCTCACTCCGCTCAATAGTTGTTATTTTAACCAGAGCGACACGTTCTTCTGGGGACACTTTAACAACTTCTGCAACAGCAGCTGAGACAAAAGAGATGAAAAACCTTTAGAAATATATACAGTACAGGAGATTAAGAATAACGATGTCCACAAAGCTGAGGATTATTGCTGTGATAACGGTGCGAATAGGGACCTTTAGCATTACCTGGTGGAACATATGATGTTTCTCTGGGAACAACTTTCAGCAACACAAACCAGTCATCTTCTCTGTGTGTCTCTGGCTGTTGTGGGATTTCTTGTAGATGTCTTGGAACCTCCTCTATTCTCTTTCTCTCTTCAGAAACAACTTCTCTAATCTCCTCCTTGACTGCAGTTCCTCCCAGAGAGACCAAACTCTCTGCACCCATCTGGTCTCTTCCCTTCAATGTAACTGATATGGGTAGAGACGAGAGACGGTATTTTACATACAAGGAGAAGTACACTCTCTTTGTATATTAGCACAAGATAAAACCACAAGATAGCCAGTTTGAAAAGCAGCACAGGGGCTTTTAGCCGTACCTGGTGGTACATATGTGGATTCTCTGGAAGCAATTACTGGATTTTGTGGGATATCTTGAAGTCTTGGCGCCACTTCTATTATCTTTTTCCCCTCAGAAACAACTTCTCTAATCTCCTCATAAGTCGCAGTTCCACCCAAATAGACAGAACTTTCTGCGCCCATGTGGTCTCTTCCTTTGGGTGACACTGATAAGAGTTGGGTCAGAAAAAAGAACAGTAATACACATTTCCTTTATATTAGCAAGCAAGCACAGAATAAAGCACTAGAGAGCCAATGTTTTACCAGAGGGCCTAAGCAATACCTGGTGGAACATAGAGTGTTTCCCTGGGGACAACATCCAACATCAAAAGCCAGTCATCATCTCTTTCAGGGACGGTCTGTGGTGGGGGGATCTCTGGTATACGCCTCATTTCCTCTTCACTTGTCTGTCTCTCAGCGACTATAATCTCAGTTTTCTGCCTAACTGTCGTAACAACAGTCTCTGAAGGGAAATATTCACCTTCATCCACCTGAGCACGGTCCACGGGAGTGACTAATGATGACAGTAAAGACACAAAATACTTTGAACATCGGGGCAAACATGCAGCGCCGAAAAGCTAGGAGAAGCAGGACAGGGTGTGGTTGGTTATTCTTATTTGCAAAAACCTTTTTCCTGACTAGTATAGGTATTACTAACACTGCAAATCATATTACTTTTAAAAGCGTTATTTCGCTGTGAGTGAGGTTTAAGAAGAATGTTCTGTATATAAATGATAATTACTGTCCATTTTAATGATACAAAAAGGCTTTCAATTCCTGTATACACCAGACTACAAAGGCTATGGTTGTTGGACTTTTTTTTTTTTTAACCCATTTTCAAATTAGGACATCTTCATTGACCAAATTTGTTCCGTCAGCTATACTGTCATTACTTTCAGTAGACTGCTTTGACCTGAATATAACCCAGAACAATACCCAGCACAGACAGGCCTTTCATAAATGGCAAATTATATTTATATGCTTGTCTTCTCCTTTCTAATAAATCTAAAGAGGGTTCAATTGTTAGTGTTCACAGCACACAAAATAGTACTGGAGAAGGAAATGATACAGAGATTAGAGAGATTAGCAGAAGTCTACAGCTATCTGCACAATGACATACTGTACCTGGTGGTTTGGAAACAGCTTTGTACGGAAGTCGGTCAAAAGGTATGAACCATTCATCTCCATCTGCGCTCTGAGAAGGACTGTCAGCCTGAAGCCTCTCTAGAACTTCTCCCTCAGTTTTCGCTTCCAGTATGACGGTCTTACGCCATGTCCCCTCTTTTCCTAGCGTTTCCTCTGATATTAAACCACACAGTGCAAGCACATCTTCAATTTCTTCCTGCATCTGCCCTCTATCTTCTACAATAGTCACTCTCTTCTTAATCCTACGCTCCACTTTCCGGTGTGTTACTACCGAAGTGACGTCTGGAGATCCGGCCTTCAACTTCTCCTCCATCTCGTCCTGCCATTTACTTTCTATCTGGCACAGCTCTTCTCTCAAGCTATCATCAGACGGACTCTCTCCTGTCATCTCTTTTTCACTCTCCTGCTTGATCTGGGACTCTTCCTCTTCAGGCAAAATGCCTTTTAAAAACACCTGCTTTATCTGCTCTTCCAATTCATCCACTCCATCCTCTTTTGTCTCCATTGACTTCACAGATTTCCTCAAAACACTTTCTATTATGCGTTCAACCTGCATTTTGTTTTCCTGATCCAAATCTCCCTCTCTTAACATTTCTACCTCTTCCTTTCCCAGTTCCTCTTCTATTACTTCCTGAAGTCGCTCTGCCACCTCATCCATTTCTTGCAGTCTTTCCTCTAAACCCCTAACTTCCCTCAGCTTCCATTCCAAAACATCTGCCATTTTCAGCTCGTCTAACAAGATCTCGGTTTCCCGCAGACTCTCAAAGACCTCCTCACTGGTCAGATCTTGATCCGCCATTCGCAAGCCCTGCTCCTCCTCCTCCAGGAGCTGGAACTGAGCTTGGCGTGAGACTGGGAGGATTAAAGGGGAAAGTAAAGCAATAAAGCATACAAAAAATTAAAATATGATTCGTATTGCAGACTGTTAATAGTTTATATTTCCTACTTGCCACATGTTCTTAAAAATGCAAGCTGAGGCAAGCATTAGATGTGCAAATACCTGGCTGTTTTGCTAAATCAAGAGGTGAGACAAAGGGAAAAGGAGGATATCGCCCGAGCAGGGCAGACCACTCGTCCTCTTTTCCCCTCTGCTGTTGCTTGTCAGATGTCAGCTCCTGCCCTGGCTGACTGACTGTCTGGGTGATGGTCTGAGAGCCAGTCTGCCCAGTCCCAGTGTCCTGCCATGAGACTGTGTGAACAGACTGCTCCTGCTCCTGAATGGGAATCTGCTCAGACTCCCCCCTGGCTGTGAAGAAATGACCGAGTGATGACTGTTGTGCAAAGGTTTTGCTGGGAGAGATGACTGTCATTGTGATGCTTCACAGTGCTTCAAGCGTGTTTTGGACCAAAGCAGATGCCAAGCGTTTGTACGAGACTCTTGTAATTCAAGTAAGCTCAGGTTAGTAGAAAGCTGAATGGAAGATGCCTCTCATCCTTCACAACGAGAGCAGGTGAAAATGGCAAAACTTTTGCAAAAAGTACTTTTTACCTTTTAAATGAGTCAGTCAGTTAAGATGACAAAACATGACAACAGCAACTTCAGAAAATGCCCAAAAAATTAGGAACCTGCCTCAAGACTGAAAATGCCTGTGTGTATTTGAGTCTTCGAGGAATCCTATTATGTATTATTTTAGAAAGAGAGCTTAATGACCCTGGGATGATGCCAGGGGAAGTACTAGGTGTATGACATTACCCACATGTCAGAGTAAGTCAGCATCCTGACAAGTAAACCCTCTGTCCCGCAGCTGACAGGCAATGTGTTCAAGAGGATTACGGGCATGATAGCAAATGAGCCAAACGAATGAGCATGTTAATATATGGGATGAGGCTATAAAAGCAGCAAATATGCCAGAAAGCGTTGGTGCGGCTCCACACAGTTCCTGGTACCTGGGAGTTCAGGAGAAGGCTGGGGTTTGTCAGATGTCAGCATCAGCAACCAATCATCCACATCAGACCTGGTGGAAGCTGAGAGGTGTTGCAGGAGCTGGAGAGTTTCATCTCCAGCTGCAAGAGCGAAACAAGTCAGAAGGCAGCTTATCGAACCTGCGCTCTTAAACAATCATTCCAACACAGGTTCACACAGTGGCACATACCTCCATCCAGGTTGCGGGAGAGCCTCTTGCTCGCCGAGCGTGTGAAGCGAGGGGCTGGGCGGTCGATCAAGGAGCTGGCCTGGCGGGTCTGGGCCTGGGTGCGCCCGCTGTACCGGAACTTAGAGCCCAAGACGAGGAAGCGGCGCGATGCGGGCGGCTCCACAGTTGGCACTCTGAAAGACAAAAACACTTCATTTTCATCCACTCAACATTAAATACATTTTCCAATTTCATTTCTGTGACAGACCCACGCACCAGGAATATAAATGTAAATTACATAATTTAACATGAAAGGATTTTGCATTCCCTTAAAATTGTCCGTTATGCAAAAAGGTCAGCATCAGCTTCGAACTTCATCTTACTAAGTAGACAAACCCTTTGAGGTTTAATTCTAAGGTCATGACCATGGGCATGCAGCTTTGCTTCTGTGGTTAAAGTGCCAGGGAGCCAATATAGGGCTTAAGCTGTAGAGAGCAGTTAGCCAATTATCTAAGGGATAGGAACAACCTCCAAATGACCTCTGTTGCCGGGCAAGGAAGTGTAATTTAGAATGTGTGGTTACATTAAATGACCTGAACTCACCTGAAGAAGGTATGGTTTTCAACGCAAACTTTCCACAGCTTCTTTGAGGCTTTGTAGTTGGGCAGTTTAAAGCCAATTGTGCTTTCATACTGCTCTTGCTGTAAATGAAAAAACAAAAAAATAAAGTCAAATATAAAGACCTTATGTTGATTATTCTGAAGCATCGACATGCATCTGCTGGGTTGTATGAACATATTGTGAATCCTGATGAATATTTGTTCTAATTCTAAAAGACCATTTCTTAAGTTAAAATCTTAGAAACATTTGATATACTGTACATTACAAAAAATGTAATGCTGGAAATAAAAATGCTAGTGTACAAAATAGTCTACAATCAAAGCCTGAATTGCAGTGTGCAATATATTTAAGGATTATTATTCAAATGTATTAATCCTCATACTAAATCTGTATTAAGCCAGAAAAATATGTATATAGAGGCTTGACATACATATACATATCCATACAGCTATACAGCATTCCCATCCAGTTAAAATAATGTACAAATTACAATAAAAGCGTTTTAATCAAAAAATTAAATTATAATTGTAATAAATAATGTAGTAAATAAAAAAAACAAGGGAAACAATTTAATTTAGAATATAGTAAACAAATGAATGTAAAATGTAATTTCAGATGTACCTCTGATGGCCTGATTTTAATGAAGAAGCTGCTGCGTTTGTAAGAGATCTTGAGAACTTTGGGCCAAGGGAAACGGTTAATCCTCAGCTTGTCCTTGTACACCATCAGACCACTAGAGCAAACCCCGAGCGTGATGTCGACGCCATCGAGATCCTGGATGCACAAAAACAGGATGAAACAGATAGGATATTGAAGCTCTGCACGCCATCACCCTAACCCTGCACTTACAATAAACAATCACTGGGAGGCAGACTTTCTCCCACAACGGAAGACATGGAGTTTCAGTTTAAAATGAAATTAATCTCTCCTTTTTTTCCAAAATGGGACATCAATTTTGTAATTAAAATTGGGATGCTCCTGATGTAATACAAGCGGGTTGCTGCAAAATACCCACACACAGGAAATCGATGAATCCATGAACTGTTGAATTTTAAAATCCCCATGAAATACTTGCATTGTTAGATTACCAACTCGATACCGATCTAAACAGGTGACTTTATTTAAACAAAAAATACCTTAGCTTGATGCAGGTCAACTCCGTACATGGCGAGTTTCTTGGCATTTTCCAGAAACATCAAGTCTGCCTGGGCTGGGGTCATTGCCCTGGAAAAAGACAGATCATAGTTATATTACATTTTAATAGAATGATTATTTGAATTCCAACTCAAACTTGATGAAACTTAACTTCAGGCTACAGATTGCCATCACTTTGTGGCTCCAATTTCCCCCATTGATTACCTGTATGTGCGGTGCAGCTCCATCACCTTATCCTCCAGCTCTTTGCTCTGTCCGGGGGCCAGGCTCAGATCACTTACATAATTCTCTCCATGGAGCTCTGGGTCATACTCTCCGAGCTCTGACTGGGCTGTGTAGGAGCCCAGCATGGACAGTGTGACAAAGGAACAGGGAAGAACAGCTCGCATGATGTCCTTCCTCAGCTGGACACACAGAAAGTACCTGAAGAAGACGTGAATGGACAACAATTAGCTCACTTATGAAGATTTGAAAAGTATATTCTGAATTGACTATATTGTTGTTGGAAACTCAAGCTTTCGACATAGCTGTGAAGCTGAAAGCTACGTTAAGGTATTTTTTGTATAATGCTAGCTTAGCTTAGCATAAAGACTGGAAGAAGAGTAGCCTGGCTCTGTCCTTAAGAACAATCCGCTTACCAGCACCTCTCCGAATAACATGTTAAATCACATAGAATAAGCATATTTTCCAAAATCCAACTATTCCTTTATTAATAGATATTCACCTGGTGAGGTCTTCGGTAAGCTGGGCTGGATCATGAGGGTAGAACTTGACGCTGAATGTAAACTCATACACAGCGCCTGGAACCTGTTTCCGGATCTCTTTGGTAGACTCCATCCATGTCTGCGAAACACATGTGGGGTAAAAAATAAACAACTGCTCACAGCCAATTTCATTGTCATTCATAATAAAGGGTTATGCTTTTGCAGAGTAACTTTACTGCAGGGAGTAGAAAAACCTACACAGGTGGATGGGTTTTCCCAGTTGGCGAGGCCAAAGTAGTCCCTCTCCAGCAGGTTGACATGGTCGCACACCTTTGTAAGAAGTTCTTGGGCTTTAGCATGTTTCTACACAAGAACGAAAGAGAGACAGACAAACAGGGAGAAGGAGATTATTTAGATAACATCACCATTTGATTCTTTAACGCGGGTAGTAGCCATTGGTATAAACATTCAAGAAACTGAAATTTGGGAGGTCTCTTACATCAAGCTCGCACTCAAACTGAGTGTCGTCCAGTAAGGTGACTTTGCATTGCATGGTTTTCAGACGTTTGGGGCCTTGAGCCTCTTCTTCCTTTGTCTTCTTCTCTTTTACAGGCTTCTCCTTCTTCTCCTCCACCTTTGTCTTCTCCTTTGCCTTTTCCTTTATCTTCTCCCTTGTCTTTTCCTTCGGCTTTTCCTTCTCCTTCGGCTTCTCCTCTCCTTTGGCTTCTATCTCCTGTTCTGCGGGTTCTTCCTCTTTTTTCTCCGTGTCCTCCTCCTTCACTTCCTCCACAACTTCAGGCTCCTTCTTTATGGCAGCTTCTTCCTTTTGCTCCTGCTTGTAGAATAAACACAGAACATATCAAAAGAATAAATAAGGGGAATGACTAATTGTTTTGTGACAGCTCAACAATGAATACACAGTCTACCGTTAATAGAACACAGTAAAGATACTGCTGTTAATGCTAGCTGCATTTTAAGAACAGCATGGATCGTTTGTGTCAGGCCAAGCTTTCAGCTCAGTGCACCACAGTTACTTCACTGAGCAAGCCATCCACATCATAAACAATTCATAAGAAAGAAAAAAACATGTGTTCCTCTACTACAATCCAATCGTTGTATACATGAGAGCTACGTCTTTGCATCCTTAATTCTCACTCTAGTGATTGAATGAAACGTTTTTTCCACATTTTGGGAAAAGCAAGTTCTTATAAAATGAGAAGATCAAAACCACTCCTGCATCTGTGCAATAAATAAGATGCTACAGTCAGCAGCAGGTTAGCTTAGCATTACAACATAGAAAGAAGTTGGAAACAGCTAGCATGCTCTGTCCAAAGATACTTCCTATCTGCGCCTCGAACGCTCACTAATTGGTTTGACATGCTTTATCTCCCTTGTTTAAACTGAACAAAAACCAAAGTGTAAAAACAGCAGGGGGTTAATGAATGTGCGTGACTATTTCTTGGCCAGGAGTGGCAGTCTCCTGGAATGTCATTATCCAAGTGCCAACTCTGGGTCACTTCTACCGTAAAGGACATAGTCTGGCACAGTAATACAAAACGTTCTTGTTGTAGAGATTAAACAGACAAGATAACATGTGTTTATTATGAAGCTTTGGAGATGCTGGCAGGATGATTTTGTTCTCTTTGGACTCAATAAGGCTTGCTGTTTCTCTCCATTTCCAGTCTTGGAGCTAAGCTAAGCTAACTGTAGATGAACAGAACGATATGAGAGTGGTATCAATCTTCTCATCTAAGGATGTCTGTGTTGGCGATATATGTGTCGGTGTCACACTCACCTGGTTCTCTGCGCTGCTTATCGAGTGCTGATCTGGAGCCTGTTCAGTGTCGGGCTCAGTTTTTAGCTCGGGCTCTGGAGCTGCGATGGGAGCTTTGACCTGCTCCTCACTCGGCCCTTTCACCTCCTTCTTTCCTTTTTTCTTTTTCTTCCCCTTTACCTCCTCTTTTTTTTGCTTCTCTCCTGTCTTTTCCTCCTCCTTGTCTTTCACCTTGACCTCCTCTTTCACCTTGACCTCCTCTTTTGGTTTCTCCTCCTCCTTTTTATTCTTCTCTTCTCTGGCTTTCTCCTCTTCTTTCTTTTTAGTCTCCTCTTCTTTCTTTTTAGTCTCCTCTTCTTTCTTTTTAGTCTCCTCTTCTTTCTTTTTAGTCTCCTCTTCCTTTTTCTTTGCTTTCTCCTCTTCTTTATTTTTAGTTTTTTCGGCCTCTCTTGCCTTTTCTTCCTCTCTCTTCTTTGCCTTTTCTTCTTCTCTCTTCTTTACCCTGTCTTCTTCTTCTGCTTTCCTCTTAGCTTTTTCCTCTTCCTTTTTCTTTACCTTATCATCCTTTTCTTTTTTCTTTACCACATTTTTGTCCACTTTTTCCTCCTCCTTACTTTCTTTCTTTGTGGCTTCTTCCTCCTTGTCTTTAACTTCAGCGCTTTCCTTTTTGTCTTCTTCTTTTGTCTCCAATGTTCCCTCTTTATTTTCTACAGTCGGCTCTGCTTCCTCCTCTTCCTTTTTCACCTTTGCCTCTTCTTTTTTCTCCTTGTCACTTTTCACTTTCTCCTCTTCACTTTTCAGCCCATCTTTTTTTTCTTGTTTCTTCTTGGCCTCTTTCTTTTTCTTTTTACTGCCCTTCTTTTCAACCTTTTCTTTTTCTTTCTCCTCTTTTGGTTCTTTTTCTTCCTTCTTTTCCACTTCTTTTACCTCTGCTTCTTTCTCCTCAGCTTTAGCCTCGTTCTCCTCACTTTTCACCTCTTCTTCCTTCTCCTCGTTTACCTCATCAGATGCGTCCTCTTTGTCTGCCTTATCCTCCTTGGCTTTCTCCGCCTCAAACCCCTCTCCCTCAGAGCACTGTGAACGGCGCTTGAGGAAAGAGGAGAAGAGGCGAGACAGGCCCTTGCCAGCGGAGGTCCGGGTGCGGGGCTTCAGCTGCTCCTCCTCGGGGGAGGTAGCTACGTCAGCAGGCCCAGGCTCGGAGGCCTGCTCCAGGGCCTCCTTACTCGACTGCTCCCCCTCCGGCTCGGACGTGGCCGCCTCCAGCTTCTGTTTGTTTTCTGGTTCTGGTTCTGGTTCGGGCTCGGCGCCACTTGCCTTCTGCTTGCCCTCAGTGTCCGCCTCGCTCACTGCACTTGCCTCTGTTGTCATGGTAGCCACTGGAAAGGAGAACAGAAGAGAGTAAAAGGTGGAGGAAGGTCATGGTGCTTTACAGTGTGACGGTGCACATCATCATGGCTATACTTGGTACACAACAAACGAGATTAGGAGAAGTAGGCTATTAGCACAATAATTACTTTTCACTGTAATTTCACAATGTAATATTTTGTAGATTAAAAAGCAGTTTAATTCATATTGAAAACAATCATTGCACAAAAAACAAAACATCTACTCTGCTCAATCCCAAATGATCAGCAGAGGCTTGTATTTCTTTTTTTAGGAGTTGTATTGTATTATGCAAATAGGGTAATATATATGCATGCATTATTATCACTAATAGCCGGTAAATAACAAATTAAAGAATTTAAATTGCTGCTTTAATGTATTGTTAGCTGCATAATCTGAGTGGCATACATGAGACATTCTCCATAAAACATGAAGCCAACTGCCACCCACAGATTATATTCTAACTCACACAAACACAAACACCACTTCATCACACAATAGCCCTCCTTGTTGAAGAGTATGTCTGTGTCTACATAGAGTTCTGAAAGTGAGTTCATCACAGACTCATTAAATCTCACTGACACAAAGGAGGCATTCTGCTCTGGAGCTGCATATTAGCAGCGCCTGCATCATCCTCACCAGGCATGCCCTGCGCCCACACGCCCACCCTGCACAGGTCATATAAGGCACTAGGGCGATATGACATTATATGCAGATATACATTGGTTAATCAATCCTTTCAATCAATAGTTCTTGGTGGATGAGGTCACTTTGGGGGGTGCTGCGAAGCAATGAGCAGAAAAATACAGGAGATATAAGGAAATATGTTACCTTCTGTTTGGACCGCAACTAACAATTATGATCATTATCCATCAATCTGACAATTATGTTACATAATAATCGGCTGTTGAATAAAATGTCATAAAGGAGTCCATTACAATTGATATAAGTCTTTAAATATTTTGTTTTGTCAGTATAAAACCCCAAAATATTCAGTTTAATATAATATAAAATTGCAACAGCGATGTGAGATACCAAGGCTGCTTTAAATATGTAACAAACAGTGCAAGCGTACTTGTCTAAGTGACTTATTATACAATGATGTGATTTAAAGTCACAGCAGAAGGGACTTCAATGAACACGACTTTGATTCACTAGTTTGGCAGTTCTGGTATATTTAGACACTTTAACCAGCTTATTAAAGAGCGCAAATCACTAGTATTATGCAATCCTCACACCTTCCTTATATATCTGTTACAGTAGTTCTCATAACAATCAATGTGTGTCCTCATTCAGACCGATCCACATCCCGTCTGTCCTGAACTAGGCATTGTCTAATTGGTGACGAATGTGTTTGTCTCTTCCATATGTAGTTCAAGTCCCACCCTGCCTTGTATGAATTGGGGGAGGGGGATGCTAGACAAGCAGACAGGCAGCCCGATCTTCCAGATGTACAGGCCGTCCCAAAGGGTGCAGGCCGGCCCTCTATACCATACACTTCCTACCGGCACTGCGGGACAGCAGGAGGGGGTAGGGGGTACGCACACAAACCAAATCCTCTTTAGCCCTCCCATTGTTTGTGTCCAATGACCAATAACTGTGCTGCACACTATAACTAATCCTGCCTACCCTTCCCCCCACAGGACCCCCCATCGGCCTATTCCCTAGGTCACCACACACATACGCACACACCGGTATGCATCAATGCCCACGGGCTCCTTTGGGTCTTTTAATGCTCTGTCATCTCAATTGTGATTGTCAGGGCACAGACATGCTCCTAATGGACCAGCTGAGCTTGTGTCTGCTGCCTCCTCCATTTTGTGTTGCCAATCTAACATCTCTGCTATCAGCCAGCTGAGCAGGGCTAACCTGCATCAGGACCCATTGAGATTATGTCTTTCTTAAAAAGCATCAATGTCTCATAATACAATGCACTTGCTTGGTTTGGAGGTAATTAGATGAAATATAGCTGCTCTGTAAAATAAATTTGCCCTCCATCGTACATAATTAGTGGCTCTAATTAGCTAAATTATAAATGAAGTAGGCCACCCTCTAGCAAGAGTGAGCTCTCTGCTCTGAGCTGCTGGATCAGGTGCAAAAGCCAGGGCTGGAGGGGAATCAGGATTTGATTTAACGTTTATGTGACTATCAATTTAATGTAATGTTCCTACAGGAAGATTTTAAATGTGATTAAACAACTGATTTACATTGGGTTCAAATTAATTAATGAATTAGCTTAAACAGTTTGACCCGAAATGTATTAATTATTCTCATTAAAATGATGCAAAAAAAAAGGTCCAAACCAATTGACAAAATCGGTTCAATTCATTTATATTACTATTAAATCCAAGTCTCCAGTTTTAAAAAAAAGAAGCAATTTAAGCAATTTCTAGATACCAAGACTCTAATATTATTTGCCAGTGATGCTGAAGAGCTGCTTCTGCTGTGCGTGTGTGATGAATTGAGACGAGAGCAGAATGGGGAGAGGAGGAGGTATAGTATATAAATAGCTACATGTCTTTAGGATGCTGGGGCTCATTAGCCCTTTACAGAATAGCTCATATCTATTTCTGTTCACAGTGCGCTGCACACAACACGCATATGCACATGTGTGCACAGCCGCAAATGCATACACCACAATAGGACTGTTTAAAAAAGACGACGGGAAATATTTGATTTGTTTTGAGTGAATTCACCAGAGACTGGACACTGCAGAATGGAGTTCCACAATAACATTACCCAGCAGCAATATAGGGACACAAAGAAAGCATGTTTCCTCGGTACTGAGAGTAGGCTTAAGGAATTAGAAGGAGTTTAGAGTTAATCGTCCCCCAAGTGAGATTATCTCCAACCATTTACCTGCCTACAGTATCCATCTCACTCAGTATCAGTGTCTCCCCCCTCTGTCTCTCGGGTCTGCCGCTCTGGAGGTGCATGCATTTGTGTGTGTGTGTGTGTGTGGAGTAGGGAGGGTATGAAGAAGCGCTTTGGCTATCAGCTGTGCTGATTCATGGTTTTATGTGGAGCCCCGCCTACCTGGCTTAAAATCAACAGAAATCAACAGAAAGCCAAAATATCAGTCCTCTGGCCACATGGTGGCTCCTATTAACCTCTCTCAGTAAACACAGGCCCACATGCCAACATACACGCAAACACGTGCCTGGATAAACTGTTCATATGTTCAGCTGACAGACCCAATCTTGCCCAAAACAAAAAATAGGCGAGAAGGCCCCCAAACGCAAAATCATTATGGGGTACGTCATGTACTCCTTATTGAAGGATCCTTAAAAGGTCAAATAAAACTGCCTGCTTTTAAGATTATGATATGTTGAGTGGCTAAAACTTCAGGATCAAACTTTGTAGGAAGCATTGTAATCATGGCTTCTGTGATACTATATCTCTTGAGAGTACTCTGTGATAGACATTGGGCTACAAAAGGTTTATTTTAGTCAAGTCCTCTTTGTAAACCTATCCCAAACCCTTCCCTGATCAATACACACAGATGGTCTGTGAGCATGATGCTGTAACATGAACCGACATGGGAAAAGACTGAAGTAGCTTGATTGATTTACTGTGGTTACCCTGAAAGCAATTCTGAATCTGTCTCCAACATCCCCTTAGACCAAGCCCATTGAAGAAATACTAAACCTTAGTGCACAATTTGAAAGAAATGTTTAATGTTCTACACACACACAAAAACAGATTTGTGTCTTGAAAGTGAGATTTATATCTATATTTTATATTTATTTACTTTTGCAATTTGCTATTATTTTTGTAAATGTTATGTAAAGTTAGATTTTATAAAGGCCTTCAAGCTAGAACCCACAGACTCCCTCATTCTTAAAGAAAAGAGCAATGGACTGTTTATGTGTTTACTTGTAAGTGAGTATTTAGTGATGCACACACATCAGAGGAGTAGTCTAACTGCACACATACATCATAACTCCCAAAAGAGGATTAACATCAGCAATCTCTTCTGGGTCCTCGCTGACCTCACTCTCACACAGCTGACTC
Source organism: Gymnodraco acuticeps (assembly GCF_902827175.1). NCBI lineage: Eukaryota > Metazoa > Chordata > Actinopteri > Perciformes > Bathydraconidae > Gymnodraco > Gymnodraco acuticeps. Next base: position 1,518,612 of record NW_022990583.1, on the reverse strand, counting down.
TCTGACTTCTGTTACACTTGCCAGTCCTACTGAAATAATGCCACCCATGGCTCTTTCTCATCCTTACCACGTCATATGCAGCACTACATAAAAGATAATCTGACTATATTTATCCATATTTATCCATTCATCAAGGGAGGCTTATTGGAGGAGTTTCTCCTAATGTGTGATGGGAAGAACACAGACACAAATTCACATATGGCACCCTCCAGCAAAGATGGATATTTGTTACCTTTACTATCCTCTCGAGGGTAAAGGCAAGTCTGGTCAAGCAGAAGAAATCAAATTCAAAAGCAATGCCATCTCTAACACAGCATGAAAAAATATATATCTGAAAAGACACATAGCTGTGTAACACAAGTCACAGAAGCATCCAAACCAAGAACCTCCTAACATGAAGAGCTGCATCATGAGGAAGACTGACTATTTAATATAATAATTATTAAGGAATACAATAAGGCAATCATGTTATTTTCAGTCATAACAATATATTGGGTTTTGTTTCTCTAATACATCATATATTATAATAATAATTTCATATGATATGTCCTCTTTGCTGTACTTGTACGTGAAGATGAGACAGAATGTATCACCCTTTACCGAAGTTTTCATAAAATAAACCAGCTTAGTGCAATTTTTTGTAAACAGATAACTTGCATGTCCACTCATCTTTAGAAAAACAACACATCCACCTCAGTTTACGGAGCACTTGTGATTTATCGGGATGTTGTAAGACAGCGAGTTGCTGTTTTAATTGTGCAAAAGAAAGGTTTTATAAATGCAATTTGCCTTTACAAATCACCGTTTAAATCTTACACAGTAATATAGTCAAACATGACTTCCATTTCCAACTTTGTGTCAATATAACCGCACAAATAGTTGCAGGCTGTATCGAGCCGGCGTGCCGGGGTATTTAAACAATCTGTGTATGAAAATGGCGCCGAATGTACAACAAAACAAATAAACACCAACTCATCCCCACCGCGCCACCAACACACATCTTACATTTGGCTTACCTATTGCAGGAATAGCATCAATGGGAAAGCAAATGCTATAAAAATCCGACAAAATCCTTTATTCCGCACGTTCAGAGTAGAAACAATGTTGCGGAGCGACACATGCTTTGTTGTGCTGAAGGTGTCCGACGCTCGTAAAGGGGAGGAGTCTCGCTCCGAGGCTCGGACCTGAGCTGACCAACGGAGCACCGAGCAGCTCACAGCCACATGCCGGGATGGAGGACATGGACACACAACTTTCATATAAAGCTGCTAAATATTGGCCTATATGTCAAACATATGTTTGGATGCTGCAGCAAGCCAACCTTAAAAACACCCCAGAGTTTTTCAGAAGTATAGAAGATAAACGACAGGTTTCTTTGCATATCAGTAGTTTTTGCTTTGAAACAACTCATTACTATGTTGGTACAACACATACAACGTTTTTACAAACGTTCCAAATAGGCATGGAGAATGGGGGCCAAAGAGTGCAGTCATTAACACAGTACAATGTCCAGAAACAGGAGGGGGGCTACAGGAATATTCCTTAGAGTCCTGCCCAGTCTTTTCAGGCAGCAGCGTGGTGCATTCATGTGCACAGTATGAGGTTGTCAGGACTACAACTATGAGCCAAATGGTGAGATATTAAAAGAGACACCATTTAAAAATCACTAGAAACTGTCCAACAATCTATCCTACCTCAACCTCCTATGTAAAAATAAAATAATGCACCAGCACATGTGCGTCCGCTCATGTGCATACACATACATACAAGCTGTCTTTATGGACCCCACCCATCTGCCTGACCCCATTAGGCCCATACGGCTCTTGGGCTGAAAAAGGGGGGGGGATGTAGAGGGGTTCATTATTCTCACAGCTACACTAAGGCATCATCACCTTTGTTTCACAGAGGAAAGTTAATGTGCCATGCATAGCACTGTCATATGTAATTTCTGTGCAATATTATGTGTAAAATATGTTTATAAAAGTCTTACCAGTAGAAATATGAGTCCGTAAATCTTTCATAAAGTCCAAAAGAGGTATCACAAATCAATGCAGACATCAAAGCACAGAAACGTAAACCTTCCGTCTTGCACATTGGTTGGTGATCATGTTTTTGTCTTTAGACTTTGATCACTGAACGCAGTGATGACACATAAGCAGCATGATGACAACTGCTAATGTTAAACATTAACTGTAACACCACTGCAAACATCTGACGAATCCCAGCGGCTAGGAAGAGCTGCTTTTAAAGTGCTGCTTCAGTTTGGGATTGAATGGGAAAGTGAGAGAGTTAATTGAGAGACAATAAGAAAGAGAAACAAAGGCTCCATGAACTACTCGCGTTGCCTTCAGTTGCTTAGGAACCCCTGCCCTGCCCTGTTCCTACTGCAAGGAGCAGGTGTTGAGCTGGACCCAGGAGAGGGAGGAGAAACAGAAACGAGAGGGAGGAGAGGAGGAGCAGCACTAACAGTCCCTCGAGACGTTGACAGACTGGAACCACAGACTCTGAGACGACACACCCAAAACACTGACGCGCACTTTCTGTTTCCCCCATCACTCTTCCTCATTTGCTCAAAAGCACAGCCAAACAGGCAAATGAGATGCTGCAGTGCATTGCTCCAGCTGAGTGCATGGGGGTTGTATTTGTTTGGAACATCTTTATCCCTATCTGGCACCATCACTCAGTGATTACATAATGTCCAATACCACTGGCACTCAATTCATCTCTCTTTGACTTTCAATACTGCATCTGGGTACACATCACACACACCACGCCGCCTTCCCTCCCGTATCTTATGTAAAACAACTTGTGCAGCTTTAAAAAATGCTTTAAATATGAATTATAATTTATAAGTGCATGTGATGGAAGCATAGTTTCAGGGGTTTTATTTGTGATCACGAACAGAGCTCTCAAAAGCACTAACGGGATTGATGGTAGCAGTGCATCAATATTCATAGTGCACCATTATGTTATGAAGAATTCATGAACCAGGAATGTTCCATGTTTCAGCTCCTTTCTGCCAGCAGACATGTCCCCTATCCTTCTTGTCCTATAGGCCACGTTTGAATTCTCCCCTTCATGCACACCTAAGATAATTTAAATAAAACAGCATGATGTTTTCTCCTAGGGGAAGAGTCAGGACATGTCTATGTTGCATATTATGTGCCTCCTGTGCTATAATAGAGAGAATAGGGCAGGACAACTTTCCCCAAAATAAATGAATCATGGCTTTTCTGCAGCTGGTAGACAGATTGGAAGTGAAATGCTTATATTAATATGCATACGCTTGGATTTTATCTGAGACCTCTTAATAAAAAGCTGTACCCTGGGGCTCACGGTACGGTGAACAGATTGTGTCGGACATTCTAGGCCACCTAAGTACACGCTACAAATGTGTTGATCATCTGATGCTACTGTAAATAGCCATGTTTTGTTAGTTTACACTGCCCCCTGGTGGACAGATGGTATATGAATCCAATTATACATGCTGTTTCATTGACTGACTAGTTAGTGGGACAGGTCTAAAATAAAAACATTTTCTCTATACTGACACTTTCAATACCCACTGCAATCCGGGTAAAAATATGTGAACTTAGAGTCTAACAATAAAAAAGCTTCATAGTGAAAGACCAAACTATTAGTTCTACATTATTTGTTGAGTGAGAGGGAATCTCTGCCAATAATACTCTACGACGTCAATACAGAGTTCCGAGGCATGCTAGAAGCATGTGTTCATGAGAGATAAAGATGTGTTTCGTCCAGATGCTTCAGACTGACACGGTCACACTACCCCTCCCAAAAGTAGTGTGGGCAGTTACCAGCAGGTCAACAACAGCAGGAAAGCGTAATTTCAGCCAATAAACTTCTAAAAGGGATTCCATCCCAATGTATTTTTCAGATCTTTTTAATGCTGCACTTTAAAAAGGCAAACATTTTTAAATGGCTCTTTACAAAGAAAGTACAAGAAATAGTCCATAATATTGTAGAGAAATAGTGGTAACTACTCCCACGCAAATGGAGTCAGAATCATGATAGAAAAGCATTTTAACGAGCAAATACATTTAAAATAAATTATAAAATGGATAAAGAAGATACAGAGAAGGTCTGCACTCAGATGCCAGGAAGAGTGGCAGGTCAAATAGAAATCTTGAGAATTAATATTCTCTAAAAATAGTAAGGACTTCAACGAATCTTTGCATTCATAAAAATGAAATGCGTCTCTGCAGCTGCATGGAAGTAGGCTTGTTTTGTTAAAGTCATTATTTGCAAAAGCTTAAAATCAATTCGTGGTACATTAAGAGGGAATCATTTGTATATAAATTAAGGTAATATAATTGTTAGTGTTGTATGCAAAACAATACCAATTGCCTTTGTCACACTTATACAACCATAAAGAAGATACTCACAACATGTCAATGTTGAAGATTTTTGGCGACAATCCGAGACCAGGTTAGAAGCAGGGAGAAGGAGAAATGGAAAAAAAGTGTGTCAGTTCAGAGAAATATTATACTAAATACAAATTCATTTATTCATGGGTTTATAAAATATACTCAAAAGAGTGACAGCACACATGGTTCGATGAGATGTAGGTGTTGGCTGAAGTTTCAAATTGTTTCAAATTATTAACATAGAATAATTATCGTATCTCAGTTTGTGTTTATTAGTTTATTTCAAAACTCAAACAAATAATATAAAGGTGGTCAGTAAAATCATCATTAAGTGGTCCACCTATAGTATTTTGCTTTCAATTGCTTTTAGTGCATATCAATTTGCACCTTGTTTGTCATTTTATTTGTCAAAAGTACCTTCTTATCCATCCTCGAATGCTTCCAAGCAGGTTACTGTTGTGCAATTGATACAACTCATAATGATGTTCAACATTAGTATACATTTAAACATCCGAAGACATTTTCTAGTGTTACATTTAACCATGCTTTTTTCTTATTAAATGAATAATGTACATCAACAACGAATTTATAGCTAATGTGCCTGAATCAGAAGATGAATAGCTCTTTGAAAGTATGGCAAATAGTGCTAGCACCCAGAAACAGTGCATATAAACAGGTAATAGATGACTCAAATCAGTTGTTTTATCAAAAATAATTATCACCAACACTTTTCTTTAGATTTCATTTTCTGTTGTCGGTATACTAAATAGATCCATGCAAAAGTAGGCCTACATCATTTCTAGGACAACCTGCCTGTTTAGCTGTGGTTGTGTTTCCTTGTTTATAACATTTTAAACTCGGTATCTTTAGTTTACAAAGTATGAAGGGCCTGGAGTCTCTGGGCTTTTGAATGCAACCTTACAACAATCATTTGGTAGACATTTCTGTTTAATATTGGCATGCTTTCGACAGGAGGACTACAGGAGGCTAGGTGTCCTAGTTCCTTATTCCCCAGGTAGCTAACAGCAAAAACATCTTTGACATAATCCCTCTAAATACGGTTCAGTGAACTCTAAACGAACTGCCGTCGCGAGCAGACACGAAATGAAAAGCCTCGCAGGAATAGCTGTGTAAAATGTAAACACAATAGCGTGCAGGCGAGTCATACCTGAGCAGATAGATGTATCTTCTGTGCGTTTCCTCCACTTTCAGTTTGTTGCCATAATCCCCGTGTTTCTATTCAGAACAAATTGGAGACTCTCGGCCAGGTTTCCACAGAGAGGCGGTGTCGCAGCCACAATGACGAAGCACTAAGTACTGATGGGTGGAGTGGAGGTGGGAGCGTTACTTACAGAGGTGGAAACACTACTCAGATGATCTTATACTTGAGTAAAAGTACAAGCAGTGGTGGGAAGTAACTAAAGTAGGCTACATTTAGTCGAGTACTGTACTGAAGTACAATTTAAGATACTTGTACTTTACTGGAGTATTTCCATGTTAAGCTACTTTACTTCTAGCCTACTCCACTAGAATTCAGAGGTAAATCGTGTACTTTTACTCCACTACATTTATTTTGTAGATTTTGTTACTTTGCAGATTTTGTTTAACGATGTGAAATAAAATCAACACTTAAATAAGACTTTAGTTACACCTGGAGTAACATTCACAAGCTACCCTGCAGTATACAAAGTATACCCTGCAGTATACAAAGTAACTAGCTGCACCTTTACCAGGTTTGATAACACTTTAAAGCATCAACAAGTATGATCACAACATATAATATATATTATTCTGAAATAGATAATTTTCATAATAGGTACTTTTACTTTTGGTACTTTTAGTATATTTTTATGGTAATACTTGAGTAACATTTTGAATGCAGGACTTTTACTTGTAACAGAGTATTCCTCCACTCTGGTACTCCTACTTTTATTCAAGTGCAAGATCTGAATACTTCTCCCACCTCTGACTACAAGAGTGTAGGGATACTCTCCTACAAATACAGGTCCTGCAAACAAAAGGTTACTCAAGTAAAAGTGCAAAAGTATAAGCATGAAAATATACCAAAAGTAAAAAACGTATTATGCTAAATGGTACCTTTCAGAATAATATATATTATATGTTTTGAATATAATTTAGACCAGTTCTTAGATGGTTAAATAATCCTACTTGCCTCAACACAGATGGATATGCATTTAAGGCATCAGTTATAGAAGAGTGTTCATGTTGGCACAAAGGATTCCTTCTTAAAATATCACCTGCAAAAGTGAAAAACAGGTACAGCATGCGTTTACCTGTGTAGTTTCAGAATCAGGGCCTGGGCATCAGAGGAATGTGTGGTCAAATATTAAGCTATCATTAAACAAAGGCAAACGTTGTGCCAGTGAAAAGTCAAATACAACTGATAGGAGCAAAGTCAGAGCCACCAGCCAAAGTTGAGACATTTCTGCTTTCCAACTCTGCTGGTGGGTCCACATGGGGGTGCTGTTTTGTGTTTACATGTGTAATCTATTGTGTATCTATTAATCTCTGCTTCTTTTTTTTTTTAAACACTTAGACATGTCTTTAGCAAGTAACAACATAAGAATACAAATTGTTACATTAACATGTAGTTCCAGTATATCCAAGGATTAATATAGGTAAACTCTATTACTGATTGGTTCCTTGACGATCACCTTCTTTTTCTTTATGATGTCATGTAAGTAAGGATCAAATGGCAATGTATTACTTATACGTTTTCTTACTGATTATTGTGAATCCCCAAATATAAATTAGAGCCCCTTCACCTCTCAAAAATGTGTTCTGCTGATTGTGACTTGACATGAATGTCTGAAAAATTCCAAATAGAAATATCTGCTTTGTCAAAAAGGGAGAAAGATTGGAGTATGAAAGTTATTTAAGGATTTCTTCAACACAATTTCAGAAACACATTTATACCAATTGGTGTATATTTTTTTACATATTCAAACGATTTTCTATAAATTCATGGTTAATCCTACATCAGTGCATCAGGTGCATACGGCAAACACACATATCATGGCTCCATTTCATTCTCCCATCAAAAGCACTGTGAATTCCCTTAAGGTGCAGCACATCACTGTCTGGCAGCTGCTACAGCTGGAACATCTGTCTCAGTATTATACCTAAAACGAAACAAAAAATACACTTCCCATGGGCAATACAATAGTGTTTTTTATAAGCTGACTAATACTCCTTGTGATGAACAATCTGTCCTTAGTATGTGCAGTGAGCCATGATATACTGTAGAGTGCCATAGATAGATAGATAGATAGATAGATAGATAGATAGATAGATAGATAGATAGATAGATAGATAGATAGATAGATAGATAGATAGATAGATAGATAGATAGATAGATAGATAGATAGATAGATAGATAGATAGATAGATAGATAGATAGATAGATAGATAGATAGATAGACTCGAGTATATTCTTCAAATCATTCATTCTTACACATGCAGTATTCTCACATTGTGGGAAACACCTCTTCACCATTATCATGCAGAGCAGCCAGGATCCACCCAGTGTGTCACACTCAACTCCAGTCTTCTGGATGAAGATAAGAGCAACTGTCATCACCACAAACACACACAACCTCAGTCACAAAATGCAGGCATGCCTCCTCACAACTGTGGCTTACTGAGGGCGTGTTGCCCCCTGTCGGATGTTTCTATAATTGCTTCATTCCGGTATTCTGCATTCATGTAAGAAAGTATAGACAGGTTGAATACTTTTTATTTTATACATAATGATGTATATGTAAATAAGACTGTTCATTATACTGAAAATAAGGGGGGAATATGCTGATTTGGCATCTACAAAAACTATTTGTCACCTGCTTGGAAATGTGGACACCCTTTAAGCTATTTCCATAGTTTTTGCATTTCTCCACTGTTTTTTTTGTATCAATAGGAATTTGATCATATACATTATATAAGTCTATAAATCAAGCATCTGATGAAATTATGTCTCTGGACAATGGATCTGAGTTTGTGTGAGCGTAATGCTTTGTGTTGTAGGCTACCAGGAAGAAAGCTGAGCGGGTAGGATAAGGGCAGTCCTCTCAGGAATAAAAGCTACACTACGACGTATAGACTGAAGTTATGACTTTAATATGGCAGATAAGGGTCCGTTATTAACTTCATGTATAATTTTCTACTTGTCGATCGGGGCTGCAATATTTCAAATTCTCGAAGAGCCAAACTGGAAAACAGCCAGAGACGAGTATATCGAACAAAAGAAAATCATTTTGAAGAAATACACCTGCTTAACAGCGGAAAGTCTGGATGAGATTTTGGAGGTATGAAACGTGTTTTAATAGCAGTTTATGACAGGAGATTAACATGACTGAGATAAGTAGGCAAATGTGTACGTAACTTTTCGCGGTGATTGACCAACTATGTATAGCCTAGTTGGTAAAAGCATGTATGCTTTTGTTAAGTCACATTAAGTTATCAAATACAATACATGTGAACAACTCACAGATGTTAACAGCTTGATTTGCCTTATTTTACCTTTTATTTAGCCTTGAGGGGTGAAAGAGAAGCTTTTCGTCTTTACATGTCAGGACACACCAGAACCTGTTTTACCTGATTTAACAACAGAACAACCGTATGCTGGCCAAAGCAACCTGTAGCCTGACTATAAAACCACTTCAATGTTTTTTATGTCATGTTCATGTGTGTTAAAGCCGAATTTCACCGGACATTTTGCGAGCACTCTTGGTTTTAAACAGCACAGTGAGCGTGCATGAGCATGTCTTTCTCCTCCGCACACATATTTGAATGTTTGTTAAGGGTGTGTCCGCTTTAATGGCAGCAGGGAAGTTGTGAAGTTGATATTTTTGAATAAGCCATTGTAAACGTTTTCAATAAGTTTGTTTATGGTGTTCTTAAGTTAAAGTAGTTGCTGAAGTTATAGGGGGATGTGAATGGGTTTTATTGAGAGTTTACTGTGTCCACTGTCTCAGATAGTGTCAGATGCTGCAGGCCAAGGTGTGACCATCACTGGGGACAAACAGCGGAACACCTGGGACTGGGGTAACTCTATCATCTTTGCTGCCACCATTGTCACCACCATAGGTTTGTATGACACTGACAATATTTGATAACAAAAAAAAACTAATCCTTGTTTTATGTAAACATATTGCACTCAAAGCAGTTAAATGTGACGTTACATTTTAAATATTTGGCAACAGAATAAGTCTTGTATACACCTCGCATTATTTATTTATTAACTCACTTTATGTGCGGTGCCACAGAGAAGTGTACTAGTCGATCTTAATGCAACACATAAAGACAGACAACATGTAATACTTCCATAATTCTTAATACTTTTTGGTGAGGTAAGGTATTGTGAACATAAGTCATAAACACCCCAAAACCTTTTTCAACTCTTGAAATTGTCTTGAAGATTATTTTATAATTGTATCCTTAATGCTTTATTTCCCATCTGTAAATGATTGACAAATGACCTAACCATTATTGAAGTCTAGATGTGTGTGTTAATATTAACTCCTGTATTCCACAGGTTATGGTAATGTTGCTCCTAAGACTCAAGGTGGTCGTGTGTTCTGCATCCTGTATGGTTTGTGTGGGATCCCCCTGTGTCTGGTATGGATAAGCCAGCTGGGTTCATTCTTTGGAGACCGGGCCAAACGTCTGTCCCAGGTTTTAATCCACAAAAAGGTTTCAGTGGTAAGAATTTAAATGAAAGCTGGAGTTGGGTTTTTTCTGAACACTGTTAATAAAAGGGTGTTATATTGTGTTATTTTAACATGAAGATCTAATGTGTTTTTTTTCTCCCTTCCATTAGAAAAAGGTCCAATTCACATGCACAGCCTTATTCCTGTTATGGGGGCTGGTCGTGCACCTGGTGATCCCTCCATTTGTTTTTATGTCTATTGAAGGATGGAGCTACCTGGAGGGCCTCTACTTCTCTTTTATCACACTCACAACAGTTGGTTTTGGAGATTATGTGGCAGGTAGGTTTACGTTAGCATAATGTACGTTTTCATTTAAGTTAAGGTTTCTCTGTGGTTCTAAACGTTTTGGTTTGTTAAGTCCTATGAAAAGAATGTCCACTGGCTCTCATTTCAGGTGTAAATCCAAACATAGAATATCCCAGGCTGTACAGAGTGTTTGCAGAGTTATGGATCTACATGGGCCTGGCCTGGCTGTCTCTATTCTTCAGCTGGAATGTCCACATGGTAGTGAAAGCTCACAAAGTGTTTAAGAAAAGAAGGCACAGGCACCGACACTTCTATGATCTGGAACCCGAGCCTGTCGAGGAGAAGCACAATCCAGAATTAAAGCGCTCTGTTATTGACATCTTTAACTTCTTATCAGAGGAGGAGGAAGACTACAGCACTGTCATCAAGGGAATTGGAACCACAGCAAATAAAACACTGCCTGCATACAACATAAATCGCTCTAAGAGCTGCAGCGACATCTTGGCCAACAACATCCAGACCCTGGATCACTCGCCACGTCACAGACGCATGCTGAGCATCAGTGAAGTGTTCATAAATGCTATCGCTGTTGTGGACAAAAGCAAACGCGAGGCGCGTCCTTTAATGCAAGATGGCAACAGAGAAACTGAACCTGCACAATGTGTGAGTGCAGATAAGGAGGAGGAAAGTTGTGCATTAGAAAGTGATGGCATATTCTTCACTATACCCTCGACAAATACTACGGAAGAGGAAATTGTGCAGCATCCTCATTGTGGAGGGACTAGATTTACAATAGCTAAGGTAGTAGAGGAAAATGAGGTTATGGACAAAGACGAAAAAGGATAAAATATATGTTCTCATAACTTCTTATACCTTTAACATTATTGTGGAATCAATCAGTCTGTGTTGTTCGAAAGACCATACTATAAAACTAGAACAAATACTGTCCTGTATCACGAAACAAACTGCATTTTGTGAAAATTATACTTAATGTTATATGGTTTCTTTCTTCACAACGAGCCAGTGTCTGTGTTCGGTAAAATAAAACTATTTTGAAAATTGTGAATCAAGATTTTATTTTTGTATCCCATGTCCATCCAAATCCTTTCTTACAACATTAATTTCCTTAAAAATCATTAGATACAAAGTAGACAGATTATTTTAAATCACAATACAGGGCTTTGTGGAAAATAGATCCAATTAGCAACTTTCCCTCAAAGGGAGCTGCTACAGTGGAGGCGACGAGCACATGGCCGTCATCACCGTACTCCAGGCTCATCACTGGTTTCTCTGAGAGAATGTTCTTGATCCGGATGACCTGGAAGAAACAGAATTAAAAATGATCAGGCAAATTCAAATGCTAAAATATTGTTTGATTAAAAAGCTAAACAAAAACATATGCCCACTTACCTCAGAGCCGGCCAAATCTTCAGGGTCATACTTCACCAACTTCTGGCCATTTGGATGACAACCAAGCCAAATGTCACCTGTTCTGTGGTCCACCTCGATGTTATCACACAGTGACCCAACAGCTACAGACTGGTTGGAAACATCACAAACAATTCATTGATCATTAAATATCCATCCTCCTGAAATACAGATACAAAGGGAGGAATGTGGATATATAAATAATGTTTTTAAGGATTATGTTACAATACAAGCACAGTTCAAGTTACTTTTTGGATATGCACTTTAATTACTTTATTGCCAGAAGTAATATGTAAAGGTGGATACTACTAAAAACTGGAAAGAGCAAGCCCAAAACAAAATCCACTTACTAATACTAACATGTCCAAAGCAAAGAGGTACAACATTTTAACAATTTAAGGTTTTACTGGGGGAGTTCTAGTTTTAATATTAAGCTTAGCTAAAAGGCTGCTAGCTGTATGGGTCTACTATCAGTAAGAAACTAATTAGAGTATTTCCAAAAATGACCTTTTCCTCTAATTGTTTTCAATAGAAAAAAAGACAACACTGTATTACCTTTAGAAACCTTAATTGTTCCCCTTGTTGTCTTTCATACACCTTGATGTCATGGCCAACAATATCTGAAACATAAATATAACTGTGCAACAGAAAATATTCGTGTTTTATTATTTTAGCTTTGCAAAAGGAACATATTGCTGTGGAAATACATTCAGTTTAAAAAACAAGCAGATGCAGTGACTGCTGAGATGAATTGAGAATAACCGTTTGTCAGGTGATATGTTGATGCCATTTGCAGACAGAAAGCCATTGGCTGCCACCCTCACTTCCTCAGGGCTGTAATAGACCACCTCACACATGGGGTAATCCAGGATGAGAGTCAAAAAGTGGAGCACATCACTGGCAAAGTAGTGATCATTTGTGGCGTAGAAGCTCTCTTTTCCGACTGCAAGAATGTCATTTACACTGAAAGACACAATTAATGAGATAAAACGCTTCAATAGATTGTCAAATGTAAAAGGTGTGATACTGTTAAAGATTGATCGTACAGTACACACCTGTGGAGTAGGGGGTGGGCTATCGTTTTTAAGTGCACAAGTGTGTCTTCCTGAACAAGATGAAAGATCTCAACTTGGCTTTTGTGTTCCGGGTGATTGACAACAAACAGGTAAACAGAGTCATCTGCAAACAAACAGAAATGTGTCTTTTACTTTTAGAGTGCAACAATTTCCATTTATTTCTGACCTCACAGGATGCTGAAATTAAGTACAAAAAATTAAGCTTAACATTTCCGTCGTATGATTTAGTGACACGAGGTTATTTTGAACACAGTAGCTAGGTTTAACACCACAGATTCCAGAAAAGGTTTTATAGACAGATTTTTGATTAACGATTACAGTCAACTTGAGAGTTACTTGTGGCTGCTTCAAAATAAAAGGTATTTGTCCAGTCTCTTAATGTGAGATAACAACAGTGTGAAATGTTGGGTTACTTAAAGGTCGGGACTAAAGGCAGCTCTGATAAGGAGTGAACACTTAAGTGTAAAACCAATAAGATCAAAGTACAAATAGTATCACTGGATTACATACTGCATTCCTGCTAATCAAATCCCCTGGTGTACAGTTTAACCCTTCTGAATGGCTGTCTCCACTACTACCAAAATAAATGTATAAAAACAATTTACTAAATGTGAATGCATTAAACTATTATTGCAGGAGAAATGCAGGATTAAAATAGCCACAGAAATCTGGTTTTAATTCATGAAAATAAGTAAAGAAACTTCCAATTTGCAACTATGCTAAGTTTAGTTTATTGGTTCAGTTGGCAGGGACCATGTGCAAAAAGAACATACATCTCAAAGAGATAAGATGCTTTGTACAAGAGTATAGGAGTTTGCTCATTTCCATCTCAAGTCAAAAACCTTTGGTAAAAGCTAAGCAGCTATTAAGCTCCTTGACAAATTGTATTTCCTTTCCTTTTATTTATTTTTTAAACATTGCATACAATGAAACGACAAAAGGGTCCTCCAGAGCATTGAATGTAATATACATCATTATAAAACGGACTGTTTTTTTATACACTATTTCATGTTGCCTTTAATGTTCTTGAACAGAACAAACAGAATACCTGAGACTCACTTTCAGTCCATTTTACTTGGTTAGCATTAGATGAATGCTTGTCATAACAACAGTACCCAAAGGACATATTTGAAGTGAAGAACTGGTACTTTATTTGTCTCTTCTAATTGGTGTCTTTTTGATAGTTTTTCCTGTCTTCTTTAGCTTTGTTTGCAACATTGTCCACTTAGATAAAATCATAGGTTATGAATTTACAAAGAGAGATGAAAGCTCAACCTTAATGTTAACATTGATTTGACAGTTCTGATCATTTCATGCACATCATTTATTTTATTTTGTTGTAAGATGTTGTACATGATTTGTGCTTTACCTGCTTCATCAGTGTATACACTAATGCCATGTGGGTTGAAAGAGTTTAGGTCCAGCTCTCCTTTGATCTGCAGCTCGACTGGAGTTGGCTTCGGGTGCAGCAAATCTAAAATGTAAATCTTCCCTGGTTCATCGGAGAACGAAGGAAGTCCAGGATATTTCAACCCCTGAGTGAAAACACAGCATGAGATGTTGGTGCAGAGTGGACATTTTTCCTGGGTAGGTATTTACTTCAAGAAATATGCAAACAAACTGGTATTCACAACCTTTGTTAAGAAAGTTGACCTATGCTTTCACATTTTTTAAAGGAAACTGAGTATGCAGTGTTTTAGATTCATGCAACAATGCTACAATTTTGATAACCTACTGTGCTTAGAAAGGCCAGACCGTCTTTCAGTATTGTGATATCCTCTGCCCCATATTCTGCACAAAACAAAATGTGTTATCTTTTTCACTGATTTAATTTTACAACCCTGGCATTACAGCCGATACTTGACCTACAGCAGGAAACTGGGACTTTAAACTCTTCATGTATGCTCACATTTGGCATACAAGCTGTCCAAGTACGGAAATGCATTTAAACAGAACATCTCTGACCGTGTAAACGTCCAAATTAAGACAATGAAATTAAAATAAAGTTATCTTACCAATATTCTTCAAATATTGACAGTTGAGGTGTTTCACAGGCATTTCCCTTGAAGCAAGCATCATTTCACTGCAGAGAAAAGTTAAAAATGACAACGCTTTTCATAGGCAAACAAAGCAGAACCTGCAAGTCTAGCAGGGCTTGGTTACAGAGATTTTCCCTTCCTGCTTGATCTTTTCTTTCTGAATTAAGCAACAGTTGTCAACATTGGAAATAAGTACAACTAAACCTCTATTATACCTCCAAATGTGGTCTCTAATCAAAATGAAAAAGTACTTACTTTAGTTTAAGGAATTTGTATCCAATGAAAGCTGCAAAGGCAGCAACAACAGCAGCCAGTACTTTCTTCATGGCTGCCAGGATTACAAACACACTCTCTGTGCATATAAAGGTCACACAGGAAGAGGTTCAGGGTGCAATTACATAGACACACCAAAGTATGGAAGCAAATAAGAGACAGAAGTATTTGAATTTGATCAGACACCGAATTTATAGCATTGAAAATAATTACGTTGAAAATCTAAATAAAAAGTAGAGCACAGTAGAAGCTTGAAAAGTAATAGTTATTAGTGAATGCTTTAAAGACCTGACTTTCTTGTGGGTGGTAGAACTATGGGTTTTACAAAAAACAATGAAAATACTGTTTATTAACCATCATTTAATCTTACTGATTGATATACAGTGATTTTGTGTGAAGTACTTTGTCTGGAAACGGTGTTTCTTCACACTGCGCATGTATTGAACCACAAAGAAAACTAAAGTTGAAGCATGACGTATGGATTGTATTATTAATGTCTTTATTCAAATATACAAAACATTAACAAATATATATGAAAGCAGTCGGTAACATACAGTGCATTTGTGTGCAGTTAGGTGACCAGGGTTAAATATAATTTTCATGATAGAGGTAAGCAAATGTAAAAAAAAAAAAAAAATACAATATATTGTTTTCTAAATACCTTTTCACGGTAATACGAGTATCTGGGACGTTCAGTAACTTTGGTTTTGTGTCTACTTTTAACATGCTTACCCAGTGCTCATTGCTATACAATCATGTAAACACAATTAATGAATCTTAGCTACATCTTAGCTAGTTGATCTTCAGCCTACTCCAAATCACAGCACAAGGTTTTATGGAAAACAGTTCCAATGAGCAACTTTTTCCCATAGGTAGCTGCAACAGAGGAGCCCATGATCACATTGCCGTCGTCCTCGTACACCTGAGTCACCACTGGCTGATCTGAATGAATGTTCTTGATTTGAATGACCTGAATAAAACAAAATCATGAGAAAGAAAGAAATTAAACGAGATGAATATGTGTGAATAGACGGATCTGCTGTTTAGGTAATGAGAGTATTTTTTTCTGTTCTTGTAATGTTGTCAGGCATAATGTACTTTCTAGTCAAAGTGAATGTACAAACCTCCGATCCAGGCGGGTCTGTTGGGTCAAACCTCAGAACTTTCATTGCATTAGGATGACAGCCTAACCACAGGTCACCAGTTACAGCGTCCACTTCTACGTTGTCACAAAGTGAACCCACAGCCACAGCCTGGTGGAGTATCATAGACAATGTTAGAATTAATAATGCATCTTGGTGTCATATATCCTTCAATAACTAATTTATCTTCAAATCAATTTCATTTTGGACTTCTCTCCTTTATTGTTTAGCATCAGTGTGCATGGTTTTATGCAGCTCTTAAATCATGTTACATGAAGAATCATTTGTATATCTGACTCCTGTTACTTGTATTTCAAAGTAAAGACAGTTTAAATGAAAATCTGTTGGTGGCCCTAATACATTCTGAATGTACTATGAACTAGAGCTGAGCATTCATTGCAATTAGCATTACTGTTTGATTTGTCAACATTTTTACTAAAAACTAAAGCACAAGTGTCTTGGTCTAATAATAGCAAAAACAAATAGTGTTTGATGATAATAATTTATCAGTGGGAAAAACTTTAATGTTTTACCTTCACTTGGACCAATGCATTGTCTTCTTTCCGCTCCAACACGTGCACATTGTGGTCAAATAGATCTACCACATATACATGCCTACAAATAAAACATAATATTAAAGTAAGAAAGCAAGCCATTGAAAGCATGAATGACCAAATGCATAGCCCAGGATATAAGTCTTACCTTTTGTCTGGTGAGATATTAACACCATTTGCAAAGTAATATCCCTCAGAGACCACTTTCACTTCCTCAGGACTGTAGTACACAACATTAGTCCAAGGCTGAAGAAGAAGAATCTCCACCAAAGTTTTAAGTAATTCATTGGTAAAGTAGTGATCATTGGTCGCATAGAAGCTTTCCACTCCCAATGCTACAATATCGTTTACACTTGAAAAGAAAATAAGAACAGAATTGAGTTTTTAAATATACAATAATTCATAACGTTTTTAAAAATAACTGTTATAATAACTAAGGATAGTTTGACAAATGTTTTTGCATAATGACCTCATCTATATATTCAGTACATTTTAAGTGCAGTTCATGTCATACCTGTGGAGAAGCTCATGTTTTATGGTTTTCAGATGCACCAGTGAGTGGTCGTCCCTGACAAAGTGGAATATGTCTACTTGACTGTTGTGTTCAGGATGATTAACGACAAACAGGTATATTGCGTCATCTGATGAGAAACAAGAAAGCATTGTAAATAAAAAAGCAGGTAACCAAACTTAAAAGTGTGAGTGAGTATGTGTGTAAAAGTAGAGGGACAAGCATGGCTTAAGACTACCCTTATTTTAGAAATTAATCAGAATCACATCTCTAGATATTCCTTCCAAATCACAACATAATGTCAAGCAACTAAATACAATCTGTTCTTTGTAGTTTTTCAGTCAGCTGAACTGTACTTATTTTACTATCTTAAAATGTATTTAAAAGTGTGCTATTAATGTGTACCTGTTGATAATATGAATGCTGTTGAATCTGGATTCAAAGGCAGTAGAAAGCGACCGTTTGCCCTTAAGAGACTTTCTTGTAGAGACTTGTTTGTGTGGCAAGTGTACAATCACACATAGTGCTTTTACCACTGGGATCGGTGTATAAACTGATGCCATGAGGGTTGAATGACTCCAGATCAAAGTTTCTTGGCATGCGCAGCTCCACTGGTTTCATCCGAGGATTTGTCATATCAAGAAAGAAGATCTTTCCTGTCACATCTGTGGATGGAAGTCCGGGATACTTCAGGCCCTTGAAATATATATATACAAATATGATATTATGCACAGTGTTGGAAAAGGTGAAAAAGTCCAGCTTCGGGTCACATTTTAAGGCCTAACTCTTATATAAAAATAGTTTGTCCTAAATAACAAATGTCTGCAGTTTAAGAAATGCTAGCCATGTATCCTATATTTAAGAGAATCCCTGATAGAATAGGTGATTGTTATTGAAAGTGTGATGGGAAAAATACTGCATTGCTTCACTGCTTTGTCCTTGTGTAGCCATGGCTCACCAGTGTAATGATTCGGTTTGTTTGTGTGGATAAACTCAATATGAACTAACTTTTTTTTGTTCCTCAGTTCCTCCTCGCTGTCTCTGAGGAACTGCACACTGCTAAAGCAGCCTCCCTCTCCTCTGTCATCATCCTTCTGGACCTGTCTGCTGCATTCGACACGGTGAATCATCAGATCCTCCTTCGCACTCTCCAAGAACTTGGAGTTTCAGGCTCTGCACTTTCCTTCCTCACCTCATACCTCAAAGACCGTACCTACAGGGTAACTTGGAGAGGGTCCGAGTCCGACCCTTGTCAATTAACTACAGGGGTCCCTCAGGGCTCTGTTCTTGGTCCCCTCCTCTTCTCCCTGTACATAAACTCGCTCGGATCAGTCATTAGCCCGCATGGTTTTTCATACCACTGCTACGCTGACGGACACCCAATTAATTCTGTCCTTTCCCCGTCAGAGACCCAGGTCCTCGCACGCATCTCTGCTTGTCTAGTGGACATATCTCAGTGGATGTCTGCTCACCACCTCAAGCTCAACCTTGACAAGACTGAACTGCTTTTCCTTCCGGGAAAAGATTGTCCCACTCTTGACCTGACAATCAACATCGGCACCTCAGTTGTTTCCCTGACTCAGACTGCAAGGAATCTGGGTGTGACCATAACAAACTGTCCTTCACTGCAAACATCGCTGCTACAACCCGCTGCTCCAGATACACTCTTTACAACATCAGGAGGATACGTCCCCACCTGACCCAGAAAGCGACGCAGGTTCTGGTCCAGGCTCTCGTCATCTCACGCCTAGACTACTGCAACTCCCTCCTGGCTGGTCTACCTGCATGTGCCATCCGACCTCTGCAGCTCATCCAGAATGCAGCGGCTCGCCTGGTCTTCAACCTTCCTAAATTCTCCCACACCACGCGGCTCCTCCGCTCCCTTCACTGGCTTCCGGTAACTGCTAGAATCCACTTAAAGACAATGGTACTTGCGTACCGTGCTGCGAATGGATCTGGCCCTTCCTACATCCAGGACATGGTTAAACCGTACACCCCAGCGCGTGCACTACGCTCTGCATCGGCCAAACAGCTCGGTGCACCCGCACTGCGAGGGGGACCCAAGTTCCCATCAGCAAAAACACGTGGGTTTGCTATCCTGGCTCCAAAATGGTGGAATGAGCTCCCCATTGACATCAGGACAGAGCAGATAGCTTACACACCTTCCGGCGCAGACTGAAAACTCATCTCTTTCGACTCCACTTCGAGCGATAGAATTATTAACAAAGCACTTATATACTAATAAAGGGCTGGCTTACCTAAAGCCAGTTGAGTAGCACTTGAAATGTTTTAGCTCTATGAAACCTGATGTACTTATATGATTCTGTTTTCTTCAAGTTTGTATTTTGTTGGTCAAACGCACTTATTGTAAGTCGCTTTGGATAAAAGCGTCAGCTAAATGCAATGTAATGTAATTATGGGCTGTTGAGTAGACAAATTGCAAACCAACTCTTCGAGACTGTGATGGAAATGTTTCACGATATCCTTACATTTTATAGACTTAATTAACAATGTATATATGATTCGAGGATAAGTTTGGCATTTTAATCGCTTATGAAAATAATGGTGTGTTGCATCACTAATGAATAATAATGCATTTCATGGAGGCTATTAAAAAGCTTGAACATTTGACATCAAAACAATAAGATTATGTCCCACGTGTTAACGGTTCTGATGACTGACATTTTGTTAGAGTCTGGTCAGAGGGCTTTTTTGTTGATAAGGCTGCTGTGTAATTCACATACTTACACTGCTGATAAACGCCAGCCCGTCTCCAGTGATCGTTATATCCTCTGAGCCATGATCTGAAAGTAAAGTACCGAGAGTTGCACCGTTAACTTTTGCTTATTTTTTTATCAAAAATGTTGCTACATTTTCTTATGGCATAACTTACCTATATTTTTAAGTAAGACACAGTTGGGGAGGTGCTTTTGGGCCAACTCCCTTGAAGCGAAGGCCCTTTTCCTGCAATGTTATAAAGCAAACGTTAGCCTTGGTCAGGTGGTAAATAAAAACCGTGTGTGCATGATGAAAACATCGTAACAAACTCCGAAACATTTCGACATTAACGGAGTTGCTTTGCATTGTACCTTAGGTTTAGGATCCTCTGTCCGAGCACCAACGCTAAGGCAGCTATTACAATCGAGATAAAACCTAGCTTACCCATTTTGGAAAAACGTTATACAAACTTTAAAATACCACACCACTGTCCCACTATTGCAGCACCCGAGGTGTGTCACAACTGGAGCAACTGATGCGGCCTTCAGTGACTATTGGAAATATGTGTCTCCATTTTACATATAGTTAATATACGTTACATTGTTACATTTACATTAATACATTGGCATTTGAAAACGTATTGCGCAGCTGCAGGGGAAATGTAGCCTTGTGGTATCTCTTTATTCATAAGATAGAGTGCAGGAAATGTCAAAGGAAATAATTCATCCCAAGCACTTGAACAAGAGAAGTTTTCAGTGTCCGCATTTCCAACACTATAAAAGCACCGGAATTGCCGAATGTTTGAATCTAACTACTTCCGTTGACAAAGTGCTGCTAAAACAGCTTTAGATAACATATTATAAAATATGTTTTGTGTGATCAGTTTTCATATGCTGTGTTTAGTTTGAGTCTTGTACTTTGTGGGATAGCACATGCAATTGTGTCCTTGTGAATGAGTGAATCTGTTTTTACCTGCAAAGTTGTAACAACTGACATTTGACCTCTTGACCTCAGGCCCTTCTGCAAAGATAATAGCTGGAGTCATCTACTGAATGTATGATTTGTGTTTTTGCCAAACATCTTTAACTCAGATCGGTTTTATAGGTCCTGCCTTTTTTTCTTCCTAAAATGATCTAAGCACATACTCACCACAAGTTGGCCAGCACTTGACAGACACAGGCTAAGCTCCAAATTGGTTTCATTGCAGTTGTTTCTTTTAAAAAGAGCTTTGTAAAAAAACAAAAATATGATCCTTTCATATTTCAAAAGAAAAAGGTACAAGTAATTAAGGACAAATGCATTGCAGTCATTTTGTTTCAATTTAAATGTATGAACATGTAAAAGGTTGCGAAATTAACTATGAATAAACTTTCTCCAAGTAATTTGGTGCCAACATTGTTTCATTGTCATAAAGTAAATGTGTCTTATTGGGATACACTGACTACACTGCTCTGCTTTTAATTCACTCATAATGTGACCAGTCACCAGACGGTATACTCAATAACATGTAGTGTCTGCAAGCCCTGTTTAAATTGTTTATTTTTGAAGTTGTTTTTGTAGGTGATGACTCCTCCCAACATAAAACAAAAAGTTACAAAATTGTCTATGTAATCAAAATCATGTGTAAGAGACTTCATAAAAAACAAACATGAACACATACATACACATATAGAAGTGAAAGTAACATAAAATTGGCAAACTATTGACCCTGTGATACTCAGCATTGGGTGCATGCAACCTGACAGTAACTGTAGAATATCTACAAAAGTCCAATTAAAGAATTATAGCATCTAACAACTTCAAAACACCAACAACTCCTGCACATTACATCATGTGCAACCAGCGAGCACTGATAGGTGGGGCACACCAGATTCCCGACTCTTGTTTTGTGAAGTCTTGTCAAGGTTCACAGTGTAATACAGCAGGATCCCCATCAAACAGTTTCAAGCAAGACTGTATATTTGGAACATACAAAATAAATTTTATTATCCATTCTCTTCATGTCTACATCTTATTAGAGTTTCTAGACAATGGCATTGTCAAATAACACACCCAAATTAATTCTAATAATCCTGACAGGTGCAACAATACATTTCTGTCAAGTCCAGGTGTCAAAATATAACTGAATGTGAAAAGCAATTTTTAAATCTTCTTCTTTGTTATTTTTCAACATAAAAAGGGGAGCCGTGGCCCTGGGCCGCAGTGAGAGCTAGGCAGGACATGGCCATGAGCACACATTAATACGGGAGAGGAAGTGGCTTCAGGGTTGAGCCCCGGTGGCTGCAGGGACTTGTGTGGCCAGGGTGTTGGGCGCAGAGATGACGGGAGATCCAGCAATGTTAGCCAGTGGCTGTGAAGAGGACATTGAGGTGATTCCTAGGAGACACAGTGGGCTCATTAATCATTTAGTAATGGTTTACACCATTTATATGACATCTCAAGTTAGAGATAAAACGTTGATTGAAGTCAAAGAAACTGTCAGATTGTGAAGTAACATTTCATAAACATGTACATTTCCTTGGCTGCAAAGAGTTTTTTCCCTCATTTGAAGAAATATGATAGTTTTAGCTTATTATGCTACTTTCAATAATCTAAATGCATAAGGACAACTTAAACGATTAGTCAATGGACAGAAACCTGATACTAACTACTGTGGTGGAAATCAGATAAAGTCATTCAACAAATTGTCTTTATAAGTTTATTTAGAAGAAAAAAAAATGGGGTTCAATCACTCAATTCTGAAGTGAATTGCACCAAGCATGAGTCGCCACACATTATATTGTAGAATAATTCAGCCTTGTGACTCCTTGAGAGAACAGGTGAAGATAAGTTGGCTTGAGTTGATAATGGAAACACTACAAGGTGATAAGCAGAACTAGTTTGAGCTGGCAAAAACAAAGAAACAATTGGTGGGTCAGGCGAAGGCTACTTCATCTGCAAATAGCTTATAAAGAGAAACAGAGCATGGATCATATACAAATCAGATCATCTTAAAGTCAGATGATCAGGTTTTTCCTGTTGTTAATTGGACAGACAGTTGGTACTTTGTTTCAAATGAATTCCTCAGTTATCACATTTCCATTATTACATATTCTCAGTACATTAGCATTATACTATTTTGATTAACAGTTTTCAACCTCTTGAATGTGGAAAATTCCTGCTTTACTCTGTTTCATATCATATAAAACTAAATATGATTGGGATTTTGGATGACAAAACATGGCATTAAAAGATGGACTTTAGAAAGTGGGATGTTTATTTCTCTATTTTTGACCAAATGATAAATTACAAAATAATCAACATTAAATATATCGATAATGGAAATAATCCTCAATTGCAGCCATACTTATATAAATTATAATTTAACCTATATAGACAGATTATGAGAATTATTTGTGTTTTCCTGTGCAGTATTACTTACCAGCCATCATACTTGAAGAGCTGACTGGTGTTGAGCTTGCAGCCATCCCTCCAGGAGTGGCCCCTCTTCCCTGATCTTTAACGATGGGATCTATGAACAAAAAGTGGATTTGAGTGCCTCATGAACCAAAAACACGTGTTGACACATGAAGACACTTAATGTAGTACGCTCAGATTTTGAGACAATTTACTCAAGCAAGACATGAAGACATGGTAATAAAAAATAGATGGGAAATAAACGTACAGAAGTAGGGGTGATCCATGGCCTCTCTAGCCGTGAGGCGGGCTTGATGGTCATAGCGCAGCAGTTTGTCCAGGAAGTCGAGAGCCTCCGTGCTAACCAGGTGCTGGTTCTCGCTGTGCACAAACCTCTCCCATCTTTTGCGGGAGTGTCTGTAGAGAAAAAACCAAGGGATTAAGTGCTAATTGATGTTGATACTTTGCCGAGGTCAAACAGCTCCAATGTTTTACCTTCCAAGAATGTCATTGAACCGTGGGTCCAATTCAATGTTGTACTTGTCAATGTAGTCGTACAGGTCCTCGGTGCCGAGTACCTTTGCGATCCGCACCAGCTGCAAGTTAGAAGAGGCATCATTTAACATTAGAAGTAGGCATTTGGTAAATCCTTTGAAGGGCATTAAGGTGCATGGAATCCATTGCAGTTTATAGTGTACTGTACTAGTGTGAAGGTGGTGGGTTTGTATGGAGCGATACATGATGTCAATAAAGAGGTGATTAATGGAGACTAATCCTATAGGAATAAAGACCTTGCTAAATTAACAATGAGCATGTTTCATTAAATATCTTTACAGTTTGATCAAATGTATTTATTAAGGGCAACTTTATAATTATTTAAGTTGTTTAGGAATTTTGAATATATATACACATACACCTAATAAAGGGCAATAATTACAATTGTACAGTTCCATCTCTGAGCACAGTTTTGAAGTTGTACAAGATAATTAGTTCAGTTAATATAATATTAAATCAACAGTTGATTGTTTATCAGTAGAACATAAACACTATTTTAACCAGTGTCATACAGGGTTAAAAAGGAACAAAAACAAAGAGGCATGGAACAAACTGGAAATGCTGTGTTCAGTGTTAGTGTATATGAGCCCACAAGACAACCGACACCATACATGGGAGTAAAATGTGTTACGACCAGTGTTGTGCTAGTTACTGAAAACCAGTAACTAGTTACCATTACTAGTTACTTCATTTCAAAAGTAACTCAGTTACTTTACTGATTACTTACACCAAAAGTAATGCGTTACTGTGAACAGTACCGTTTTAGTTACTTAAAAAAAGGGCTCCCATTAATGCCCTTATAGCCTTCATTTCAGTACTGTCATTGCATTGGAGAATAATACAATCTGTTGATCAACTTGACATGCATTATATGCAATCTGGATTGCTTCGATATTAGCTGGCTTTCCATTTTTGTATATTCTTTCTCCAGGTAGTTGGAAAAAGTGTTCCGTCCCATATGCCGTGTGCCGCCCGGACATGCCATCATGCTAACTAGCTCCCTGAAAGCGGGTGACTCCACTGTAGCAATAGCCTGCACGTGTTCTACAACATACCGTGCAATGGCTTTATCGACTTTTCCCTGGCTAGCAGTCCCTTGGTTAAAATCCAGCCGCTGTTGCTTAGGTGGAGGTGGAGTGGCGTCGGCTGAGTCTCTGTGGTCTTAGCTATTAGCTTCGTCCCAGCATGTTGTTTTTGCAGATGTTTTAAGAGATTTGAATTACTGGTTTGGGCAGTAGATAGGATCTTTGACCCGCCAAGACACAACTTACATTTAACTAAAACGTTCTTTTCTTTGTGCTCGACAAAAGTGAAATAGTGAGAATATCTCCAGGTGGAGAAACTAGACTTGAGCTCCGCCGCCGCCATGATAGTCTTGTTAGTAAACAACACAAACACGCCCACAGCCCGTCTCCGCATGTGACACAGGAAGTATCTAAGTACATTTACTCAAGTACTGTACTTAAGTACAGTTCTCATCTCTGTTCGCCTGGCTGTTGACTATATAAAAAAACTAACGCAGTAACGCACCATGTAGTAACGGTAACTGAGTTACTGAATTTAAAAAGTAATGCGTTAGAGTACTAGTTACTACAAAGAATGACGGCGTTACTTTGTAACGCGTTAGTCCCAACACTGGTTACGACCCATGTCCACTGTTGCAGACACATTAGTCTCTTACACCCCTTTAATATTTGGTGCACCAAACTCTCAAAAAGATTATAACAAATGTCTACACTGGCTCAATAACTGTGTAGATGACTTTAAGAAGGATATAAATCCCCAGGTGCTCCATCAGAGCTGCTACACGTCATATGTCTAGTTTTCGAAGAATGTTTTACTCTGTGAAACTGATAAAACAGTTTGTATTATTCAATGATGAAAGAAATACAGACACTGGTCTCTTTAGGCCACAGATGTATGAACATATACAAAAAAGACCTTATTCTACATACCTGATCGTAGTTGTCATGACCGTGGAAGAAAGGCTCCTTTCTGAAGATCATGCTGGCGAGCATGCAACCCAAACTCCACATGTCCAAGCTGTAGTCATACATCTATAAATAAGATAGAGTTAAAATGTTTGAACTGACTCCATGGCTGCATTTAACAAAAGTAAAAAACAATTGTCTCTTCTTTAAAACTTTAAATTGTCATTTTGACAAACTACGTGCATAGAACAGTGTAGGAGGCTCACCTGGTAGTCTACCAACAGTTCAGGTCCTTTGAAGTACCTGGATGCCACTCTGACGTTGTATTCCTGGTTTGGGTGGTAGAATTCTGCCAAACCCCAATCGATTAGGCGGAGCTTGAGGATTATAAAAAACAATAAACGTGAATATATATTTCATTATTTTTATGCGTTTAGCCGGTGACGCAGTAAAGAAGGCGAAACATGATCAGAATAAAAAATGGTCAGCATGTGAGACAATACCTTTCTGTGTTCGTGATCAATCATTACATTGTGTGGCTTGACATCTCTGTGCATAATCCCCATACTGTGGCAGTAATCCAGAGCCTTTCAGAGAAAAACAAGAAGGAGATATACTTTGAGAATAAATACTTAATGTTAAACTGATATAACGTTTCTGGCAATTTGCAAACAACTAAGGCAGTCCATAAAATTGAGGGAAAACTAAGTGCAAAAGCCGTTTCTTACCTTTAGGATTTCGTACATGTAGAACCGTATGTCAAAGTCAGATAGGGTTTGATACAATTGCTGTAAAAAAAACAAGATGTATGAGCCATTTAAAAACAAAAATAATAATAATATTAGCATATCTAAAATTATGCACTGGGTTTTACCTTGAAATCTGTGTTGTTCACATGTTCAAAGACCAGAGCAGGGGTTCGGGACTGAAAGGACAAAGAGAAATAAATGTATGCATTAAAACCATGTACCTACAGTATTATACATGTACTAAATTGTTACATTGCAAAAAGGGAGATCAAAATTACCACAGGATCCTTGACGATATCTAACAGTGAGATGATATTTGGGCCACCCCTCAGATTCTCCAGGATCTTTATTTCTCTCTTAATTTTCTTTTTTTTGACCGGCTGTGAACAAAGATAATCTTGTTAGTAAATTAACTAGAGGTGATAAATATTACAACTATGACCGTTAAATTATCAGGATACTCAATTGATTATTTCCATACCTTCAGTATTTTGACGACCACTTTTTCATTGTTTGTGATGTTTATGGCTTCAAATACTTCACTATATTTGCCTCTCCCTAGTTTTCTGACTAGCTGATAGTCGTCTTGGTTCCTAAAAAAAACAAAAACACGATCAACAACGATGACATGGCTTACCTAACAAAGCAAAACAAAAACAACTAACTATTTCCCTTTGACTTACCCCCATTCAACAACATGGGACTCATAGTCCCAATATTCCCTAGGTCTCTGTGTGTTTACATCAGGGTAAACTCGAGAGCGGCTTGGGACAGGGCCAGACATATTCTACACAGGATCTTCTCTTAATCTCCTAAAATAAAATAGATAATGTAAAAAAAAAATGGTTACATATAATCACACATTCCGTATACAACAGATCAAGCCAATTAAATAACATTCCGTCTACTGTATAGCACTAGAGGACATCCTATAACTACACAAAGGTGATAAGGTACTTTAATTATAAGGCAACACGATACCTGGGAGGTTCCCTCCAGGATGATGGTGATAGATGAATTGAAACAGGAGCAGTTGAGATGCCTTTATGGTAAGAAAGCTACAAGGGCACACATATAAAAACAGACCATTAGCATTCTACAGTCAAACCAATAATACAAACAAATATGAAGTATTTAAACTGAGAAATGCTAATCAAAGCAAACAGATACATATCAATATTTTAATTAACATGAAAATGTTTCCCCTCCAGTTTCACAGGATGTTGATTTGAGTTTCAAATGAAACTGCATATGTTTCATGTGAAAGGCAATAGGTAGTTAATGAAAATACAACAAATGCTATTTTAATAACACAGGTATAACAGGTGTATTGAGAATATATAGTATTATACATGTTAGTGTCCAAATAATGTTGCTTATGAAATATAGAGACCTGAATGTTAAATGGGGGCATCCAACCAGTCTAATCAGGAGGTACAGGGCTCAATACAGTCATCACTGGGGGCTACACCAAGGCAGTATCTCCTGATGAAAAAAAGACAGAAAGTAGGTTGATTAAAATCAATGCTGTCAATTAAGCAAACACGAACAAACTGTGAGCTATCTATGTATGCCAGCCAATCAGCTCGTAGGGCTACATTAGATTATTGGGTTTAATAAAGTAATCTAATCGAAAAATGGTTACTCCGGTATATATTCAGTTGTAGCTAGTTCGCCCGCTAAATAGTTTAATGAAAAGGTGAGTGTACGCAGAAACCCTCTGTGGCCCAGGGCCTGTACAAGTGCAGTGAAGCTAGCTGCTAGCTCTTAGGCAACCGGGCAGCTGGTCGGGCTGCTAGCGAGTTAGCATTAGCTCGCCAACAGCAGAGGGAAAAGCCGGTTGGAAAGTCACAACTATATTGCGGCTAAATTATGGGACTATAACGGAAATAGTTAAACGCCACGCGTCCAAAAAGGTCAAATAATCATTATAGGGGCTATTATTGACGTACAGCTAAACAACCAGCCTCGAGAAATATATTTCCTAAAGCTAGAAAGTGCTAAGCTAACAGGCTAGGGGAGTGAATAGCCTGCTGGCTGGCGAGGCAACTGACTGACAACGCCTTGAAAAAACCTCCTAAAAACACCGTGATCGAGCAGTAAAAGGGCACCGCGGTTGTGTTACATGTTCACAGCTTTTCGACACGTATAAAATACTCAAAAGCAGTTCCCTACCTACGACAATTTGTGGTTAAATAACACGATTACCTCTCAGCGTTGTTGGGACGTCAATATGGCGATGCTTGGGATCAAGAGCTTAGTGCGAACAGCCTTTCCCGCAGAGGGCGCTCTCCCTTTTTTCTCTTTCATGGGGGAGACTGTAGCACCCTCTGCCACCAACAGGTCTGATTGAGGCAGAAACTTTTATCTGCATGCGTCTGTAGGCATGCAGATGATTCGGCCACATCTCAAATATTTAGTCAGTGGATCTGATTTGTATAGCCACACGAAGTGTTCATTTCCACTCGCAACATGCGCCATTAACCACCTCTCTGGCCCTGCAAAGATTGTTAGGGGCAGTCAGATATGATTCAGCATGGTTAATATAGTAGTTTAGTTGAGAAGCCTGGAGCACGAGCAGGCATACACACAAGACTGCAATTCAAATAATTGTGTAACTCACTGCTTTTAATCACTGCGTTATTGTGCTCTCCATGTCAGGATGTTTCTATCAAGAGGCAATTCTATGGACTGATGCTCAGTCAAGGGCTTGGGCCTGTTTTTGAAAAGCTCTTTGTTTGGGTTCACTGTTCAAATGGACAATGGTAAAACAGTGATGGAAAACAATGCATGTTGTGTGGCATCATTTAAAAGGCTACCTCAGTCATAGAAAAAGCCTGGGGCATTTCCCTGAAGAACCCACCAGTAATCAACACATAAAGGAGCGAAAGACGACTCCATGAGTTTGAAGGTTGAGAACATTTGTTTCCTTCTTGATTTGAGATAATGAGATAATGGACCCCCTGTAAATTATTTCTGTAGCCAAATTGTTACTTCTCTGCCTGGAAGTCATGCGCTGTTAGACAAACAGAAAAGGTCTTTGACTACTATATCTGTTACATATTTTTAGCATATATAATTAACTTGGAGTGGAGACCTATTAAAAGTAAAAATGCAGGATAAGCGGTAGTTCAAAACAGTACTCTTGCCGACAAACAGTGGATACAGCTGAGGACCAAAGTCAACAATGAAGCAGTAAGTTGTTTTTTTACAATATAATTAATGTATTTTTCATCAAATCCGTCAATGAAATATATTTCAATTACCAGCTGAAATTGACATAGCTATACAAATCCACATAAACATGTATTTCAACCTTGAATTGATTGCAGTTTTATTCGTTTCAGCTTAATGTGTCTACTTCTTCCATTTGCAACTATGGTGCTTACTGCCCCAATCAGAGGTAAACCAACCTGAATGGAGAACAAATTACCTCGTTTTGTGTTTATATCACTTTTGTAAACATTTCAGATTGCAGATTTAGGACGTCGGAAAGATAGATGTTGGATCTTTCTTTCTCTCTTTTGAAGCGCGAAGAGAAAAAGGGTTAAGCAATCTATATGGTGAGATTACTTTTGTCAACTTTACTGTTTGTTCTTTTTTACGAGCAAAATAGTTAGATTACTGCTTTTTGAAACAAGATAAATAGCTGCATACTACTGTTGCAAAAATGATATTCAATAACTAACTAATATTCTTCTCATAGATACACTTGGCACAACTACCGAAAAGGCCATTCCTGCAAATACAACAGGTGTGTGATTCAAAATGTTGCTTTCAGGTACAATCAGATAGTTTCAGTTTTAAAACAGGAAGGCCTTGTCTCACCAGATCCTCAAAGTACTTTTTGTTCCCTATCGTAAATGCGAGTTTCAAAGACCAGGTCGCAAAAGACACAAAAACCGAACAGAGACATATAGTATTTGTGAAGCTTTGTCATTGAGATATATCTTCAGGGTGTACAAGCACCTTTGACACTATTTGGTTGTTACCATAAAACACCCTGGTGATTATAATCTTGTTTTGTTTCATGTTTGCAGAATACCCTATACCTAAGAACGAGCAAGAGTCTGAAGGTACATGTTTTTCCTTTTTGTTGATGAAAGAAATACACAGTAAAGTACAGTTATTAGCACTATACAGTATATGTGTATTTATAAGTACGTTTGTTTTAAACATGGTATTACACATGCCTCATATGTAAATACAACACAGCTCCTGATTATTGGAACTTGTCACATCTTTATTTTTACATAGCTGCAAACTCAGTCACAGAAAGGTCTGAGGCTAAATCTACAGCGAGTTATGGCAGCAATGGATTTACAGGTATGTGCATGGGCTTCCCAATGTCTGTTGTTTGTTTTACTGTATAATTAAGATGTAACAATAAAAGGAATCATGAATCTTGAATGTTATGTACACAATTACGCAGAAGTTGTAGCAATAACTTTGACTTTTCCCAGATGCATTAAAAGGCCTTGACAGTGATGTGACCAAGTATCCCAAAGCTGAGGAGAAATATGCAGCACCATCGGGGGATAAAACCAATGTGGGTTCAATGGATCTGAGCAGCGTGCCGGTTCAGGGGAGCAGGGAACAAAGTGGGCCACACGAGAAACAAAAAGCAAGCGGTGAGGAAGGAGTGATGGTGGAGGCTCAGGAGGTTGAACATTTGTCAGGAAAACCAGTTGTTTGTTTGAGTAAAGACAGAGTGACTGGTAGTGTCCAAAGAAAGGCAACACCAGGAAGAGTTCATGGGTTGAATGGGATGCTGGCTCCAGGCCCAGGCAGAGTGCCGCTGGATTGGGATAGTTTGGAGTACCACAATGGCAGACCTGCTCCAGTGGGCATCAGAGGAGATCCAGACTATGATGGTAAGACCCTGCGCTTATTGAACAAGATGTGTTTTTCCAAGAATTATCTTCTGAACAATTAAAGGGTTAACC
Organism: Gymnodraco acuticeps; assembly: GCF_902827175.1. NCBI lineage: Eukaryota > Metazoa > Chordata > Actinopteri > Perciformes > Bathydraconidae > Gymnodraco > Gymnodraco acuticeps. The sequence goes on along the minus strand of NW_022990583.1, from coordinate 1,486,934 downwards.
ATTTTTTTAAAATATTCCTACAGAAACCAGAGAGTTTATGAGCCATGAAATGTATCCAATAGGTAAGAGGAGTTTTCTTCCACAAGTGAATATTGTAAAAACATTGTTTATAACTGATATACTGTATACAGAGCTTTCATGACAGAATGGTAATTTCTTATGTATGCTTTAGTTCCTCCAGAGCAGAGCCCCAGTACCTTCGCTGTTCCAGCAAAGATCAGAGCCACCGTATGATCAGAGGTGTGTTTGCAATGCATTTTAATGAGACAAATGCATTTAATTTAGTATGTCATCCCTGTCTAATTATTAGACATTTGTTTTTTATAGATCTTGCTTTGTCATTCTGGTATGTATTGTTGAATACCAATTGTTTTTCTCGATTTTTCCTGATTCTATTTCTTCCTCATAATGAGTCAGGGGCTGCCATCTGTTGAGTCATAGGAGGCGGACTGGCTGTTTCCCAATTCGGGGGCTTTTTCATCTAAATGTAGATGTTTTTTCTTCTTTTTTTCTTAAATAAATAAACAGGTTTAAAAAAACAAAAACCGTGTTAGACTAGAAACTGGTTAAAACTGCTACAGCATGATATTTGGTTGAAGATTGTAGTTTACATTTTAAATCTAAATGTACTGAAAATCTGTCTTTTGTCAGATCTCTGTATTTGTTAACTGTCATGTGAAGATGTGAATATAATCGTGTGAAATACAGAATAAAAGAACAAGTACATAATGTATCTTAATTATTTTTCTTGTTTTTAAAATGTAGTTTAATTTACAATTGGTTAAATAGAAAATATATAATTTGAAGACAGCTTAAGATTTACAAAAAAGCAAAACAACATTATTAAATCATGCAAAACATATAAATGTAACGATTGTTATTACATATAATGCTGCTGGAGTTTAAGGAAACAAGAGGAGTGTTTTCCAGTTATAGCTAAGGCATTGCTGTTTTTTTTATAGTTCCTTTGTTTCATTTCCTAAACTGCTGAAGATCGCTGTACACATCTGATTGGATTCCATGTAACTCCTACAGAAAAGTCAAAACAATTCATTATGGAAACACAAATGATATGATATAACAGTTTAAGTATCTGTAAGGCTTACATGATGAAATAGTTCTGCTTTACCTGGTAGGGAGATTCTGTGAGTTCTGTTGCCATTTTCTTTGAAACTGATGATGTTGGTGGATTTTTTTTTCCTGTTGAAGAGGGTCATGTTACTGCCCGTCTGCCATGTAATACCATAGAGCCTACTCAAAATAAGCAGCAATACACATAAAGATAGTGCTCACCATCACGAGAATCCCACTTCCTCCTTTTCTTGATATGAGTTGCAAAGCAGAACACAGAAATCATGATGAAGATGGTCAAGAGGATGTCAGAGGCGATAATGCCAATTACAGAGCCCATATTTATCAGGTAACAAGAACCACAATCTGTAAAAAGGGCAAAGACATAGAGTTGTAACACACAATCAAAATACAACAACAGAGGCAAATGTTTAAAGCTTTAAAGATACCTTGCTGTCCTTCTGTGGATCCTGAAAGACAGAAAGTTATTTAAACTTTACTTAATAACAACAATGCCTGTGACTTAATTGCTTCATTATTCACTGTTAAAAACAAATTAAGAACACCACTCACCAAAATATGAACCCACAATACAAAGGGCGTCAGACATCTTCTTTATGTTGGTTTCTGGCAAGAGAAGAAATGAGCGATTGAGGGCCAGCGGTCCTACAGCTCTCTTTTGACGGGCTGTGTCGATGCACCCATAAGCAAAAAGCCAGAGGAGGTTTCATGAAAAACGGTCCTGACTCGCAGCGGTGTGAGGGTTTATCAGCATGTGACTGCATATACAGGAGGAGGAGGGAGTCCTCTGAGAGAAGAGGAAGCGGCTGTTTCTCTGTATTGTCACTTATGTGAGGCTGGCAGGTGTAATACATACAATCAGCAATTCCTCCACTGTCACATTTGATTGAAGATTCAGGCCTTCTTTTTGACTTTTTAAGAGTTTGTTAATTATATAAATTAACGTTCGCAAGAGATGCCAAGATAAGGAGCTGAATTAGGTCAGTTTCACACACCTGCAGTTTCTGCTGAAATGCATGTGATCATATCACCAAATAAAGCACTTCCTGCATGACCTGTGGTTCACAACAACGGGCGGTTGGCCACAGTCACTGCTACCTAGTCTGTGAGCCAGTGTTAAACCACACGTTTATCTCCAATGCTGATGTCCTCTCAGCGAAATGAAAGTACTTTCATTGCTTCTTTTATGTTACAGTTGTCCGAATATTTCAAATGGTTAATGCATTAAACAAATACTTAAAATACTCAACAGAAGTAGTACATTATAAAACAATTGGATATAAAAGATTATTAAAACTATTTACATTTCTCGGCTAGGTGACCCAATTACAAAAACACCAATCAAAATAATCCATATCGTTTTTTAAATTTAGAAATAATAGTAAAAGAGGACTTATGTGATTTTTTAAAGTTATAAATATCTTGCAGCAGCAAAACCAATTGGACCCTTTTCACTCTCTTCATCTTGATCTTATAAAGCGTACATAATAATATAATAATACCATTATTGTAAAAATGTGTTGAGTGGTTTTATTATGCTTGATTAATAATATAGTAATACTTACAAATGGGTCACAAACCCTAGCTTAGAACAGCTTTTGTTTTGCCAGGCTGTGAAAGATGCCTCCTTCTCTTTTTCAAACAGGACATTTAATTATATTTTTTGCTCGTTATTTCCTAAAAAAAGATTCCTCCTTACAGTTGTTTGATCTTCCGGAAAAGAGCTGTAAATCAGCTAGAAGAAAAATCAACTCATTAACATTTATAATCAAAAACAGGATTGAAAATAATCTTTAATGACCTTCATGAAAATGAACGAGTCACCTGCCAGATGTTTAATAAACTGGCTACCAAAAAGCATTTTTAATATAATATAATATATCAAAACATAATTAGCTGGACTTGAACCAGTGACCTTGTTCTTATACAGACAGAGTATTGGATGCCCCCAGGTGAGGGCTGAAATACTTTAGTTTATTATCACTTAGAAAATCCAACAAGTGAGGTGCAATTGCTGGATTTCAAAGGGAGATTAAAGGTGGGGTAGGTACATTTGAGAAACCGGCTCGAGATACACTTTTTGTTATATTGCATGGAATGCTCTTAACATCCCGATAGCAATGAATATCTTAAGTGCTTTAACAAAAAATCCATAGAAAAAATGTCATCTGTGGAAGCCGTAGTACTGTAAAAAGCACGACCAATTATTTTATCCGGCCCGGCTAAAATAACTGGATGGCCTACCTGCCTGTCAGCCTTCCATCTGTGCACAAACTTATCTCGTGCCCTCATTGGTCATGTGCGCGTTCGTGTGTGTTGGAGGCGGGGCTCTGTAAGGAAGTGGAAGATTTTTTCCGGTTGTATATTTTCAATTTCTAGCGCAATCGAGCTGGTTTCTCCAAAATTACCTTCCCCACCTTTAACTATAGTTCTTGTTGCCATCCACAAGAAAGTGGATAAACAATGAATGCATGGTCCCAGAATCGAACCTTGAGGCACTCCACGGATCATTGCCGCTGATGACAGAACATGAGACAAGTGTTTATTTTTTCCTCAAAATTAGATAGTGTCTAAATAAAATGAAATGGTATCAAAAGATGCCCTGAAGTCCAATCACACAGAACCAGGTCAGCCAACGTTGAGCAATAGCAAGCTGAGGGAAATTCCTCATGCACAACAACCCTGCAACAACTTTCCAAATGTTTTGAAAGAATTAAGTGGTTTGGCTTTTAACCACACAATCCTATTCTATGGTTGTTATTCTTGTGGTTATTTAAGAGTGATTCCATGGCATAAACTAAACCATTGTGAACCTACAGAGGAGGTAGGTCAGACTGATATTTCAAAGATATTAAATTGGCTTTGGTCAACATGCATGCTCTTCATGTTTCACGGAAATGGCAGCCAGCAGTTAGACCACATCACCTTCAACAACACACAGCTCAACTCAACAGCATTCATGCAGGATCTAATCAGGTGTCCTGTTAGTCACACTGCTCAAATGTCACTTTGGTACAGAGTGATACAAAAGATGAGAATAATTTGTGAGTATAAATGAAGCTGACAAACAGAAAACACCATGTTACTAAGTAAACACGTACAAAGGCACACTGCTATTATTTATTAGACTTAACAAAAATGCTCTTCCTGTGTTTTATTTAATGTACTCATGTACTGATGTGCAGAATTATTATATTATCAGCATTCCTTTTAATGCATTATCCATTTGGTGGCTTGTACGATTCTACACTAAAAACATCTATCTAAAATCATTTGATCTGTCTTTTATGTTTGTCATCACTCGTATCTTTACAGATATTTAAAAGGAAACTTCAGGGGCCTAAAGGGTTAAAATGACAGTATTTAGACATGTTGCTACCTAAAGTGAACTGCAGAGGGTGCTGTATTTGTAAGAGTGCCAACATTTCATGAGCTGGTTAGCATTCAAACATATTTCACAAGGCTGGTGAATTTGATGTACCCCTTTAAAGTTTTCTGTGACAGACACACCTCTCATTTACTAGGGTTTGCAACATAAGTGTGTTAAATAGTACTCTTTATAATTAACAAAAACTGAAATGTGTTTTAGACAGTTGTGTTTATTGCAAAAGAGTTGAATTCATATACTGTTACATTAATATATTCTAACATCTTGCAATACACTAAACAGGATCTAAGAAACTGAATGTAATTTCATCTTTAGATTAGTTCTTGCAGTTGGCCCGGACATTCATATATACTTTGTTAGCTGGGAAGACGAAAAGAAAGACACAAAGAGAGTAATTAGTATTTGACAATTCAAATTTAACAAAGTTACACTTCATTTACTGAATCTCACAACATTGCAGATATTCGCACACAACAGAAACAGATTTAAGCCTCATTTCCTCACCATTTTCTCTCTTCTGATGCCTTAAACTGGCACATCGGTAGGTGACAATGACAATGATAAGGGTCAGCAGCACATCAGCACAGATGATGCCTGCTATTGTCCCCGGCTCGATCCTGTAGCAAGACACTGTGCTCTCTGGCAAGCAAACACACACACACAAAAACACACGCACACAAAAAAACACACACAGACAGACAGAAAAGAGTGGGATGGAAGACTTATAGGCCCAGACTGAATGAAAAAAAATGATTCATCAGGTGTTGTTGTCTAGCTTTATATTTGTGTTTTGCTTGTTTTATTAAATGACAAGTTTCATACAAATGTAATTTACGAGTTGCGTTGTGTTGTACATACCAGTGAGCGCCACAGCCAGGTCTTACAGGAAGGAAAAGAAACAGAGAAATGAAGCACCAGAGATTTAACATTTTTATTTTTGCACACGGCAACACCTCTGTCAGTTCACGGAAGCTTCCGACGTGCAAACATTTTTGTGGTTTCATTTTCCTGTGCAAGACCACCTTAATTTCTGAGTGCATGTAAGAGAGAAAATACATGTACTTACTGCACAGAAAAAACAGGACAATGATATAGTTGTATGCCATTGTATGTCGACTCAGTTTTGGATTTCTGAAAGACAAAAGGAGAACAAACTTTGTTGTGTGTTAAATACTTCAATAAGATACAAATGCATTTAATAAACACGATAATTTCATATTCTTCACATATGGTTGTTTGTGATTTCAGTGTCAAGTGTCAAAGCTACAGTAGCCTATATCACCTAAACCGTTTGAGACACTATTTTATTTTATTTTTTGCACTAATAAATGAACGACTGCTGTATACGAATGAGTCAAACACTTCTGCGTAGGCATTTCACAGAAACGGAAAAAGACAATAGAAAATCATTTAATTCTTGAATGAGCTCTCTTAAAATCATTTAAATATAGATAGACCAAGCTCTCTGTTTTATGATACATTTGGAATACACACTCACAGTTGTATAAAAAATAAAGTTTTCCACCCAGAGATTCTGGTTGTTTCTTTAATCTCAAACTACATAGAAAACCATTTTGATTAGACTTGACAGATATTTAATGGCTAAACGTTTTGGATGAGGAAGGGGGACTCGGCTTGATTTAAGATTCTCTTACCTGTTCTCGTTGGGCTGATCTGCTGCATAGAATCCAAAAGATGATGTAATTCTTGTTTCCCATTACTTTTCACTTTTGACGGCTGACGTCAGATCACTTTCTTTCCTCTGGGGTGCCGAAACACTGCCTGTTTGTCTCTGTTTGAACTCAATACAGGTTGCATGATCTGATGGGGAAAGAGCCATTATAATAGAATATAACACACTTGAATATCCCAAAGAAGTGTATCTTTGACTTTACACTCACAATAAATAAAATAAAGTACTAAATGCACATGTTGTTGAAAAATATACTCTATACTGTGTCATAAGTAAGTAATTAATGTAAGAAAGTGTAAACATCAATCTAAAATGAAAAAATAAAAACTAATAAAAGTATGAATATGCAGTAGATTGATCAATTTCAGTCATTTTTATTACCTCACTGGATATAAATGAATGATAAATATATACGTTTGTCACGTAATTGTTGCAGGTGGTAGTTTTGTCGCATTAGTTCATTTATAATTAGAATTTATAACCTTATCCCACAAAGTAATTAGAAAATAAAGCGTAAAATAAAATACATTTGAGTAAAAAGTACAACGTTGGCTGGTAGGAAATATAGGAGGAATTATTCAATCAAAGTACACATATCTCCAAATAAAACTTAAGTACAGTATTAGTTTAAATAATATAGTTAATTATATTACAATACTAGAAATTATAGACATTACACTTACCATGAGGCAACATCAATTGTAACACAAGTATATTCAGTATTACACTAAACCACACAGTAAACAGATGTACACAAACTGCATGTCTATTACTGCCATGTGAGTTTAGAATATCAACAAATCTAGGTAAAAGTTTTAACTTTACAAAGATCATAAATCATTGTTAGAGAAATCATTACGACATTAAGGCGTTAAAGAATGTGTAATGTTTAAATGCTATCCCATGGTTCATTCATGCTTTTACAATGATTTTATCAAACACATTGCCTCAATTAAATGTCACCCGGATCATCCTCAAGGGGGCAGTCAACCTTTGTTTTCATGATTTGATTCTGTTGATTCAATTTAAAAATGTAGACCCCCTCTGTGGTAGTCTTTAGTTTCATTTCAGCTCATCAGTGTTTCTGTCTTGTAGTAGATTGGGTCTTACACGTTGTGACAGTAGATGGAGCTGTGACACTTGTATCACTTCAAAGATTGATGCCTTTGAAACTAAAACAAATGTCACACACTGTTTTCTTCATTTTATCCGCAATTTTTTTATCAACGTCCAATCTCATGTTAAATATTGCAGGCTAAATTGGGGAAAGAAACAATGTAAAAGATAAATAGTGTTCATTAATGGAGATATTATATAGAAATGTACAATATACCGTAATGTATTGCAGATACTTTATGAACACATATTTATAAATCCACACTTCATTCACACCAACGCAACTCCGGTTCAAGCTCCGTGCTAGAGATTTTTAGGTTCAGAATCGGTTCTTCGGTTTAGCTCCGGCTCTTTTCACACCGCCCAGAGTCCGACTGGTGCTGCGTCATTGCGTCATCGTTTGCGTCATGATGTAACCGTTTGCGTGCCTGCTTCATAAAGCCAAACCGCGCGGAAACCCCTCACAGCTGACACCGACAACAACAACAATGGCCGATTGTGCTCCAGCTTCCTCTGTACCTCTTCAGAAGACCAGATTCCCAGTAGGTAGCTGGTCTCTTCAGTGGACCACTGCTGCTTGTTAAGTTTCTCCATCGTTGTGTACAAACTGGATAAAACGCCGGCTTTTTGTTGTTGTTCAGGAGTTGATCCCGCCCCTGCCCCCGCCCCCGCCCCCGCCTCGACGTAAGCGTGACGTATGCGGTGCTTTTGCTCTGGCCGGACAATTTTTTGGTGCTCGAAATGAACCGGATTCCGGAGCTAAGAGGCTGCTCCGCTGCCGTGTGAACAGGAAAACCTGGTGCTTTTCAAGCTCCAGCTCCGAACCGGCCCTGAAACACCGTTGGTGTGAATGAGGTAGGTTCCGAGACACAAACATCCATAATAAATACTGAACACGAAAAAAACAAGTTACATATTGTTTCAAGCTAAGCTAAGAGTAAATCTGATGGAATGATTGTAAAATCAGCAACCCTGAATGTGTCATACAGGGAGAATTTTAGAAATGTGGAGAATATGAACATTTTTACATTCTCTACATTTGAGATCAATTCACCAATTTACATTCATAATGTTTATAGGAAATCAAAATGATGGTGTGTTATTGGAAGTTATATTACCCAGCAGTTTAAAGTAAAAGTAATTAAAACCAAATGTACCATCTTTGGGGAATAAAATGATAAACTGAAGTTCCAATAATGTTTCAATAGTCACAATCCTTAAATCAAGGTTTCTCCAAAATTAAGACTTTACTTTTTGTGTTTTTAGTAGTCTATATTTTCATGCTAACACTTTTGTAAAGAAATGTTACTGGTAATTAAGTCACTGAAGTCTAACACACTCATTTCTTTCCAGTTTCATAATGTTAATACAAAATGATATATACTGTATATATAAATGTCCAATGATTTACCTTTGAAACAAAGGTAACAAAGGCAACAAAGGCTGCAAGAAGGAGTCAAAATATAAAGATTTTTTGTTAAAGAAAAATAAATAAAAATCTCCGAAATCTTAGAACATGTCCTCACACGTTACCGTTATCTAAAACAAATTCTGCTCATCCTACTTTTTCTATGTAATCTTTAAACTAACTAACTAACTAACTAACTAACTAACTAACTAACTAATATGTTTTTACAATAGGATGCAATATGTAAATCAAACCAATGCATTTGTTGAAGTATATTAGCCTGAACCAGCTTCAACATGAACATCTTGTAGCAGGGCCGTCCCTGGGCAAAATGAGGCCCCACGCAAAGTTATATGATGAGGCCCTCTGTTTCGCGAGCGTCGACGGGGGGGTGCTAGTGGAGCCTCGCAGCGGCGAAACCGTGCCGCGCCACACTAATTGCACCCCATAAGCGCTGAGGTGCGCCGCATTTTCGACTCAGTTGAGGCACCCTCCGCAAGATGAGGCCCCCTCCGCAAGGTGAGGCCCCACGCAGTCTGCATGATCGGCCTGTAGGGAGGGACGGCCCTGACTTGTAGTATAAGTATGTGTCACTCACTACCCATATGAAAATAGAAACCTATAGATGGGAGCCATTCTGCATAATAGGTACTTTTTCATTTGATAAAAAAAAAAAATTCTGATAAAATCTGTGCTTTCAAATATTACACATTATCCATCCATCCATCCATCTTCTCCCGCTTATCCGTGGTCGGGTCGCGGGGGTAGCAGTTCCAGCAGAGAGCCCCAAACTTTATTTTCCCTGGCGACATCAACCAGCTCTGACTGGGGGATCCCAAGGCGCTCCCAGGCCAGCGAAGAGATATAATCCCTCCACCTGGTCCTAGGTCTACCCCTTGGTCTCTTCCCAGCTGGACGTGCCTGGAACACCTCCCTAGGGAGGCGCCCAGGTGGCATCCTAACTAGGTGCCCGAACCACCTCAACTGGCTCCTTTCGACGCGAAGGAGGAGCGGCTCAACTCCGAGTCCCTCCCTGATGACCGAACTTCTCACCTTATCCCTAAGGGAGACACCAGCCACCCTGCGGAGAAAACCCATCTCGGCCGCTTGTATCCGCGATCTCGTTCTTTCGGTCATGACCCATCCTTCATGACCATAGGTGAGGGTACACATTATACTATTCATTATTTTTAATAAAATGATCAAAATGGTTCAAAATGATGATTGATATTTTCTGTTTCTGTTTGTTAATAAGAACTAATGCAGTTCTTGTTAATAAGTGTTCATCATATTTCATGTGTGTACTCTGGTTGACATAACAGAGTGTTGCTTCCCCTTTGCAGAGGGTGTGTCTTGCAGCTGGGAGCGGCGAGTGGAAACAACGTGCTCTGTGTGTACATCAGGCAGCGATAAGACAACAAGCCCGCAGACCTCATCACAGAACATCACAGATCCCCCGGGCGCTGTCAATCATCATTCAACAGACTGGTGACAGAGAAGACCACCTCTTAACGATTCAAGGCTAAACCGTTTCTGACATGCACTTTGATAAATGTAAGTACTTTCATTTTGTTAATCAGTGTCAAAACACACATTTTATCACTGGTTTTATTATTATTTTCACTGAGTGCAGCTTTATACTTTAATGTTGAATGTTTTAATGTTTAATTGAACTATTACTAAGTTTTCTGGACAACATACACTTTAATATGTTTAGTTTTTATTAATTTGTTATTGTGTTTTTGGCAGCATTTCAATGAAAAGTCATTTAAACCTTGATTATATTTAAAGCCTAACATAACACATCCATACCTCGAACATCAACGCATATTTCATTTCACATTATTTGGGAGTTTGGATGTTAAATGTGACTGATCTCTTTAACTGTGTTGTAAAGTGAGACTGTGTTTCATAGCCAATATATCTATTTTATATTAGATATATATTTATTGATGAGTGCAGCTGAGTGATACCCTCAGCCTTTCTCTCAGTTTACTTTGAATGACAGCTTGATTCTGGAGAATCCAAGAGTCCAGACATCATTTGGGGAAACCCTAATACGCCCCCACCCCTGCAGGCTTGTTTCATTTCCCCTTTAAATTATTGCCATACAAGCAAAATGTGTGACGTAACAGCTCAACTTTCTTTGATCGTGCCCTCTTTCGCACATGCCTGACTGATCACATTATTTTGAAATGCTTGCAAAGTTCTGTTAAACCACAAAATGAGGAAATTGGCACTGTGCTGCTTTTCTGTTTCTCTCTAATGCGAGCCAAAAGAGAAAGGTCGTCGGAATCCCCAACCTCCCACGCACATGAGTCAATGTCCAGGGGTTTCCAGTGCTCTTATTTGAATATAGCACAGAGTAGCCCAATGCAGTGTGTGGGCAATAACCAACATGTGTGTGTGTGTTTTCTCTTTTAGAGAAAGCATTAGAAGCCACTATCATCTAGTTTCTCTCTTAGTTCTATCAGCTGGTATTTACTGTTTGACTCAGATGTGTAGTTGCATGTTGCAGCATTACATCATCTGTAAAAAGGCCACAGGTGGCATTTAGGTGTAAAGATCAAATGAGTCAGGTTGAGTTACCTATAGTGGCACCTTCTGAACTTGAAAATGAAACTTGGTGTCACTGAAATGTACTTTCTGATGATTAAGTGACCTTTATGGTGCGGTGGGGGCAGGAGACGCTCAAAGACCTTTTGTTTAGGACAGTTGAAAGTAGAAGTGTGGATTTTGAGAGAAAGACATAGATAGAGAAGGTGTGATAAACTGACAGAAATCTGAACTCCATGAACTCACACTTCTCTCTTGCTGGTGGAATTTGCATATTTGTTTAAGGAAGTCAACCCTCTTTGTATTTGCCTTTGGGAATAGAGCAGTGTTGTCCCTGTGCAGTCAACATTCACAAGAGAAATGATAAAAGAACATGTCTCTTCTTCTTCTTCTTCTTCTTCAAGACATGTAGATGCATTAGAAAGCACAAGGCGACGTCACGTGTGTGGGTAACGTGCCAGTGTCAAACCAAAGGCAGGAAGATGTGGTTCTGTCAGCGTAACGGAGCGAGACAGGAACATGTCATAGAAAATAAGCAGTGGTAATCCCATGCTCAAGGTTTTCTGATGAATCTGTCTGGTTTGGCTGGTTTTTCTGTTTTCCTAAAGGAGGAGGTTTCTCAGAGCTTTATCTCATATCTCCAGTTCCACACACAGGGCGGAAATATCACTTTCACGTGTGGTGAGAAGCTGTCGAGGAAACTAAAGAACCTGTACGGTCACACCATGTCAGCTGGAAACATCTGTGTTCTGTTTTGTAATATTTTGTTCCTGTTTTACTCACCTGTTAGATGGAAATTATACTTTTTTGTTATCAGCAGGGGAAACATACTCATATATAATGGATATGATGTAGAGGAGCAGAAATGACTTCATGGAGAAACTGAGCAGGCAATATAAAAACAAACTAAGCATTTATTCAGACCTGCATTACTTTAAATATAAGCTTGCAACATAATAAATATCTTATATTTCTATTGTCTCATACTTGTCAGCCTATCTTTTTAGAATTTGGTTTAATGCCATTTTATTGCTTTAATATCTTTATATATTGAATTTGTTTAATTATTGCCTCAGCTTTTGTTCTTAAAGCAACCAAAAAAACAACATAATTTGTTGGTTATAAATATGGAATTCTAATGATTTCCGAACTAAAACAAACCAAACTAGTTATTTTGGTTAATCTTATGACATTAGCAGCAGATGATGGATAATGTAAGAAAACTGTTAATGTTCAAGCTTCTGTTCTTCGCACTCTCCAAAAACATGGAGTTTCAGGCTCTGCTCTTTCCCTCCTCACCTCATACCTGAAAGACCGTACCTACAGGGTGACTTGGAGAGGGTCTGAGTCCGACCCTTGTCAATTAACTACAGGGGTCCCTCAGGGCTCTGTTCTTGGTCCCCTCCTCTTCTCCCTGTACACAAACTCGCTCGGATCAGTCATTAGCCCGCATGGTTTTTCTTACCACTGCTACGCTGACGACACCCAATTCATTCTGTCCTTTCCCCGCTCAGAGACCCAGGTCGTTGCATGCATCTCTGCTTGTCTAGCTGACATCTCTCAGTGGATGTCTGCTCACCACCTCAAGCTCAACCTTGACAAGACTGAGCTGCTCTTCCTTCCGGGAAAAGATTGTCCCACTCTTGACCTAACAATCAACATCGGCACCTCAGTTGTTTCCCCGACTCAGACTGCAAGGAATCTGGGTGTGACCCTAGATAACAACCTGTCCTTCACTGCAAACATCGCTGCTACAACCCGTTGCTGCAGATACACGCTTTACAACATCAGGAAGATACGTCCCCAGCTGACCCAGAAAGCCACGCAGGTTCTGGTCCAGGCTCTCGTCATCTCACGCCTAAACTACTGCAAATCCCTCCTGGCTGGTCTACCTGCATGTGCCATCCGACCTCTGCAGCTCATCCAGAATGCAGCGGCTCGTCTGGTCTTCAACCTTCCTAAATTTTCCCACACCACTCCGCTCCTCCGCTCCCTTCACTGGCTTCCGGTAACTGCTAGAATCCACTTCAAGACACTGGTACTTGCTTACCATGCTGCGAATGGATCTGGCCCTTCCTACATCCAGGACATGGTTAAACCGTACACCCCAGCGCGTGCACTACGCTCTGCATCAGCCAAACGACTCGCTGCGCCCTCGCTGCGAGGGGGACCCAAGTTCCCATCGGCAAAAACACGTGGGTTTGCTGTCCTGGCTCCAAGATGGTGGAATGAGCTCCCCATTGACATCAGGACGGCAGATAGCTTGCACATCTTCTGGCGCAGACTGAAAACTCATCTCTTTCGACTCCACTTCGAGCGTTAGAACTATTAACGAAGCACTTTTATACTAATAAAGGACTGGCTTATCTATAGCCAGTTGAGTAGCACTTTAAATGTTTGGCTCTATGAAACCTGATGTACTTATATGATTCTGTTTTCTTCAAGGTTGTGTCTTCCTGGTCGAATGTAAGTCGCTTTGGACAAAAGCGTCAGCTAAATGCAATGTAATGTAATGTAATGTAATGTTCTATGATATCCATCGTATGTGAGCAAAATATGACAAAAATAGTCTATACTTTTTCGTTTTCAGCGCCAAATGAGAAGCCGTGTTGCACTCTGCCCACAGTGAAGAAACTCTTGGAGCAGAAGAGAAGGCGAGAGACATCGTCTGTGCCCCCCCCCTGCTCTACGGCCAGCACAACTGCTGCTCCCCCAACCACTGCGACAGTAAGTAGGATGCTCAGCTCACTTATAATGACATGCAGATGTGATGCTTTGAATTACATCTCCTTCTTTCTTTTTCAGTTGTCTCTAGCAGAATCATTTCCTTGTTCAGGTAAGAAAAAAAACACCTCAATGAGTCTGACGGCTGCTCTAAATGACATTTCTTTGCTATGTAGAACATGGGCACTTTAGTTAATTTTGAAGCAAGTCTACCTGAACTACCCCGAGCCAATACACATTTGTAGGGATTAAGGAATAATTTGTAAACATAAGTATATATTTGTGACCTGTTTATTGTAAAGATGTAATGGGTTTGAGTGCCAAAGACAGATAAGAGTTGTTTTGGTCTGTTTTGGGGATTCTTTCACAGGAACAAAAAAGTAAAATATCACCAGCCTTGTATCTTTCATTTTCATGTCAAGCCAAGTTTAACTATTACTGACTGAGTCCCCTGTTTTCTAGGTGCATCAAGCAGCTACTCGGACATGGAGGTGAGTTATCCGTGGACCCCGGCACCAGAGTCTTCCGTCCATTTTTACCCCAGCCAGCATGGACCCAGCTACACTTCAGCCTACAGCCTCCCAGCGGCACACGAATATGGCACCCAGCAGCAGCTCCAGGGATTTATAGATACAATGCCCCAGACATATGTAAGAAATCTGTTTGTCATGGGCTTTCTATTAACAAGCTGTGCCTGTGTCATACCTTTATAATGGGTTGACCTTTATGACCTGCATTCTTCTGAGCAGGAGAACCAGATGACATTGGCAGATCCCAGTATGGCGGCGTCTTGGTCAGTCCTGGGTCTTCCTCAGATGACACAGCTGAGTTTTGGTCCGGCGATAGACCCCGCCAAGCTGGAAGAGGCCCGGATGCTTTTCAACGCGATGGACTACAGCAGAGCTACAGGGCAGGATGAGGATGGAGACACGTGAGTGATCATAGGGAATTAGTTATGTTGTTTATATATGTTTCTGTTTGTCTTCTGGTGAGACCCAGAGTTTAGATCAGTCACAAGCTAAAAGTGCCACATGTGCTGCTCAGTAATTCTAGAAAGATGAAGGAAACCAAGATGTCAATGAGTCAGCCGCTCCTGCTCGATTATTAGAAACTCAGATCAAATGTAGACAAATCAACTGTGAAAGGGAATAGTGTGAAATTGGTTGCGGGATTACCACGATTTTCCAGCCTCATTTAAATCTAATTCACTGTGTGCTCTTGTTCTGTCAGCATCCTGCACATCTACACTGCCAAGGGGCTCAGGGAGTGTGCCTATGCTGCTGCAGAGAGGCTGAGGGATGTAGGCAGGCTCGATGCCAAAGAGCACAAGGGAAAGGTAGGAACACTAAATCTTACAAAGTGTACACCTTTTTTGACACAATTCAGTTAAATTACAAATATCAGCACAGGATGATTATTCCTAAAGTTGCATGTTGAATGTGTTTGTGCAGACCGCTTTACTGGTGGCGGTGACGGCCAACCAGCCAGAGATCGTGCAAGATCTGCTGTCATTTGGATCGGACATCAATGCATGTGATGTCAAAGGACAGACTGCCCTTCACCTGGCTGCCCACTACGGTTTACCTGGGGTTCTACAGGTAGAGCAGCAACTGTACAGCATTACGTTTGTATCACAGAACTTTAGAAAACTGAGCTTTCCCGAGCTGACCTTAATGTTTCTTACAGGCAATTCTGTCTAGCAGGCCGTCTGTCAACCTGGAGGCTCGCAATTTTGATGGTAACTTAATGCTGTTACAATGCAATGTTTTGTAACCTTAGCCATACATTATACTGTAGTTTGACCACGTTTTCCAAAGTAAATATCATTAGGGCCTTAATTCAAACATGCGCCTTGTTCTCTGCCTCAGGTATGACTCCTCTGCACTGCGCAGCCATTTCTCACAGTGCCTCTGTGAAGGCATTCCCAAGCATCGGGCTGGCAGATGTTGATCTTCAGACCGTGGCTGATGAGAAACTCTCCTGTGTGAAGATGCTCCTCGAGGCAGGGGCTTCCCTGCTCAGCCAGGTGCGTTTACAGCTCACCTTTTTCTGAATCTCACAGATCTATAGATCTGTCACAATAGACGAATGAATGGATAAGTTAGTGACAAGGTACAGAAACATGTCCAATATGTCAAACCCTGACCTTCAGTCAGTGTGAACGGTTCAAAGGGGAAGTGCCAAAGTTGATCTCACCATGATTATGTCATAGTACTAAATATTCCCCCTGCTCTCACTTTTGTTTTCTCTTACTTGTTTGACAACTAAATGTCAAAGTGTGACTTGTGGATTAATCATGTGTTGTTTTTTTACATCACGTTCAATTCTGCATTTCCAGGAAATCAAAAGCAACAAGACTGTGCTGCACTTGGCTGTAAAGGAGGGAAACATTGATCTGGTGACTTATCTGCTGAGGATTCCCCTGCCAAACATGAAAGACTTTGTCAACTTGAAAGTGAGTCCCAAACAGACACCAAACTCATTTAAACTGGGTATTTAAATATGTATGTGTTTGTGTGTTTATGAAAAAAGTCCAAGCAAAAACTGTGTACATAGCCGAGTACAAACAGTCTGATTCATGCCGCATACTGTCCTTTTACGACACAGGCGCATGGCCACACAGCACTACACATGGCAGCTGGTCTCCATGGTAACCCCCACCAGGAGGATATTCTGCAGCTGCTGCTGCGCAGAGGAGCTGATCCCAGCATCCGCAACCTGGAGAACGACCAGCCAGCCCACCTGCTGCAGATCGGGCCCAGGGGAGAGAAGGTGAGCGGCCCCTCCTCTAACAGGCAGCCAAAGAGTACAGTTCAGTCCTGCTGTTTCAATTCAATACCATCCTAATCTATCTTTTAATTTTTAGCTCAAGCTCATGCTGAAGAAACGAAGTGCTTCGTCTCGTCGACGCATTGTGTCCTTGCAGGACCAGGAATGATAAGAAAAACATGTGACCCTTGGAGGGAATGAGAAGTTACCTCTGTTAAGAAGGGGATTTAAAGTTTATTATTAAGTTGCTTTGGGAGTCTCTGGCCGATATACTGTTAACAAACTAGTTTGGGATATTAATCTTTAGATATAATTCACATTGGATTATTTAAATGATGCTTAAAGTCTATATATGTAGATATATGTTCTACATACAGGGTGAAGTGTTCTGTGTAGGTGTGGCATTTCATTGCAAACTATTATATCCTCCATTGATATATTTTCATAAAATGTTAGTATTTAAATATTTGACTGATTGTAATATTGTGTATTTATTTTTGATCAAATTGATAGTTTAGCTATTTGAAATGAAAGTCTTTTAGTGGCAGCAATGAAAAATAATTAGTTATCTTTAAACAGCAGAATGAGGAAGGTGGAGTAACATTCATTTCTCTTCCAGGCTAAACTCCCAGTCTAACGTTGATTTCTATGAAATCGTTTTTATGATCTCAGGGACAATGTCCCTGAAACCCCTCTGATTCTCATCCAAATCCCCCATCATGATACGTTTTCATATTGATAAACTGAGTGATGGTTCTGATTTCAGTCAGCATGTGTGCTTATGTTAAGAATATGTATGTTAAAGAAATGACAAGAAGCTATCACATTATTTAACTTTTTTTCTGTATGCATCATACCTGCGTGCGTAATATCAAGTAAACATTTTCTTTGTGGGAAAAAGAAACTTGACTGTGTAAAACTAATGTATCTGAAACTGATTGTGACACAGAATGTTCTTATGACAGAGACATTACATGAGTAAGTGCGGTGACTAACTGTACATTTTGGCAATGAGTCATGAATAAAAGTAGAATAGCTGTATTTAAAGTTCCATGTAAATGTTTTGATATTCAGGGCACCATTCGAATATTATCATTTATATGTATCTATTGAAATTAGAAGGATTGAAAATACACAATCCCACCAGAGGATTTATCTTCAGGCCCAATTTTCATTTTCACCAGTTTTACACGTCAAAGGTGAAGGTTTGTTTTTGACTCTAACTAGGTTCCTGTAAAGATAAATGATGATTATGACATTATGATAATAACATTTTCTGATATCAACATCATATTTACATCACAAGTTATGATCATTTCAAGCAACATGATTATTAAAGACAATGATAAAATGATGTCGAGTAGAGGAGATCTTTATTTCAAACAGTGGTCTTGTTTTTTCCAGCATTACAGGTAAAATTGTAATTTTTGCTTTTGAGTTAAAAAGAAGGAATTACTACTAATAAAACACATATAATAATATGAATATACTATGCTAGATATTTCCTTTTAGCATGTTATATTTGGCCATGTGTGGATCTCTTCATTATTCTGTAATGCTAAAAAGTGATTGCGAACGAAAAAAAAAGGCAAAAGACAATTGTAACAATTTATCAATGCATGCAAATCCATGTTTCAAGTTCGAGATTTTGTCTATAAATATTTAATCATGCTCTTAATGTTATTGTTTTATAGACTGTTGTGAGGAATAGAGACATTTGTTTTGCATTTGTTTGATTCAAAGTATTATTTGGATAGAAATGTTGCTCACTTATTGTAAGACTTTCAACAGACTTCAGAGGGAGACGAGAGGGACCCAGGCTATGATGTGTTGTAAAACCCTGTTTATTTCCCATCCAGCTGGCAGAGGTACATTAGCCATAACAGTTTGTGTGAGTCTTCGGTGGCATGGTTCCTGTGACGACTTCCTCCCTTCCAAGTATACACTGCAGTTTCTATACAGTTTGAGGAGGCACTGCACAAGAAAAGGTAACAAATCAGAGCGAGTTGCAGAGTGAAAGTCTGCATTATTGAGTATAAAATGATCCTGAGGAGAAAAGTGAACTTACCCTCTGTCTTTGGAACCGGGGTAGCAGAGGAGTTGGAACTGCAATCAAAAATTAGGAACTTAGTACACCTTTGCATTGTTTTTAATACATCAAGATTACTGATTATGATATAAAGATTAAAACTGTGGCCACAACTTTATCATGGCAAAACAAGTTGAAGCCACAGGGTTCTAACTGAGGTGTCTTTGGGCCAAAATGCAGATCTTTGTTCCGCTCAAACAGCAGCACTCGTCTTTCTTCTCCTGTTGCCATACAAGCGTCATGCGTTAAGATTACATCAGATCAATACACACTGCCTACTCACTACCAACACAAGAGAGTGGTTATAAGAGCAAGCATGGAGATAAGGACGTCATCAAAGCACTACCTACATCTGATTTGTCATACAGGGTAAAAACTCTTTAATGTGTTGGAAGGGTGCTTTGGGGTTGGTATGCAGAAAAGGAAAGTTTTTTAGAAGAGGCAACCAGAGCAGGGATAGGAAAAGCTGTGGAAAACTCATTTTTAGTCAAAAAACAATACTGTAAAGGTTTCTTTTAAACATTGGTGGGGTTTTCCCATTTGAGTCAAATTCATACAACATGCACAGGCGAATCATCCACTGAGCCTTGCATATTTCTTACTTGGATGAGGGTTTTACACAATTTGTGAATTTTTTACCTGTTTGAGGAATGATAGATTAGTAACAGTGTAAATGTGCTTATGCATATATGAGAAAGCCTCTTTATTAAAGCGATAATTGAACGTTTTAACTTACTGAGGGCTATTAAAATGCCAGCGACAAACATGATTACGGCAAGGATGACCCCCGTGGTACACAAAGTCTCATAATCTACAAGGGAAGAGTTATTAACATGTAACATGGTAAATAACATGTAGCAAAAAAGTACAGAATGTGATATGTTTAACAGGATTTTGATAGTAGATTGTGTAAATCTTACCATATTCAAAGTCACTTCGGTCTGGAAACAGTGTTTCTGCAAAAGAAAGACAAGGATCAGTTATAGAGGAGAGAATAGTGTTACATGAGTTCAGCACCAGAGAGGTCTGCAGTTCCTCAGATCTGCAGCCTTGGCTCCACAACTCCTCAGGAGGATTTTTTTTTTCCCTGCTCAATGCAGCATCTTTGCTCAGCAGAAAAAAAGATGCACCATGGAACAAAAGTGGGTTACAGGCCAGCAGCAGGATACCCCTGGTATCATTACAGCAGCAGAGGAAAAAAGGAGCTTGGAATGTAGAAGTAGTGTTTGAAAGGTGATTTAGAGTTTAAGAAGCCTCCAGAAATGATTGCTGTTTAATTTTCATACAAAGATATCTAGTTTTAACCAGGACAAATCATTTTCTTTGCTAGTATAAGCGTGTTTCCAGACTACAGCCTGTGCCAAATTGAATATCTGGGCGTCAATAATGCGGCTTGCATGTTGCTGAACCCTCACTCCCCTGTGGATGAGCTGGCAGTCTGCATTACTTTCAGCCTTTTCTCTTTGCCAAAACAGACTCCTCAGTTTAAGAGATACAATTGATAAACATATTTAGTCAAATGTATTAAATGTAGTAATTTATTAGCAGAGGATTTTTGAATTACAACTACAATTCATTTAAATGTGTCAAAACACTGATCTATCAGCAGTAAATTGGCTCTTGGGCCTGAAACAACAATGCAGCAGGCAAATAACTACAACGTTAAAGTAAAGTAAATATAGATAAATACAATTACAAATCACAAAATGATCACACCTATAGGAACCAAACAAGTCAATGTTGTTCAACAAAGGCAATTAGTATAGCTTACAGCTGTTATACATACTTTAAATATCCTAAAAGAGAGAAACAATCAAACCTGTAGTGGCCATGGCTGCAGGAGATGTGGAAGAGCTCCGTCTTGCAGATATGTTGCAGGTTGCTGGGTTGCTGCTTCAGGTTGGATATGAAGCGAGGTGTAGCAGGACAGGACAGCATGTAGAACTGCTTCAGAGCCTCTGTGAGCGAGGGAGGGGCCCCCTGGTGGGCACAGCCCTGCATCACATCCATAAGGGTGGAGTTCTACCAACGAGGGGGTAATCTATCAGGATGCGGACTACAACAAAAGGCAGTGGAAAGCACATGTATCCCACATTCTAAATAAATTGAAATTGAAAAATATATATCTGAAATCTAAGGGTTGCTGTTAATTTGTCTATGACGTGGCTTTGCGCTAATAATCCCACCAGTCTCTTAATTATACTGCCTTCCCAATACATAGAAATGTTGCTTGCTTGCTCAAAATGCCCCAGTTTCTCTCCCATGTGTTATGCAGTGCAGTCCCTTTCCTGCAACACCAGGAGAAATAGCCTGCATAATGCAGCTTTTTCATCCGTAGAGGCTGCCAGATTCAATATGGCTGAAAATCTGCCAATAAAACAGTACTAAATAGAGCGATAGGTACAATTAAGTGTATTTTTTTTAAACCACATCCTTATCCAAGTGCAGCACAATGCAGCACATTAATCATTCACACACTCTGCTGGAAGCTACTACTGCATGTGTAACTGAAGTGTGTGCAGCGTCAGCAGAAACAGGAGTGCAGCATAGAGGGTTTTCCCTGGGCTTCTTGGAATGACCAAGAAAATCAAAAAATGATGCATAAAAAAAAAGAGAACCTTTTCAAAAATGTGTTTTATTATTTTGCATCAATCGTTAGGTCAAAAAATACAAATGAGAATCACACTATTGATACCATTTAAAGTTGGTACACTTTGTAGTAACAGTCTTTGATAATAAAAACATTTATAAAGAAAATATAACAAGCACAGTAACATTATGAAATTAAAGAAAGCTTCTTGTGTTCATGGATCATGGAAAGATTGTCCTCAGCTTTGATCAAGGTATTTGCTGCCATCTAGTGGACAGACCTTAGCACTGTGGAAAAGAGGTAGAGCATGAGTTTGATTTGGTAAAAATCTTTCAGCTTCCTTTTGTACAAAAATAGACTCAAAGCTGTTGATAAAACACTGACTTCATCTCCACTGCTCTTTGCCTCTGCGTCTACTGAGCTGTAGAAATAATTGTTTAATTAAAATATTGTTTCAAACAAAGGCAATACAATAGGCATTTCAGATTAATATTATATAAAAACATATTTACCAATTGGAACAGCCGTTTCCTCATCAGGAGTCTTCGGTCTGAGGAAAATCAGAAGTTAGATAGTCCAGCTGAAGGGATTTTAATCTAATATACAGAAAACCATTGTTTTTACAGATGAGAGTCTGATTTATTGATCACTAACCTTGGCTTGTCACTCGAACAGCTACATTTTTTGGCTGTGTTTGGGGAAAACACAAAAATATGAATCATACATGTTTAAAATGGCGACACAAACAACATGACAAATTCAAATAATGTATACAACTAAAACAGTCAGCGTTTACACATCGTCACCTTCTTAAACTAATGGCCTAAGTCATATTTGAAAGTTTTTCAAAAAACAGAAAACTTAACCAAAGATAGAATATATGATA
Organism: Gymnodraco acuticeps; assembly: GCF_902827175.1. Classification (NCBI taxonomy): domain Eukaryota; kingdom Metazoa; phylum Chordata; class Actinopteri; order Perciformes; family Bathydraconidae; genus Gymnodraco; species Gymnodraco acuticeps. The sequence continues at coordinate 1,464,623 of NW_022990583.1, read as the reverse complement.
TATATTAATTATTTCACACAAAAAGGTTATGACAATATATGACTATTGACATACAAATAACACTGTCAATTGTGTAAAATAAGAGGATTAGATGACTTAGGCCAATTTACGAACATCTTGTTGTGACTTAGGCAATTTGAAACCTGACTTATTACTTCTGAAGTAAGTGACTTAGGCAAAACAGTGCACTTCTCTTTCCCGCATTACTGTGACAGACCATGGGGCTGGGTCAGCCACTAACAGTTTAAAATGCTAGAGGAGCATACAGAGACTCAGGAAACAGAGGGCAGTTTGGCCGTGGTTGGCCCTTTAATTCAATATAGCAAACTCAAAAGGTACAACTTAAATCACTCTTAGCTAAATAAAACAAAAGGCAAGTAAATCAAACCCTGAGGAGGCATGTGCCTCTCCTCACTACTCCCTCCAGCTCTTCTTTGCTGTGTTTTTAATTGTAGCTAACCCTTTTCCATTGAAATCAGTTATATCTCTCACAGGCTCCGCCCTCTACTGGACTCTAGGGGTACTACCTTACCCTGCGAGCATTCTCCCACTGAGACTTCTATAGACGTAGCCGGCCTTGGGCGGGCCTACCTGAATGCGCGTGCATCACACCGTATAAAAGGAGGCCTCACCTCCTGACTATCATCCTTTTCTCTTCAGCAGCGGAAGTGATTCCACGAAAGACTGAGAGACGTTTAAAAAGAGTTATCATACCTCCAGGGAGTCGCCACTGCTAGATTCGAGTGTTTGGGGGACCAGGATATGGCCGAGGCGGTGCCATTCACGTTCGCCATTCCTTCCGGGTCTGGCGTCCATGGAAGTCCACCGCCCAGGGCTGTACTCTCCCTGGATGATGATCATGGCGGCGGGTGTGTGGGCTACTCACTCATTGCTAGAGATGCCCCCGCCTCACCAGGTCAGAGCGATTATTGGGCCGCAAGGCCGAATAAGTAGCTTGGTCCACGGGCCTTGCCCCAGGCCCGGTTCCCCCGGGGACCGGGGACCGGTGGCTTCACATGATATAGGGTCGACCCTACTTCATCACAGGCCGCCGCCGCTGCCCGCCGTGTGATGTCCCTGGGATATCACGCCGCGTGGCACTTTCCAAAGAGGATCGTGTTGATCTCCTGGGAGCCCCCGTGTTTACGGAGGGCTCTTTGGCTCGATCTCCTTGCTCACGGGATGAGGAGTAGTCGCAGCGTGGCTGCTTCTTGCCCATTCCCAGAGGAAGAAACACTGTCCTACACTCCCCGCCCCCGCTGTAAACCCCAGGATAGGGAGCCAGCAGGGGGGCGTGTGCACGTGAGTGGAATAAACCGAGTGCTGTCAAAGCACAATGCGGGTTCAAGAGACGCTATTGCCGGCGTGCTGTTGTCAGAAAACACACCTTGCCTGGTATAATAGCTCCGATTAATGCATTTCACCGTTGCAATGGGAAATACAGCATTAATACGTGGCCGCGGTGCGTTCAGGGACCCCCGCAGGAGAACGGTGGTTTACGTTTGTAAACTCTAGTTCTGGAGTGAGGTATGTGTGTGGGAAAAATGCATTCCGTAAAGACTATTGCATTTATCCCAGAGTAAGAGTAATTTCTCTCCACAATTCCACTTTTCCCCATAATGTCCGTTTCAAAGAGACGGCATTGTGACGGCGCGCGCGGCCCCCCTCCCCCGAGGGCGGGCCACGGTGCGTTCAAAAACCTCAGTAGAGAGGTGAGACGAAGGGAGAGGTGCCGACACGGAGATCCCGTGCCCGCGGCGCCCTCCACCTCTTCGGCCCACCCCGTGGAACCGGCGTGCCGGCACTCACGGGGACGGGCTTTCCGTCTTTACGGATCTGGCTGGTGGGGGGAGAAAATCTCTCCGCCCGGGACGAGGGGGCGAATCCCGCCTCCTCCCTGTATAATGCACAGATCACTACGTTTTCTAATAAAAATGAGGTTGATCTGTATCCAAGTCTAATGGCGCGTTTCCACTGCAGTGGGGTAGCCCCGTTTAAGCGTCCTCGCTCTGGCCTCGGGCTGCCTCGCTGGCCGGCCCACGCTGTGGCGCATTTCCATTACAGTTTAGGACCTGGGGTAGCAACGCAGTGTAGGCGGGGCGATCGGCTTTGTTTTTGTTCACATTTCGAGTTGTTCCGTCGAGCTCCCGCTGGATTTGATCATCCCCAATGAGATGTAGGAACGTCGTCACCTCCTCGGTCGACCACGGTGTGCTTTTCTTATTAGACGTAGCCATTTTTGTAGCTCATCCGTTTACAAAATGCTGTTTATAAAAATGCTGCAAGCTTGCTTCTAAATATATATGCGACGCTAGGGATGAACTCGCGCGCGATCTTGTGACGATTCTCTCTGACCAATCAGCAGTCAAGAGTGTTGACGTCACTAGTTCAGCCCTGGCCCTGGTCTGAGGGAACCACGATTTTATGAGGCCGGAAAAAGAGGGAAAAAGTACCCGCTGGCCGGTACTAGGCTATATGGAAACGCCACCAAAAACCGGCCTGGCCGCTTGAGGACGGTTAAGGACGCTTAAACGGGGCTACCCGCTGCAGTGGAAACGAGCCATATGTGTCTTTTGTTTCCACAAGGGCCACACTTACACACAATGTTAACCGTAGAAATTCCCCATTGGCTGCCCCATGCTGCAGCTCCTGTAAAGGAGGTGGCTAGTGGGCATGCGCAGATGAGAGGGATGAACCGCAGGGAGTGCTATCTAAGGGAAAGCACTATGCGGGTACAGGGACATTATGACCGGCGTATTGCTGTCAGAGAACACACTACGCCTAGAGCAAAGACTCCAATGCAGTTTTCCGTAGTGGTAAAGGCTGCATTATGGCGGAGCCTGCACTCACACAAGAGCGCGTAGCGGTGCGTTCAGGGACCTTAGTAAAACACACTACGCCTATAAAGACTCCGATGAATGCTGTTTACCGTAGTGGTGAGAACAGCATTAGGGTGGAGCGCGCGCTCACACAAGAGCGCGCGGCGGTGCGTTCAGGGTCCTCAGTAAATAATCGGCCCTTTCTGTGTCAACCCTCCATGGGCAAATCTTCCCTTCGCGGGGAGTTTTTGCGGCGGAACGGGTCACCAGAGAGTATCACAGCTTCATAGCTGCTGCCCCACACCTGAGGGCTTGTCCATTAACACAATGTTCTGGGGAATGGAAACTCAGCTGTGTGCTTACAAGGTGGAGGGACAGGACGCTGAAACGGGGCCATTCACTCCAGTTTTGCAGCGTCCCACTGTACCACATGTCTATACACTGTACCAATGTATCACATGGACCACTGTCTTGTGGGTGTCCCACACCCACCTTTTTTTATGGGCATACAAGAGGTAAATCTGTTCTCCCAGGAGGAGATGTGTTTCCTCTCAGCAGAGATTCAGGCTCTGGTGCAGAAACAGGCTGTGTCTGTTGTGCACCCTCAGCACAGAGAAAATGATCTTTATTCCATGTACTTCCTGGTTCTCAGGAAGACAGGGGAATTTAGACCTATTCTAGATCTCAGCGGCCTGAATCGCCACATTTCCTGCAGGAAATTCCGCAGGTTAACTATGAAATAGTTAATGGGGCTTGTGCAGCCAGGCGATTGGTTCACCACCATCGACCTGAAAGACGCGTACTTTCATGTAGAAATTGCTCCAGAGCACAGAAAGTATCTGCGTTTTGCCTTCCAGGGAATAGCCTACGAGTACAACAGGCTGCCGTTCGGCTATTCCCTATCCCCACGCACATTCAGCAAATGTGTGGCCACAGCGCTTCAACCGCTGCGCGCACACGGCATGAGAGTTTTCTTTTACATAGACGACCTCATAGTCATGGCTGGGTCACGGGAACAGGCAATGTTTTGCACAGCACAATTGATCACACACCTGACCAAATTGGGCTTTGCGATCAATTGGAAAAAGAGCACCCCCATACCTCACCAACGGGCGCTGTATTTGGGTGTGGTGCTCGATGCAGGCGCGTCGCGCGCCACCCTGTCAGAGAGCAGACGTGCGTCCCATCTTCAGGGGGTGCGCAGGCTGTGACAGGGGGCAACAGTGACAGCTTTTACTGTCATGCAGACATTGGGTCTCATGGCGGCTGCTCACATGGTGGTCCCGTTAGGGTTACTACATATGCGCCGCCTGCAGAGGTGGTTCTCCAGCCTGCGCTTGGATCCCAAGAGGCACAGGCGGCGGCTGGTGACCATCCCCCCCTCAGTGGAGGGCAACCTCCGGTTTTGGGGGTCTCCGGATCACCTCCGGAGGGGGTCTCCACTGGGACGGGTGACCTCCTACATCACAGTGTTCACGGATGCATCCAGAACAGGATGGGGAGGGACCTGCCTGAAGAGCGCTATAGGTGGGCGCTGGGCTCTAACAGAGTCTCGACACAGCAACCTCCTAGAGCTACGGGCGGTAGTGTTAGTCCTCCAGCATATCAGGCCCCTAATTCAAGGGAGGCATGTAATGGTCAGGAGCGACAACAGCACCACAGTGGCTTACATCAATAGGCAGGGCGGAGTTCGATCTGCCGCCTTGTTGACCACAGCGGAGGAACTGTGGTTATGGGCTTCAGAGGTGGTGTTATCTCTGAGAGCCCTCCATATCCCGGGACTGGAGAACAGAGGGGCCGACCTCATGTCGAGGAGCGGCCCCCTGCCAGGCGAGTGGGTGCTTCACCCGAGGGTGGTGAAGCAAATCTGGGCCCAGTTCGGGAGAGCGGAAGTGGATCTGTTCGCCAGCCGGCGAAACAGCCACTGTGCCCTGTGGTTCTCCGTGGCTCGGAGCAACGAACCATCCTTGTGGGTGGACGCATTTGCACACGAGCCATGGCCAAGGAAGCTGCTATACGCCTTTCCACCGCTGCGTCTCATTCTCCCCCTCCTGAGGAGAGTGAGGCGAGAACGTCTGTCAGTCATCCTAGTGGCTCCGGATCGCGTTGGGGCGCCGTGGTACTCAGAGATGACACAGATGAAGGTGGGCCAGCCCTGGGCGGTTCCCCAGTTCTGGGGGGCGATGTCTCAAGAGGCAGGTGCAATCGGGGCGTTACCCACTCTCGGCCGTCCTCTCCAGGTTTGGCTCCTGAGAGGGACAGGCTGAGACAGGGTGGATTGTCTGATAGTGTTATTCAGTCTATCCAGGCAGCTAGAGCTGGATCCACCACAGCCTGTTACAGGCCAAAGTGGCTAGGATTCCAGCGATGGTGTGAGGAGCAGAGAATAGTGCCCCTATCTTGTGAGTTAGGCTCTATTTTATCCTTCTTACAGTTACTGCTGGACAGAGGGCTTGCGCATTCAACAGTGAAAGTGTATGCAGCAGCCATCTCGTCCTGCCATGAGGGATTTGGCAGCAGGTCAGCCTTTAGTCAACCAATGATGTTGCGGTTTTTACAGGGGGTCAGGAGGCTGCGCCCAGTAGTGCACGCCTCCACCCCACAGTGGGACCTGCCCCTAGTGCTCGAGGCTCTGGCCTCTGGGCCGTTTGAGCCTCTGGAGCTCTCCTCTCTGAAAGCATTGTCGTGGAAAACAGCTTTGTTTCTTGCCTTAAACATCAGCCAAAAGAGTGTCCGAGTTAACTGCTCTGTCGGTGCACCCAAGCTGTTTACAGATTCGGGGTGACCAGAGCGGCGCGACACTCAGACCGAACCCCTCCTTTGTGCCCAAGAGCCTAAGGAGTGCGTTCAGGTCAAGGGCTATTCAGTTAGGGGGTTTTAGTCTTCCCCCCCATGGTGGGACCAGGGAAGCTAAACTGCACCTCCTCTGCCCGGTGCGTGCGCTAGCATGTTATGTGGAGCGCACGGCTGCCCTTAGACGTACCGAACAGCTGTTCGTGTGCTTCGGCGGCGGGGTGATCGGGAAAGCTCTGTCCAAGAAACGCCTGGCAGGCTGGCTCTGCGAGTGCATTGCACATGCCTACGGACAGGCAGGGAGAGCCTGCCCCACGGGGGTTCGTGCACACTCCACACGGGCTGTGGCTGCGTCAACAGCCTTATTCAACGGTGTGAGTGTGGAGGATATATGCACAGCGGCGTCTTGGTCGACGCCAGGCCCCTTCATAAGGTTTTATCTCTTGGACATATCGGGCTCTTTCTCCTTGTCTGTGCTTGCGGGGGCAACACAGGACTGGTAGGGGGGAGGGGGGTTGTGGGTCAGTTGGCATCTGACCCCCTCCCCGGACGTAATGCGCCTTCGCTGTTCTCGGGCCTTCTGAGGGTCCCGGGAGGGGCGGGGGGGCGCACTGGGCCCTTACAGGGCTGGAGGACTACTCTCCTCCTGTCGAGAGGCAGGAGGGGGGTAGCCCTCCACACTTTAGTCCACACACTCTGCACGGGGTCAGTGTTTGAGTATGGGACGTGGGCTCTGACGCTCTCCCTGTTATCCTTAGGGATTCAGGGAGGCAGGCGTGTAGTAAGCCCATTCGGGGCCGAGGGGGCTCTCCCCATCCGTCTATGGGCGGGGGGGGGGGTCCCCCGGCACTGTTTTTTGAGCACACTTTCTGCGAGGTAAGCGCAGCAGGGTGTGCTCTGTCAGCCACAGCCCAGATTTCTCCTCGGTTACAACCGGGTTAAAGGAGAATGTGGGGCAGCAGCTGCTGACCATAAAAGCCGGTCAGGGGCAGTAGGGTGGAATATTGTTGTTGGACGCCAGTGCACGTATACATCGCGGCTCCACCCACTGTACCCATAGAGTCCAGTAGAGGGCGGAGCCTGTGAGAGATATAACGTTGGGTTACGTATGGTAACCCTTGTTATATTAGCACAGGCGGAGCCCTCTACCCAGGGGACTGTCTGTCCTATTCCGCTCGCTGAAGAGAGGTGTAGGATGATAGTCAGGAGGTGAGGCCTCCTTTTATACGGTGTGATGCGCGCGCATTCAGGTAGGCCCGCCCAAGGCCGGCTACGTCTATAGAAGTCTCAGTGGGAGAATGCTCGCAGGGTAAGGTAGTACCCCTAGAGTCCAGTAGAGGGCTCCGCCTGTGCTAATATAACAAGGGTTACCATACCTAACCCAACGTTTCTCCCCTGAACCTTTCTCAGTCATCTTGGTGTGTGTGTGTGTGTGTGTGTGTGTGTGTGTGTGTGTGTGTGTGTGGCTGTATCTGTGGCTTTGTGTGTGGCAAATTGTCAAAAAGCTGATGACACTCGAAGGGCATGACATGTTTCATGGACGGAAGGTCCTGAAACCTCCTCGCCTTGATTGGCAGAGCGTCAACTTCAGCAGTTGCAGCTGCCTGTTGATATTCCCGATATAGTTGGGAGATGGTTGTGCCTGGGTGAACTTCTTGTCTTTGTAGGCAGTAGTGTGAACAGAAATACCTCCAGCCTGACGACATCAATCAAATAACCAACACAAATGGACTTCATATATTTCACCTAAACACAAACAGCCTGAGACACAAACTGGCTGAAATCAGGCAATTATTCATTAACGGTAAGGCAAACATATTATGCTTCTCAGAAACAAAACTTGACAATTCTGTGACAGACCCAGAAATAGAAATTGAGAACTACTCAGTAGTCAGAAATGACAGGAACATGTATGGAGGTGGTGTCTGCATGTACTGTACATACATAAAGACACCAAATTCATTATCCGTACTGACCTGAATCACGAAACCTTTGAAACTGTATGGGTTGAAATTATTTTTGAACGGGCTAAATCAGTATTAGTCGGCACAATCTACAGACCGCCAGAACAGAGTGGCTTTTATGATACACTGGATGGGTGTTTGGCTGGAGTTGGGGGTATAGAGACAATTCTTATTGGAGACTGGAACACGGATATGCAACGTAAAGATGCACCCGTCTTCAAGTCCTTCAGTAGGTTTTGTGATCTGCACGGCTTCAGCCAGCTAATCACCCAACCCACCCGGGTATGTGAATCAACACAGACTACCATTGATCTCATTCTGACCTCTGACAGGTCCGGGATCTCCAGTAAAGGGGTTATAGCATGCGGGTTAAGCGATCATTATATGATATTCTGTAACCGCAAAAAGCTTAAACAAAAGGCCGGCTGTCACAAAACAGTCACATCTAGAGACCTCAAAACCTACTCTAGCGAGGCCTTTAACCTAGAGCTGGAGAGCCTGGATTGGTCAGAGGAGCTCAGTGGTACACTGGTTGAAGAAACTTGGCTTGGTTTCAAAACCAAATTCTCAACAGTACTAAACGACATGGCCCCCCTAAGAACCACCAGGGTAAAAAATCGCGCTGAGCCGTGGATGCACTCCAAAATATTGACCGCTATGAAAACCAGAGACAAAAAATGCTCTGAGTTTCGTAAAAGTCAGTCAAAGCTTACCAAAAGCTCGAGCAGTGAACTCCAAGCCCACGTGACTGAACTCAAACTGCAAAGAAACAGACTAAGAAATGACATAAACTCCATGATCAAAACTGCAAAAAAGAATTTCATCAATAACAAAACTGAGGAAAACAAAAATAAACCCTGTGAACTTTGGAAATTACTCAATAATCAACTAGGCTGCAGTAAAAAACTTAAAAGCAGATTTTCAAACATAAACATAAAGACAGATAACACGCTCATCACAGACAAGCTGGATGTGGCCAATTACTTAAACATTTTCTTCACAAACATAGCCACAACACTGGTAAATAAACTACCCTCCCACTCAGGGCATTTTGGGGTAGAACACATCCTAGCCTACTACAATAACCTAGGGGTCCGCAAAGATGATTTCAAACTAGTAATGGTAACAACAGCTGAGGTACACAAAAAACTGAGCGCCCTCCAACTTAACAAGGCCACTGGCCACGACAATATCCCCTCCAAATTCCTCAGAGACTCAGCAGCCGCCATCACCCCAGTCATCACACACATAATAAACCTCTCCATAAAACAGGGACACGTACCCAAAGACTTCAAAATTGCGAGAGTAACCCCCCTGCACAAAAAGGGCAGCAAATTGGACCCAGGCAACTACCGCCCTGTTTCTATACTTACCTCCATCTCGAAAATCATGGAAAAAATAGTATACGAACAGGTCGAAAAGTACCTCGCGGATAAAAATCTAATTTACGAATTCCAATCTGGCTTCAGAACATCCCACTCCACTGACACATGCCTTCTCTATTTGAACGACCACATCAAACAAGAGGTGGACGTGGGCAAATACTGCGGCATGGTCATGCTGGACCTACAAAAGGCCTTCAACACTGTCAATCACTCCATTCTGATTAACAAGCTAAAAGCAATTGGTTTTGATGGTCTGTCGGTGAGCTGGATGCAATCCTACCTGGAGGGGAGAGAACAGATGGTGGAGGTAAACGGTACTCTGTCCCCCCCCTCCCAGTGAGCTGTGGTGTTCCACAAGGAAGCATACTAGGACCGTTACTGTTCCTAATTTATGCAAATGACATGTCGTCAGCTTGTGACTGCAACTTGTTCCTGTTCGTGGACGACTCTCTGACAGGAACGGGTTGCAGGTTGAAAAAACCCTCAGCTCGGAACTCGGCAGAATCTGCACCTGGCTCGCCGATAACAAACTATCATTACACCTGGGTAAAACAGAGTCCATTCTCTTCGGTTCAAAAAACAAACTCAGCAAGACCGATGGCTTCTCAGTTACAGTGGGTGACAATGTTGTCACAAGGAAAGATGAAATTACATACCTAGGTTCCATACTAGAAGCAAATCTCTCCTGTGACAAAATGGCATCCAATGTAATCAAAAAAGTCAACCAACGAACTAGATTCTTGTACCGGATCTCCTCTCTGGTAAACAAGAATGCCCTGAAGACTCTGGCAGGAGCACTCATTCAAGGGTACTATGACTATGCTTGCACCTCATGGTACCAAAGCACCTCAAAGGCGCTAAAAACAAAATTACAAACATCACAAAACAAACTGGTCAGACTACTGCTTGACCTTACTACTAGAACTCACCTCACCCCTGCCCACTTTGACAACCTAGGATGGCTTAGAGTAGACGACAGAGTACAGCAACTTGCAATGGGCCTGGTCTACAAGATACACTACACCACTAAGGTACCCATGTACATGTCAAAATACTTCCCTACCACGACCACAACACCAGAGGGAGCTCTACAAATTATGTTAAACCCAGATTTGGCTCAAACAAGGGACGAAACACGTTTCGCAATTATGCCACAACAATGTGGAACGCCCTACCCACAGCTGTAAAGGAATGTGAATCACTACCCACCTTCAAAACCTCTCTAAAAAAGCACCTACGGGAGACTGCAATTCGAAACTGGCCCCTGTAAATGTCCAAACCCAACCCCCTACAATATACAGTTTCCCACCCCCCCTCAATGTATATACTCTTTTTTTAGACTCTTTTTATACTCACAAACAGTACTGTATATTTGTAGATCTGGTATGTCATAAATGTTATGATGAATTAAATGGGGGACCCTGATGTAAACAAGACGAAAGTATTTTTCTGGTCTGCATCCCCTTAACAATTGTGTGTTTTGAGCTGTACTGTATTGTACCCACTCTGCAATCTGTTTTTCAATTTGTCAATCAATCAATCAATCAAGTGTGAATCAACAGTGGGCAGATCCTATAACCAGTCCTTAAGGAAATCTGCAACAGCCATTTCCAGCTTTGCATTTTTGCCACTCTTAGGTGGAGATGTAGTTGGCGGGTCTGCCACTTGTTCGTCATGGTCGATGGTATTTTTGTTCAGCCAGTGTAATGGTTCTTTCAGGGATACCAAGTGTAGAAGAAAAAAAAGCTTTGCACACTTTAAGATTTGTTCCATCCTGAAGTTTCAGTTGATAGAAAATGATGAACTGCGCCTGGATCCCTCACCAACTTTCTTTCTTTTGCTTCATGGCAACATTTGTGACCAAAGTGGTGACGATGTTCTTCCCTGTTGTCCATTGACCAAACTTTCTGAACTATCCACTGCCTCTGCTCTTCTGTAATGGATTGACAGTCTCAAGTCGTGACTCGTTGACAGAACTTCAAATTGCAGGGAAGGCCCATAGCCTTTGCAGCTATTTCTTTGCCACCTTTGGCCTTGTATGCCATTCTTTTGAGACGTTTCTTCTTGGATTCATTTTGCTTCCATGTTTCTGGGCTGAGGTATTTATGTTGTTTCCTTTTGACCGTATTGTTTTCATACACATCCTCATGAGGACCATAATGTTCTGAAGTTGCTGCCAGACTGTCTTCATTTTCAGGGACAGAGGACTCATCAGAGGATGGATTGTAGTTTGGGTCTATGATAACATCATCATCATCATCATCATCATCATCATCATCATCATCATCATCATCTGTGTCTTCTTCATGGTGTGGACGGGTCTGTTAAGGCATCTTCAGCAACACTCTCTTCTTCAATGAAAGTGTTTAGGTTATTGTCTGCTCCATCTGATTCAGGGTGTTTCTCAATGTCGAGTAAGGCTGCTCCAGAGCCACTATTTCAAGAATACTACGTCATCGAGTCCCGCCGAAGGACTGTTCCAATGTCCAGGATCCTTGGAATTCTACCGAGGCCGGCGTAATTCGTTGCTGGAAATTTCGAGGCTGCACATGTTTATCCTCCGCGGTCTTAAAATCCCCACAATGCTTTGCGCACGGACCAATTCCCAAAATCTTTGGCGGAAAATTTAAGGCGGGGCCTCTCATATGATGCACACCTGCTAGCCTGTTCCATTCTTCGTTCTCCGAAAGCCAGGAATGATTCTTGCCTAGCCTCTGATGGACAAGGAAGCGTCCTCGACATTGAGAAACACCCACAGTGTCTTGGCCTGGTACATGCTGCTCCACCTCTTTAACGACAGTCTCATTTTCATTGGATGATTCCTGATCGGTGTCTGAAAAGTCTTTCTTTTCAATAAGGATGTAGGCAATTTTACCAGAGGTGGCCAGCATCAAGAAAAGATGATTTAGGCAAAAAAAACATTTTCTCCAAAATATGACTTAGGCCATTAAGAAGGTGACGACATGCAGCTTTATTGACGTGAACAGTTAAATTAGTTTGTTTAAGTTTGCCCAAAACACAAGAGCCATTATGTTGAATAACATCCAGCTAACACTATTTGTACTATGTTGAAGTCTGGAAAATTAATGGAGATGCCGATTATTATGAATGTATATGGGATAGTTGGGATGTTTGTAAATGGTGATGTAAAAAGGTATATATCCATAAACAGTGTCTGACAAAGATTTCTGTTTCTGTTTTTAGTGAGCCCATCTGTGGCTGAAATACCCTTTATTGATGGCCCTGTAAAGCGTAGCAGCTTTTGTGGAGTAACTTTATTACTATGTTTAAGGTGGGGGAATGTTGACCGCTATCTACTGTAGACTATGGCTAATACCTCACACAAGCCCACAGCATTTCTTTTAAACTATCACTTTAAGTTCACTTTCTTTCAAACTAAAAGCATAGTGTCTAGTCCAATGAAAGCATGTCAAATGTATCCAGTATTAGTATAGAAGCCCAGCAAGGCTTTATAATAGTAAAGTCATTGTCTTCACAAATACTGTACTATTTTAATTAAAAATGAAATGATGATGACATGGCCGTATTGGTCTTATATTGAAAGAAGAAATATTAGGTGAAGCCGATTCTTGGCCTACAGAAGCGCTCTTCACACATGTGAGTAGTTTCATGTAGGTAGGTAGATGTTGTTAAAATATAGAAATGATTATCTGCACCACTGAGGATTTCTGAGTGTTCTCACAGTAACATGCTTTTGCTATCTGAACTCTGGACTAAGACGTGTAGCTGCTAGTGTGCTAAACTGCTGGGAAATCCTAGACCAGGCTAGTGACCTACATTCTCTCAGGACTAAGAATAAAACTGTGAGAGTCAAGAAAGAAAACACTCCTCCTCCATTCCTTCACTTTGACACTGGGAGGCGCCAAAGGGTTTCTATTGCTATCCATGTTGTTTTAAATGCCCAACAGTATCCTTCCAGGGTTTATCCTATTTATGTTATGTTGTGCAAGAGCAGATAAACTGTTTTTCCAATAAAATGTTTCTTCTTATTTGCTATTTTAGCAGTATTGTATGCAACTAGTTGTGGTTAGAGACTATAATATAAGCCTAATCTGTAACTTTTTAAACCACGTGCAGCTGAAATTTATTCACAGACGTCATTTGAGAGTTACCTTTGGAGTTAAAAATGCTAAATCAGTATTTTAAGTCGAAAAACAGAAGACAGATTTAGCCAACATGTAACATGAAGGCCTTTGATTAAACAGTTGTCAACTATAAAACTATGTAGTTAATGACCTCTGCTCATTTCCAGTTGTGGCAGTATAAACCTGTTTACATTTGGAAACCAGATTGCTCCTTTCAAGTAGCGTGGCGTGGGGAAAAAATTAGGGGAAGCCAATAATACGTCCTTTCTTTTGGGTCGGGGGTGTGGTGGTCAATGCAATAACGTAACCAGATGAGTGATTACAGCACCCGGTATCATTTTACACACATTTGTATCATACAGATGCAGGATTTACACACACCTGTTATCTAACCCATGGTTCCCAACCTTTATTGTGCCAAGGACCGGCAGATACATTAAAAAAAAATCGCGGACCGGTTGTCAATTTTAACTGATTTTAATATTTACTCACCAGCAGGTAGCAACAGAGGCTAATTGTATGTAACAGAATACTAGAACAATATGCATCCAAAACTTATTAACAACGTTTAAAAAAGAACCGGTGTCGTTTTTTGGTTTTTCGGAAAAACGGAAAACCAAAAAACCGACGTTATTCAGTTTTTAAACCAAAACGGGAAAACAGATAAATCAACGTTTTGGTTTTGTTTGTATGATTTACGGATAATCCAGTGATGGGAAAACGAGGAGAAGGTGCATTATGAAGGAGGTGTGTGTGTGTGTGTGTGTGTGTGTGTGTGTGTGTGTGTGTGTGTGTGTGTGTGTGTGTGTGTGTGTGTGTGTGTGTGTGTGTGTGTGTGTGTGTGTGTGTGTGTGTGTGTGTGTGTGTGTGTGTGTCACTGGCATTTGTTTTCAGAAGATATTATGATAGTGACGTTCGTTCCGGTGCACGTCCGACAGCATTTAGCACTAACTCCAAACTCCAGTTTGGGCATTGGCCTGTCATCAGATTGTATTTGTTGTTGCTGCTGTAGCGGAAGTTTAGTACAATTATTTTTGATTAAATACTCCAAATCTCCACCCTCCATAATTGCACTTGCTTCAGTTGCTTGCTACTTTCTAACGGCGGTGAGAGTGGTGCAGTGACACTATCTATCTTCTATCGATTAGATTATGATTCGAAAATTATAAAAGTAGGGTAGACATGTGGATATTATCCGACTGAACAAAACGTGCATTTATCAAACAGGTTTGTTTTCCACAGACCTTATTTCGAGCTATTTTCCAAAATCCTATGGAGAAATCCCATTGCTTTTTTGTCGAGGGAAACCGAGCGCAGCTTACTTCCGGGTTTTAGGATGTGTCACTGCAACACTAAATTGATGCGATTTGATTGGATTGTGAGGCAAGGGAAGCCAGCCACCTCTGGCTTCCCTTGGCATGGCCCTGACCAGAGCCTAGTATCTCTAGGGCAGTGGTTCTCAAATGGGGGTACGCGGACCCCTAGGGGTACGTTGGAGTACTGCAGGGGGTACGTGAGATTGATTTTATGTTAATGAAAAAAACAACATAAGTAATGCATTTAAACAAACTACTAATAGTAGATGAACTACTTTATTCAAAGGTATACAGTAATTATGGATAATAAAATGGGAAAAATAAACAGAGTGCTCTCTTTTCCTCTCCCTCTCCTGACAGCCCGTCAGGCTCGTGCAGCTTGCTGAACCTGTAATAAGTGACCCGACAGTAAAGAATACATATATTTATAACTAGTTTAGCTAGTTCCAGAGTAGAAAAACTAGCTAAGTGTGTTAGGTCTAACTCTTAGTGTATTTAATTTTGCTCCACTCAACAGTCCGTCACAGCGGCGGAGCTGTGATCATGCAGAGCTGCGTGTTCTCCGTCAGCAGCAGCTGATCTGATCTCTGATCTCTCTCTCTCTCGCGTCCGGTTAGACTTCACTCGCGTTTATGTCCAAATCTATCAGATCTAACTAGTTCTAGTTAATGATATGACTGCCTGCTTATCAAAGGACACCTAAACAATAAGCGTTGCTTGGCAACGGCGTGTGGCCGCAAAGTATAGCGCAGCATTATGCATATGTTTATATGAGGGGTCAAAATCCCATGCTCATAAAATGCTCATATATTTGTTTCTCTTCATTCCCCACGCCCCAAAATAAATAAATATACCAATTTTAGGTAAAGTAACGAAGTTTGAGCAGTGTGGGTTTTATATGAACAGAGTTACACATATTTCAAAACGCAAAGTGTAATAACTGCAGTTTGCCTCCCTGTCAGAATAACAAAGATCCTCAGTGAAGCACAAGCCCATGTTTCACTACATTGTACAACTTATTAAAAAGATCAGTTCAATGCAACTAATGTCGTCTTAGTGTTATTGCATGATGTTGAAATTGGTTTGCCATGAATTTAGTGATGGATTGTAAACATTTGAAATGTAGCATCTCAGTGTTTCTCAGTTACAATGTTTTTGTTTTAATAAATCAGACACTGATGGTGCAGCGCTGTACTGTATCTCTTTATAGGAATTTTTTCCTTAACAAATTGTTTTTGCGCTGATCAGGGGGTACTTGGCTTAATTTTTTTTTCAAAGGGGGTACATTATTGTAAAAAGTTTGAGAACCACTGCTCTAGGGCTCTGGCCCTGACCAGCGGCCCTGACCAATCACAGGTTGGCAGGGGCATGACGTGAGCCTTGTCTGATTGGACAATCCCTCCATTTTTTTTCACCAAGGGAAGCCAATTTCGGCTGGCCTCCTCTCGCAACAGTGAGTGCAATCTACTGTTTCACCATAACATCTAGAGGGGAGCTGTTCACTCTTTGTAAAATACTCAATGAGAATGGGGGAGAGACGGGCCGGCAGCAACACACAGCAAAGAATTTCCGAAAGTAAACTAAGTGTTTTTATTTATTTATTAAAATTAAAACTACAATCCGAAAAAACAGGGGGAGCCTGGCTTCCCTTGGCCTCCAGGAGAAAACGCCACTGTTCAAATCCACTTTGTGAATTCAAATATACTTGAATCCTCTACTTATTTTAATCATTTTAATTCAATGCCACAACTTAATAGTTTGGAATCCACGGCAATCTTGACTAACTGATTCTAAGTGTGATGGTCCAAATGATTTATTTATTGGATTTGGTTTCAGGGCTATGACAGACAGTAACAGCATGTACTGGCAGATGAGGAGGAACCTTGAAAGGACACTGCACGTGATCAAAGGGATAAGGTTTAAAGAGCAAATTGTTGCGTTGAGTGAGTGCTGAGATTGTGCAAGGGGCATCAGTGTGCCTCCGTCCAGACCTCTACGAAAAACAGGAGCCCGCTTGTTTTGGGAGAGTGTGAGGTCAACTCACACATACAGGAATCACAGTGTGGCTAGTGGCTACACATCTGCAGCCTACTTAAGGTGGACAAACACTTACTGACAATGAGGACGATACCCAGCACGAACAGTACCACTGCAAACACAAGGCCCCCGATTCTCAGCGACTCATAATCTGAAATGAAAGAAGAAAAAACACTTTGTAACGCTCGTAGAAGGGCACACTGACATGTGAATGTTCTGTGATATCAAACCCCATGAATGCTAAAGCTTTTTGAGGCATTGGACAACATTTTTCTGCAAACACAGCGTTGCAGCCCCCCCCTAATTTTCACGGGACACCACAAATTCCTGTAAGCTGCAGTCACCAAAACTGTAAACACCATGGTCAACTTGGACTGTGGAGCTGCCTAAGGCTGGATATAAGAAATATAAGGTCTATGTTTCCATTAATTGCAACAAAATCAAAGCAGTAGTAACTGTGTTCAAATATACGAGTGCTTAGATCATCTTCTGTTTAAGATCTTACCGATAAAAAGAGTTGCACAGCTTGCAGCGATGCAACGAGCATTGCCTTGAGAATAGATGAGCTATAATAAAATGTGTTGACAAGAGTCTATAATAATTCTGTAGTGCAGCTGTTCCCAACCTCTTGTGACCCCTCAAAATAAAGTCCTATATACTTTTAATAAAGATTGTTTATTTATGAGGAATACAAAAGGGGTAAGAGATCATAAGAAAATAAATAAATAAAGACAAAACTCAGGGAGAGATCAAACATATCTTTGTGTAACAGAAATATGAGTTTTCTTTCTTTTAGCTGTTCAATCTGAGATATATCTTAGGGTACTGATCCCAGTGTTAGAAGCCTTTTCTTTAGTGCTCTTCAATGGGGCGGTATACTATGGTTGGAATGGCACAATATAGATAGAAAACACTTCCAAAAACTGCCCAATAAAATGTAAAGATAACAACTAGTACATGAATAAAAGTAGGTATTCATAAATCTCAATGCAGATTCAGTCATCCTGTTCACTTTAAGCGCCTTAGATGGACTGAAAATCCGGCCTGCGACGTAATGGGCAGCATTAGAAGTATCCGCAGTGGGACTACACCAGAAGCTTAGCCTTGGGGTGACTGTTTTCCATAACTTCTGGGAAAACAAGTGGAAAATGCAAACTTGTCTCAACCTCCCAGATGTTTCCTGTGTAGAGGGGTTAGCCATTCAAAGGCCGGGCATATCTGTGAAACACTCACCGTATTCAAAAGCACTGTCATAGTCTGGTAGGAGAGAACAGAGAGAGGAAACAAATGAGAAGCAGATTTACCCACTGACACACTTCACAGAGCACTCATGATATGACAGCTATTCAGCACTTTGAGGGCTTCAGTCATCCATCTAGTCATTAGCCAGTTTGGGGCCAGTGCCAATTTATACGCCAGCTAAAATGAGTATGCAGCTTATCTTAAATTTGACTTTTCTAAGCTTCTGTTAAAATAATACCCACCTTTGTCCGCATTTTCCGCTGAGGCTGTGAAAGAAAGAGGGAACAATTCATTAGTCTTTATAATACATTTGCATGGTGGTGTGAGTGCATGCCAGCAAATGGCTAAATCTATGGTAGTGGGGTAAACTCACTCTGCAGAGAAGCCTTAAAAGGGTGAGTATCTAACTCATTGTCTTTTATGTAAAGGTTCAATAATACATGACCATAATGGTATAAGAACTCAACATTAAACACTGTATATTTCACTTGAATACCTTTGTTTATCTCTTGTGTATTCTGTAGATTGCTCCGACCTGTCAATGTGTTAGATATTGGACATCATGGCCGAATTCATGTTATGCTCTGGTCTTCTTTTGAATCTTGTTAGAAATCATAGTATACTTGGCCACAAGCTATATCACAGTTTCTTCCACATGTTCATCAAGAGAACAACCAGAATAATTGAGAGAGACAGCTTCACGAGGTGTAGTAATAAAGACAGAAAGCAGACGTTGTTTATATGAGCACTGGTGTTGAAGCGAGAACAATTTAACCTCAGAGCAGCACATTGAATATTACACAAATATTCTTCTACTGGTGCTATGCAACATTTCACATCATTAATGTGTTATTTATCTTTTTACAGCCCTCATTAAAATGTTCAACAGACTTTTAAATGTCAGCCAGTCAGGTAGTCTGGCTTATGTATACACTTTAACAACTGATGTACAGCAAATTGATCATCAGTAAACCAAGTGTTTCTATACTAGATGTTTGCCTGACGGAACTTATTCCAAGCTCATCAAGGCAAGGCAAGGCAACATAACTTTATATGCTAAAACTTGATACCCAAAAGATTTGTGTCCTTGATTCACACGATTCAATAAAGCCGGACTTGAGCTGTTTTAAATATGCATGATACATGAATAATGCGGAATAATATTTTATAAAATCCATATTAGATTGAATGGAAATGAGAGGGCTCAAGTTAACTTTGGGTTTACTCCAGGCTGTAAATACTGTCAGTAACTTATTCTGTGAAGCAAAAACGCATATTATTACATTGATTCTGACGAGCATTAAAAGATAAAAAAGGACAGACTAACAGACCTGACACTCAGAGAGGATAAAAACCCTTCGTGTAGGCAAATCTGCTTAACATCAAGTTCAACTGATGGCAAGCAGTTGCGCAGAGAAATTAACCAAAGACCAAGACCTGCATTAACAATGGAAAACTTGGCAGCATTGTGAATAAATTATTGTTCAAACTGCCGTGTAAGGAAACATTTACTCTATTCTGACACAGCCTTTTCTCAAAGCAAAACACTGACATAAAATGGAAAATATTAAATGGATATTATAATAGAAACACCACCACTACAATGCTAACTAAAAGACGAGGCATGCCATGCACTTTTGACCCAAAAGAGCACATGGTAAACAGCCATATTTAGCAAGTAAGTGTAATAAATCAAATGGTCGTGCATTTTCAGATGCTCGAAACGCAGGAAACTTACCGAACACCTCCCTGCCAAATGCTGATCCTGTTATACAGAGACATCAGCTCATTTAGCGTGGAGGAACTTTAAAACACAAGCTAAAGAAAGGGGAAGCAACTGAAGAGCACAACGCTCACAGTTTCAAAGAGGAGAAAAAACTTAAGTCGCTGAACTTTTTGTGAAATGGATGCTCACCGAGTGCAGGAGCCAGCCACGATCCAAACACCACCAATGTCACAAGATCCATTGTACCTGCTGGTAAGAAGAACAAAAACATTAGAGAAGTAATACATGTTTTGAACTGATCATGTAAAGGGCAATGAGATCACAATGTTTGGGCAGGCTACATGAATGCTGCTTTATGAGGGTAAAGTGCCGGGGTGTCAGGAAGTTGAGTTTAAAAGTGATTTAAAAATAGACTTTGTAAATCACTGACTGCTCTAAGACGAAAATACCTCTGCCTTGCTGAGAACAGAGGGATGCCTGTTGTGAAAATCTTAAGCAACTCCCCTCTAATACCTCTCAGAAGCAACCCAACAGCCAGTTTTGGTAAGTGAGGGGCGGGCTAGTTTTTTTCCAGAACAGTGACTTGGGTGCATGCTACATACAATTATTAGTAATAGTAATTAATAGTATGGCATCCTGATCCTGGGTCAGACCAGGGTCTATTTAAGGCTCAGTGCCGCAGTACATGGGGCTTGGCAGTTGAGGGGTGCGAGGCAAAGCAAGGCTGGTGTTGGGTTGCATTTGGTCGGTTGGTTAAGAGGATGCATTTTGCTGGGTCATCTACTTTACACGGAGCGCACCAACTTCCTGGGGTTGTTTTTCTGTCTATATATTAACCAGGACATTCTACAAGATACTCTTACAGCCATGTGTTCACAGGTTAAGGCTCAACAAGTAAGTTGAGCCTTACACTCTCTGAGTGTAAGTGGCTACTGCCTGAGATCGCATGCTGTGTTTTTATTAAATGTGCCAACTGCTAGGACTGTTTTAGGGAAGATGGCATTTAGATGCGCAGCTCCACTGTCTTGGTCTGCAATTGAAATGGAAACTGAGCAATCTGGTTCCACTAAACGTTTTTAAAGCTTGGTTGGATGCTACTCAATCGGAAGCTGTTGGTACCTGTTCATGTGGATAGTTATGTAAATTGTAAATCCCTGTAATGATGCTGTATGATGTCCTTTTGTTGTTATGTTTATGTTTTTTATGTTTCATGTGGAACCTACTTGAGCAGGTCTCCCTTGAAAAAGAGATCAATGATCTCAATGAGATACACCTGGATAAATAAAGGTTTGAAATGAAATGAACAACTAGACTGCCACTCCTGATTGGTTACAATATTTGGCACAGTTTAAGATCATTGCATGACCAAAGAGCACTGGTTGCAGTTTTGTTATGTTTATAGCCACATTATTCCAATACAACAAAAATATAATGCAGGTACAAACAGTTTTAGATTCATACTCTCAAAAATAAATCGAAGTCATGGAATAAAGTGTTTTGCAATGCAAAGATCAAAGCCTACGTTGGCAGAGCCAAGGTTTCCCTCCCTGGCCCAGAGCACTGCTGGGGATTCATGCATGACTAGAGTGTGAACATGGAGCTGGAGTGGGGGAAATTGAACACTCCAACCCTGGGAGCAGGATTAACAACAAAGGGCTGCCAATCAGGTTTAATCAAACAAATACAGGGTGAGTTATACTAACAAGAACCAATCCAATAATCTTGTTTGTTAGCTTTCGATGTAGAGGAAAATAATTGTAAAACAGGAAAGACGCCCATAGAGCAACACTTTAAAAATGAATTGCCATGGATTATAATAAAGTGGGATTAACATGGACAGTTTCTAATTAAAGAGGGGTTGCTTATATTAACCCTTATAGACAAGCCCATATGAGTGCGTTCACAATTGAAACGCACATATATTAGCTCCTCATAATTAAAACTTGGGAATCTAAAGAATGATCATTGCTACAGTTAAACCAATCTGGTTTTAAATAGTGCGACTCCTTTTCGAGTTCTCGTTGTTGATCTCGTCAATTAACGCGATAGTGTTACTGGCTGGCTGCACTGAGTTTACAGTGTGACAGAAAAACTCAATTGAACCCTTTAAAATGTTGTGACATTTTGCGACCGCCAAAAAACAAAATTATATGGATAATACGTTCACACAATCAACTTAATACTGCGGTCAATTGTGAACTAAAACACGTTTGTCTTTTGGGTTCAAATTAGTGGAAACAACAACATGAGCGGTGTTCTGCTGCACGCGTAAAGTCAGAAAGTACTCATTGTCATATTGGGGGTTGGATGTCATTTTCGTCTTAAACAAAAAATAAAACTTCCGACAAGACAACATGCACACAAACGTGTTTTTTAATTATTACGCTGCATTTTCAACTGTTTACGCTCATCTAGCCGCACTCATATGTCAATTACATTCAAAGAAATTCATTTATCATTCATGAGCATACATTTGGACATTTTAAATAATCTTACCTTGCATTAGCCTCCTTTAAACTGTTATGCGAGTACTCTCCGCCCGGTAAAACGAACTTTGCTTTGAAAAGTTTTCCACGTGTTACTTCAGCCAAGAGAAATACAATTGGGTATACAAAACCTTATCCTGGAGCATGCAAATAAAAATGAAAAGCCACTAATGGAAAGGAATTATGTTGTGGAGATTGCTTAGTACTCGCTTGTACCAAGTAAAGCTCTGTTCCTTCTAGGTCTTGCCTCGGGAGTAAGGGGGGGGGGGGGGGGGGGGTTAGAGTGAGAGTAAGGGGGGGGGGGGGGGAGAGAGAGAGAGAGAAGAGAGAGAGAAAGTGTGTGAGGGCTAAACCACGAGTAGCCTACTCCTTAAAGTACCCTGAGCTCCCCAGTGCAGAGGTAAACAGCACGAGGAGCTGCAGTAGGCTACAGGGCAGGGGCGGATCTACCGGGGTGGCATGGGGTGGCAACTGCCACCCTAAACAATAGCCTTGTCACCTCAGCTGCCACCCCAGTTGGCATCTTTGTTTTGAAAGAAAAGTTGTGGCTCATCGGACATTTATGAGAGAAAATCTCTAATGTCCGAGTGCAAGTGAATGCAGCACAAGACGCGAGTCTTGTAACCCCTCCCCCGGCCCTGGCGCGAGACTGGAAATATGATTGATGGCGAATTCAGTTGAACGGGGGACGGCGCAAAACGAGAAGCATTTCGGACCCAAGTAGACGGAAGGAATGGGGTAGTTGCGATCTACAATTACAGAGAAGAGAATGTCAAGTTTGGCTGTACTCAGCATTGAATCAAAACGCACTAAAGCTTTGGATCTTAATACGTTTGTGAGGCGTTTTGCTGAACAAAATGGTAATCGCCGCATTCAGCTGTAATAGGCATACCAACTTGATGCTCTTCTCACGGATGACTCGATGAGCATAACAAACTGTTAAGATGATGACCTTGTATGCGTGTGTATATATATTTTTTTTGTGGGGGTCTGCCCCCAAAAAACTGTTTTAAGTCCTGAGAAAGTAAAATCAGACGGTGTGTAAAACTACACTGCCCAGCCAACAGAAAGTAACCACTTTGATTTAACCAGGCCAGTAGACAAGGACTTTCCACTGGATAATAACTTACTGCAGCGATGTATATGTTTTAGCTGAATACACGTTTGTTTTTTTTAACTCTAACTGATGCAGTTAGTCACTTTTTTAATATTTGTTCTTTCTGATGTAAAGTCAAGGTTGTAACTGTATATCAATGATATAATTACTTGTTTTTCAAATTTGAAGGAGGGTGAGCAAGCATCTTGATGAACATTCATCATTAACTCCTCCAAAAAATATAGTTTATTCAATAATAAATGAATATGTGAATCATAAAAGGGATTGACAGCTGATAGGAATAATATGATTGTTAATAGTATTCATTCAGACAAACATCGATGAGACAGTTAATGAATGTACTTATTGCAGCAGTCTTCATAGATTTGGTACCCCTGCTGGTCTAAGATTGAAACAAACTCATTCAGTTATTGTTCAGTTAAAATTCATTAAATTACGTCTGCCACCTTATATATTTATATGTAAGGCTTTACTGATGTGCCACAATAATATCACCTATGTCATTGAGTTAAAATATTAATATTGTGGCTTTCCAAGTTAACATTGATTGTAGGGGTGTAACGGTTCACAAACATTTAGGTTCGGTTCGTACCTCGGTTTTTAGGTCACGGTTCGGTTCGGTACGTTTTCGGTACAGCAGAACAAATTATCACAAAACATTAAAAAAAATATTTATTTTTTAAATTATTATTAAACTGTGAATATTCACTCAAATAAATACAAAATAAAATAAACATTAAGGTGCAGCATTTCGATGAACTGAAATAATCTATATGTGAACTGTACTGTACCTAAGCAGCCAGCTTGACATTAGGACTTGCTTGTCATTGTATTTTCATGTTTTTTTAAAGAAAGATGAACTTGTCCACATTGCTTGCCGAAAGGGCAGATCTGCTGGCACTAACAATGTCTCCTGCTGTGGAGAACACCCTCTCTAGGGACAGAGGTAGCAGATACAGCCAGGTAGCGCTTTGCTAACATGGCAACATAAGGATATTTGGCATTTGTAATAGCTTTGGCTCGGTCTGAACTTGTTGCGAGTGGTGGAGGCTTACATGCTAGTGGGAGTTGGGTTTGCACTTCAGTCTTTTTTCTTTTGGTACCGGTGATATTCACGTTTGGGTGATGCCTTTTCAAATGAGTGTGCAAGTTTGATGTATTGTCAGCCGCGTAACCAATGTTAGTTGAACAATGCCGACAAACAGCTTTGGTTCAGTCCACCTGTCTTTGTCCGTCATCCTTGTACGTAACTGCGAAACCAAAATGTTCCCAAACTGGAGACTTCAATGATGCTGGAGGATTTTCGAGTTCAACTTTATCTGCGTTCGCCATTTCGACAGTTCCTCAAATTACTGACTACATTTGAACATATCCCTGTGACCAGCTCTCATAGTATGCCTCTCGTCCAATGAAATGACTTGGTCGCTCTATGATATATATACCTAAGATTACTTCCAGAAAGTTGTTCATGTTCTCAATTTTTTACATTAAACGTTATATTCGTTCGGTACCCTTCGGTTCACACGTGTACCGAACCGAAGGGCCCGTACCGAATAATTTCAGTATGGGTACGTGTACCGTTACACTGCGATTTAAATCAGCATATACTTCTGCCAGGGGATGCCACCCCTCAAAATCTCCTGCCACCCCATGAATATTTGTCTAGATCCGCCCCTGCTACAGGGCCACTTAGTAGAGCAGATTACTCCCATGTGGATTGGTGCCAGCACAGATCGTAAAACATGATTTTTAAATGAACTGTTGATCATGCTCATTTCCCCCCACAGCCAAATATAACAGACACAAGCTGAATCAAGCAGAGAGCTTGTTGCAACGTGGAGTAACTAACAGCTAGTGCTCGAGACTAGAAGCTAGTGCTTTTTCACTGTCAGTGAGATAAAGTTTTCTCTCAGCTATATGAGAACTGACTCCCCAAGGTCTCTCCCACACCAAGCTGCCAGATTCTCCTCTCCTCGTGTAACAAACACATAGCTATGTAGCAAGCAGGCCCTGTCTCAATCTGGTGAACACACACCATGAAACCAGGTGGTTATCAGTCTTTAATTTTCCAAAAACATAGTCAAGTATGTATTTTGAATTGAGACAAGTATACAAAACTCACACAGTGTAATGAAAATGTATTTATTGGTTGTTCCAGTAAGAAAACACATTGTAAAATAAAAATGTTCAAACAAGGCAAGGACAGTTTAACAAGACAGTTGCTCCAGGTTGTTCCATGGAAAATAGATGCTATCATTTTCTCTTCCGCTAGATGGAGATGTTGGTCAGGATTGAGCAAAAATGCTCTAAACCAAAGTGAACAATAGAGGAGCAGACGACCAGTAAACAACCACTATCATTTCATGAATCAAAAGGAAGTAGTGAAGTATGGTGAGTAAAAATCAGCTTAAAACAAGAAACCTTTGCCAAATGACTTCAAATTCTTCATCCTGTTCAATGTGGGGTAGAAAGCATGGATGTAAGCCACAGGGTTATAGCTGTTTCCTTCACGAGGAAACATCAGTTCATCGTTTTGAGAGGAAATACCATCAGTTTTTACCTGTATAGCAGATGCTTTCCACCACCGCAGAACCAACCTCTCTACAGACCACTGAAATGAAACAGAAAAAAATTGCAGCGGAAGGGCACCAGAGAAAATAAAGTCAGGTTCACCCGGGCACAACAGAGATTACAAGCAACACATTAGAGCATTGTATTTCTTAAGGCATTATGCAGACACTCAGGGCATTTTTTGTGTTGTTTGGTGGTGATGAGAAAATGCAAACCAAAAGACAACTATGTAGAAGGTAAAAAGGAAGGGGGACGCACAAAACTCAATTCTCTTAGGGTTTGACTTGAGGCTAGAGCACAGAACTATAGACGAGGGCTCAAATTAATATTGTACCCAGATGAGTCTTAAGTGTCCTTGGATGACAAGCAGTGATTGGATTGCAAGCTTGGTAGCTTTTGATGGCCATGCCTGTCAGCCTCACCTGCTTTTTAATCAGTAATTACCATAGGGGTTTCTCGGGCATTTCTTAATTAAATTGGACCAAATGCAATTAAAAACCACACTCTCATTCCTTTAAAAGGGCTCTGTGGAGTCCTTGTTTGGTTCTTGCTGTTAAGAGAATAAGCGGCTGAATAGTCATAGCACCCTACCATCTCTCGCTGATCTGTGCTTGATTGTTTCAGTGGTCAAATTAGGTTTGCTGTTTGCATAATAAAGGGCAAGAAAGAGTTCAAGATTGAAAACTTCCACTCTAACTAGAATTGAAGGTTAAAAGTGTAGACAAGGAGGCAAAGTTGTTACCTTATTAAAACAATTAAAGTTAATGTTGGGAGTTGGGGAACAATGTAATGAGAGCATGGAGTGAAGAAGATCATTATCCTAGGAGTAAATGCAGCAATGTATCTTTTCCCCATTATATTTACACAGAGGAAATGTTACAGTATGCCTTTCAAATACTCACCATCTAGAAAAGTCCCCGGCGCTCCAGGAGCCAACAACAACAGACACATCAGAGGTGATTTTCCCATCTGCAGTTCTCATATCATCTTTGGAGTTGTTGTTGTAGTTGCCACAGGCGCCACACATTTTACCAGACAGGCTACTGTCAATAATGACTGTGACCTCCTTTGAAAGTGAGTAGGTGAGCCGTACAGCAGATGGCTTCTCAATGATCACAGTCTTCTCTGAGATGTGGACAGATATGTCACTTGTCACTTTGCTGGGAAGAGACATTTTCCTGCCATCTACCTGAATGACATGAAGGATGGGAAAACAACAAAGTGAGATAAAAAAAAAGGGTTCTACACCAAAACTACTTTTCTGGTTAAACATTGAACTATTATCCTTCCTGCTCTTCTCACCCAGGTCACATGTTGGCTGTTAACTGTGACAACCGTTTCCTTAAAGAACACATACAAGGTGGCGACAGTGGGAGATGCACCCTTGCTACAGACCCTGACGTCCACAACCACGCGGAACCACATCTTGTCGGTCTCGTCGCACAGAGACGCCACTTCAAATGCCCCTTGAGCTCCTATCGCTCCAGACATGCCATCAAAGGAGGAGAGGAGGCCAACTTGGCTGACGCTGCAGTGGCCCTGTTTGACGTGGCAGCCCCTTACGCCATCTCTTACATCACAAACCTCTCCACTGGCACAGGTCAGCTTCTCACAGTTCACCACCCCAGTGGCCTGGCACACACACTTGGACGTACAGGCTTTGTCCACATCTGCTTGGCCCACCTGGAAACATACATTGTGTAAGTAATCTTCCAGATTGATGAATATAATGTTGTCTCTGTTGTTCATGTGTATTTGTTATGACAAAATGGAAACTAACTTTCAAGTGTGTGGGAGTTATGATGTATGACAAAGTCAAATCTCAGTACAGTTTTACCGTTAGATATCTGCCATTGTGAACACATCCACAGTTGTCCAAGGGAACACATTGCATGCCATCGAAAACAAAGCTGGCGTCACATTGGCATCCTTCAAAGCAGCTTTCAGAACAAGTAAACGGGTAAATAAAGCTGGCACAGGTCCCACCACAGGTGTCGGCACACACCTCATAGTGACTGTTTGCAGGGCAGGAAGCAGCTACAAGAGAAGAAGACATTTATAAGACTTTGTTTGAGCACCTGAAATATAAAACAACAAAATTAGTGTTTAGTGTAACTCACGGCAGAAGGAGCTGCTTCTCCATGGCTGGATTTTCACTCCTTCGCTCTGGCAGGCCAAAGCGTAGGCCTGGACACTGTTGCATAGGTCATCTTTGTTGCCATCCACAGCACAAACATCAAAAACGCAATTAGACACATATGCCGCTGGGTCAATCTTACTGTGGCAGGCTTTAAAAGGACCATTAGGAGCACTCATAAAGCCACAGGAGTCCGATTTTCCATACAATGTGGCCTTGGCCTGCTCACATACTGGACACTGGCCTCCACAGCCCCCACACACATTGCCTGGCATGTCCACCACCCACGACTTCCCAAAGTCATCAACGCTGTTTGTTTTTCTGCCACCGGGAAGTCTGAAGTCATCACCATTTTTCTTGTTGTAGTTGCCGCAAAGACCACACATCTTTCCCTGGTATGTAGAAGGCATAATCACCTCAACATAATAGACAGTGTCATACAGGACTGTCAGTCCAAAGTCTGTGCGGATTATTATGTTGCGACCCTCCTGAGTGACTCTGAGACGCCCATTGTCCAGGTAAAGAGGAAGGTTTAGGATTTCGTCATCCACCTGGGCAGAGGGAGGAGGAAAAAATGATCAAGAGGACATAAATAAACATGCAAACCTTTTACCACGTGTTTTAGATTAAGTTATCGAACTCACAGTTACTTTCCATGGCACTTTCTGTTGGATGTATATGACATAACCGTAGACTGCCACTGCAATAGACTTGGTAACGGCCACTTTTCCATTTCCATACTTCTCATTCCCCTGTGTTACGCTGAATGGCGTCAGCCGGCCTTTGTCATCGTCACACACCTTGGCCAACATGTAGACACAGGTACCCTGGAAATCAAACCTCTTTCCATCAAAGGAAATGTAATGAGGGTCTCCGGATGCCACACACTTTCCCTGCCCATCAGGGTGGCAGCCTTTCATTCCGTTTACAAGCTTACAGGTCTCCCCTGCACGACACTTGGCCTTTTGGCAAGACACTGCGCCGTTCTCTCCACAGACGCATTGCTCCACACACTCTGTTTCGGGGTAGAAAACGTCTCCTTTCCTGTAGTACTGGCCATCGTAGGAGCAGCCACAGTCTCTCACGGGCACACAGGTATCCCCACTCTGCAGGTAGCCTTCGTCACACTCGCAGGCCTCTGAGCAGGCCCTGTGGCAGGTGGTGAGGGAGGTTAAACTGGCACAGGTGACAGGGCAGCCCGTGGCATACAGGGTGTAATGGCTGTTAGCTGGACACACCATTGCTGTGGGAAAGGTGGAGGGAGAAATGAACAGGGTAAAAGATAAAAGAGATACTTTTTAAAATAAGAGATTGAAAATATGAAAACACATTGTCAAACTCACGACAGAAGGCATCTGTTCTCCAGGAGCGGATGGTGATTCCTTGGCTCTGACAGGCAGAGACATAGACTCCCACAGCATCACAAACTGAGCCTTGGTGGCCATGGTACTGACAGGCATCATACACACAGTCCTCCAGGTAAGGAGCAGGGTCTACACTACTGTGACAATCTCTGAAAGGCCCTGCCAGATCAGCGATTATGCCACAGTATTTCTGGGCTTGGTACTTTTTCCTGTGGGAGTCGGAGCAGGCCTGGCACCATGCCCCCTGGCAGACTGATGAGCAGCCTGGCACCAGGGCCACCTGCCAGCTCTCCCCCAGCTCAGCTCCGTTTTTGCTGGTCTGGCCATTCCGCATGGTCAGGTCATCCTGAGCTTTGCCATTGTAGTTGCCGCACAGGCCACAGACTGCGCCCTGGTAGTTGCTGGGCAGAGAAACGCTCACTCTGCCCCTCCAGTCAAAGGTCACGGTGATACCAGCATCTGTTTCCACTACAGCTGTCCCGCCACTAAGAAACACGACCAGCTCATTATTGTAATCTAATGGTAACGAAGCAAGCTGCCCATTGAGCTGAAGAGGGAGAGAGACATATTTTTAGGAGATTATAGATTTAATAATTCTGCCGCCTTTGCTAATCCACTCTAATGTGCAGTTAAATCTTAGTTTAATTAAGGCTGCCTGGATCAACATTTTAATATGCAATTAAATATATATGCAGACGGTATGTCAGAATTAGCACAATGACAATAATATCTGTTCATTTGAAGAGGCTCTGAGTATCTGTCCTGTGTTTATTTTTATTTTTAATACTGTGACTACATGTTTTTTTTTTTAAAACAAGTGACAAGAAATGTAATCTGTTATTAAATTGCACATATGCTTGACAATATCCGTACCTCCAAATCCGTACTCACCAGGACTTTGTGGGGGTATTCTCTGCTGATGGTGAGGGTGATGCCATATATGGAGAATGTGACAGTCCTTGTGTAGGACACAGCCTTGCTTCCCCGGTGGTCGTTCTGCACAGTCACCTTGAACAGCACGAGCCCCTGCTGCTGCGAGCACAGTCCGACCAGCTGATAAACACATGTGCCCTGGAAGTCAAACCGGCGGCCATCAAAAGTCCGGTAGTGCGGGTCACCTGAGGCTGTGCATGTGGCGTGACTGATGGGCCGGCAGGTCCGCTCTCCATCCACTACAGTGCACATCTCCTGGGCAGAGCAGGAAGCCTCATGGCAAGTCACCATGCCCAGGGTCGTATCACACTCACATAGGCGACCACATGCCTCATCAGCCCAAAAGTGCTGCCCTGGCTTGTAATAACGGCCCTGATAGGAGCAACCACAACTTTTAGCAGGCACACAGACGCCAGCGCTGAGGACGTGACCCTTATCACAGACACAGGCCTCCACACAAGCACCAGGGCAGGGTGACTTCTGATCAGGGAATGGGCAGGATGGCTGGCATGGGCTGGTACAGATTTCATAGTGGCTGTGACGCTGACAGCTCATTGCTAGATAGGAATATAATTATAAAAGGCATAAACCAAATATGAAAATCTTAAATAATTGATTGAAGTTTCCGAATAATATGTGCAAATGAGATGCTCGTTAATACTCACGGCAGCCAAACTTTTTCCTCCAGTCCTTGATAATTATTCCTTCCCCACGACACTGCTGACTGTATGAGGCCAAAGCCTGGCACAGCATCTTTTTGTCTCCCTTATTCAAACACATATCATACACACAGTTGTTCATGAAGGCCTGGGGGTCCAATTTTCCATGACATGGCTTAAACACGTTATTGGTCTTGGCTTTAAGGCCCCCACAGAAAGCCCCAGACTCATAGAGCTTTTTCTGGTTGCTGTCACATGTAGGACAGTCTTTCTCACATGTGTCCCAGCAGGGATGCTTCTCATCCTTGTCTGGTGTTTGCCAGCTCTTGCCCCAATCTTTCACTGAAGAGACAGCTTTGCCGGCTGGATTCTGGAGCTCATCACCGTTGTTACCGTTGAAGTTGCCACACAGACCACAGACACTGGCGTAGTAGCTGCTGGGAAGCTTGATGACCAGCTTCCAGTTCCAGTCGTAGGAGACGGACAAGCCAAAGTCTGTCTCCACCACTGCAGTGTAACCACGCTGAGACACTGACACCTCGCCCTGTCCCTCGCCCAGCTGTACAGGAAGGTTCAGCTGCTCCCCGTCCACCTGAAGGGAATTGATCACAACAAATTATGCACACACTGAAATACCACAAATCAAACGCATCAGAAGAATAAAATCTTACCGTGACCCGACCAACTCGGTTCTTGCGGAGAGTGATGTTGTACCCATACACAGAAACATCAACCTCCCTGACAAAAGAAACTGCAGTGTTTCCACGATTATCATTCCTCTCAGTGACTGAGAATGGCACTAGACCATCCAGGTTCCCGCAGGTCTTGGAGATGACGTACTTGCAGGTGCCTTGGAAGTTAAAGTTAAAACCATCAAATGTGTGGTAGTGGGGGTCCCCCCAAGCCCAGCATGTGCCTGTGTACTCTGGGACGCACACAGCTTCACCCTTCTCAACACGACACTTCTCTTTGACTCGACAGGCATCTTTGCAGGGATCTACACAAGATAAAAGCAATGTGAAATTAATGTTAAACTGAAAGGGTATTACTCAGTTTAAACGTCCCCTATTATACTCTTTTTCATCAATATATTATAGTTCTCAGTTATATACAAAACATGTCTCTGAAGTGTTTGGTTGAAATACCAAACAGATCATGCATTGTAGCATCCCATAATCCCCTCTGTTTCAGCCCTGTTTCAAAAGTGCTGATTCTCTGTCTGTTACTTTAGATGAAAATAAGGAGCCACTCCCCACGCCCCTCTGCGAGATATTTGGTTAAAAATAACACAATGGTGCTCTAGGAGGAGATCCAGGTGATACGGTGGGGGGGGGGGTTACCTTGGTTGGTGATTGGCTAATGGTTACACATGCCAAAAAATCGTTATGACATCACTAAGTGGCCAAAATCTGATCAGACAGGTTTTTATATAAATGGATCAGGACAAAAAGAGAGAGAATCTTTTTTCCTGAACCCTTCAGAATCTCTTCACACAGAGGGGACACATTGTCATTTTCATAACAAAAATAAAAATAAATAAAATAATGATTTTGCATAATGGGTGACCTTTAAAGTTAAAGATCAGTAAATGTAAAGAGTGTGCGTCTTGCCTGTGTTGTAGCATGCCCTGATTCCTTTCTTGACCATGCATTTGGTGCTTTGGGGGCAGGAATGTTTTTCACAGACGATGCCTGTCTCTGGATTGCAGGTGCACTTTGTGTTACAGTCTTCTTCATACACCACTTCACCAGGCTAGAGACATGGAGCAGGTTCATTACACAGGGGGAAATAATTCACAGAATAAATGAAGAGAGAAGTCCACATTATTTCATTCTTATTCCATCTTATCAACCCTGCCACAAATGTAGACAATCTGCTAATTAAGTCTCTGGAGAAACACTCAGTGCGCAGATTTAAGATCAGACTGGCTCATGTCCAGCACTGTGGGAAAAAGCAAATGAAGCAAAATTGCCATGTCAGCATGAATGCTGCCATCGGTATTTGCTCAAGCCACTTTGGCACTAAAAAGCTATAATTTGTATATTGCTCTATTTTGAAAGGCCTCTCTTTTATAACAGACATAGGTGTTCTACCTTGTACGATCTTCCATTGTCATAGCAGCCACACTCTGTCTCTTGAACACACGCATGCCCATTGAATAAGAAGCCAGCATCACATTCACAGCCCTCTGTACAGCTGCTGGAGCACTGGGCAATCTCTGTGAGGCCTGCGCAGGATGCAGAGCAGGCGTCGGCACACACCTCATAGTGACTGTTGGCTGGGCATTTCATGGCTGAAATTAATTAGCACACGAAAGAGAAAGCATGGATTGAAAAGGAACCTGTTAAAATATTAAATAAATACAGCAATTACACTATAGCTCCAGAAAATAAGAGAAAAAACTAAACAGTGAATGTATTTTTATACTAACGACAGAAGGAAGGCGTCCTCCAGTTGTTGACGTCCACGCCTGCCATGTGACAGTTGAAGGCATAGGCTGCTATGCTGTTACAAAGCACCTTCCCATCCCCGTTGGAGGCACACACATCAAACACACAGTCAGCAAAGTATGGCTGTGGGTCCAGTTTACTGTGGCAGGCTGCAAAAGGGCCGTTGGGGGCTGTAACAATGCCGCAGTAAGTGGACTTTGAAAACACTGCCTTGCGAGCCGGGTCACATACAGGACAGTTTTTCCCTTTGCAGCCATTCTCACACACCACATTAGGGATGGTGACCTTCCATGACTTTCCAAACACATTCACATTGTTGGAGGGCTTACGGTTCGGCATTTGGAAGTCATCTTTTTGCTCACCGTTGAAGTTGCCACACAGGCCACAGACCTTACCACGATAGTTCCCAGGCACTGTGACAGTCACGTGATAGACCAGATCGTAAGTGACAATCAGTCCGAAATCTGTTGCAATAACATACCGCAAGCCTTCCTGATAGACCAGCACTGCTCCGTCATTAAGATTCACAGGGAGGTAGTTAAACACCCCATTTACCTAAAAGAAGAAAGTGCTTTTTTAAATAAAATCAAAACTTCTAATGAGAAGAATGTCTAAATATATTTGTCAAGCTTGTTTTACTCTCAACCATCTGCCACCTGTAAACTGCATTTCAGATATGGAGCTTCTTTTTTCAAATAAAAGAACCAGTGTTGTTTCTCACCAGGACTCCAAACATGTTGTTCCTCATGATGAGAGTGAAGCCGTAGACATCCACAGCTACCAGCTTGGTGACAGCCACCATTTTGTTCATAATCTTGTTCCATCGCTCGTTCTCCACCTGCACAGAGAAGGCCTCCAGGTGGGTGCCTTCCAGCCCGCAGCTCTTGGAGAGTGTATAGGTGCAGGTGCCCTGGAAATTGAATGTTCGCCCATCAAAAGAGCGGTAATGGGGGTCACCAGAGGCGTGGCACACACCCTTACCAACAGGATGACATTTTTGCACGCCATCCTCCACTTTACACTTCTCATTAGGGCCACATGTGAACTTTTTACACACAACCTAAAAAGAACAGTTGAGGAAAATGAGTATTAAATACATTTCCATCCTGCAAATGAACACTGATCAGTATCAAGTTATTATTAATCACATTGCATCCATTACCTCATCATCTTGTGTGCACTTGCACTCCTCCTGACACTGCCCATTGGGATAAAAAACTTGACCGATGTGGTAGTAGCGGTCATTGTAGACGCAACCGCACTGTGAGAAGGGAACACAGCGATCTCCACTGAGGATGTACCCTTCATCACAGGAGCAGCCCTCCTCACATTGAGCCTCGCAGCCCTGCGGAGGGATCAGACTCTGGCAAGAGGCCGGACAGCCGGGTGCACAAACTTCATAGTGGCTGTGGACTGGACATTTCACCGCTGTACACAAGCGATATAAAAGACAATATAAATGTTCTTTATCATTTAACAGAGACAAGTACAATTACACACTCAAAATACAAGCAGTAAATACAAGCAATATAAAGGCTCAGGAAAGGAAGAAACATATAAGGATGTGTAGAGAGAGAAGTTGAAATTAAAATGTTTTCAATATTACTGTTATACACTGTTACAATAAATAATGCTCACTTGGCTTTCATCATTAAAATGAATGCATGTCTCACCACAGTAATGAAAGGGTCTCCATCTGTATATCTTGGCCCCCACAGCTTGGCAGGCAGATGTGTATGATGTAATAGCCTGACACAGCACATCCTTTCTGCCCTCATACAAGCAAACATCATAAACGCAGTCTTCAAAGTAGCCAGCTGGGTCCACTTTGGCATGGCAGTCACGGAACGGTCCTTTGGGGTCTCTCAACAAACCGCAGAAATCGCCTTTTTCATATTGAACCTTCTGGGTAATGTCACAACTCGGACACACCCCTTTACAACCGTCTACGCATCCTGGGATCTCTGCCACTCGCCAGCTGACGCCAAAATCTGCTGGTCGGACAGGTTTATCACCATTCTTTGGGGTCAGATCATCCTGGGGTTTGCCGTTGTAGTTGCCACAGAGGCCGCAAACGGCTCCCATGTAGTTGCTTGGCAGCGTTACAAACACAGCACCATACCAGTTAAAGGAAACTTTGAGGCCAAAGTTTGTTTTGACCACAGCAGACCAGCCGCTCTTAAACACAGATACACGTCCATCATCCAGAGTGACAGGCAGGTTGACCAGCTCCTTATTCACCTGGAAAGAAACAGTGCAATTTAGGGTTGATAGAGGTCATATGAACTGAACTGATAAAACTGATTATTTTAGGATTACTTCAAAATCATTTGATAAAATTGACACCGCCACAATATGTTAAGGCACAAACTATATACTGTGTGTATTCTCAAACATGTGGGATGTCATTTTTACAATTATATTATAATTAGGGCTGTCAAACGATTAAAATTTTTAATCAGATTAATCACAGCTTAAAAATTAATTAATCATGATTAATCACCATTCGAACTATGTCCAAAATATGCCATTTATTTATGTATATTGTTGTGGAATGGAAAGATAAATGAAAGAAGGGCGGATATATCCATTTAACATACAGTATCTATGTTTATTATAACATTTTTCTGCGTGTCAAAATGAAAGACAACCCACACACCTATCAATCATCAAACCGTGGGGTCTTAAAACATTACGTGTGGATTTCTATCAAAGGGGGAATACTTCAGGAAAGTCGACAGAGAGAGGGGGGGGGGGGGGGGGGGGGGGGGTGGGGCTAGGGGGGCTAGTGGAGTACTTCGTGACCACAGAGTGTGAACGTTGTGATCAGCTGTTTTAGCACAGTTCTCCAGTGAAGGGGGGAGTCTCCCTCCGCAGCCGGTTGGCGTAGTTTTGGCACAATTCCGTTGTACAGACCGACGTTAACAGCAGCCCTGTCTGTGCACACGGAGACCGACTCTGTCGTCCGGTGATCTAACCGCCTTCTAGAAAAGCTAAACAAGTACGTCGGTACGCAAATGCGCTTTGTGACACAAGTGACGGTACGCATTTCAGAGAGATTACGCACATAACCTGCGTACCAGTTATGTGCACCCCTGTACTACAGCAAAAGTATTCTCCGTCGGGACTTCCTGCAACAACACCACGCCGTTATCAAAGATGTTCTATTGAGAAGACGATCACTACGTGACAAAAGTTTTCAAAACCGTGGCTACTGAAATCAATCTTACTAACTGCTGTCTGTGCAATTTACTCCGCGCGAGTTGGCAGACTATATTTTGCTTACTTTAACATCATTTTTCATGGTGGGGCTAAACTATTTCTTGGTATGGGTGTAGCCTACCCCAGCCATACCCTGGCGCTGCCACTGGTGGCACGTATGGGGCGGGCCATTCTGCACATGCGTTAAATGCGTTAAATATTTTAACGCAATTAATTCAAAAAATTAATTACCACCGTTAACGCGATAATTTTGACAGCACTAATTATAATACATTTGCAGTTTTTCAAATGTAGTCTGGGCGGATTATAGTACATTTGTTGTAATCCAATTAAGTAATTATGCTTACATGTAATCTGTTCCTACCCATAACTGATGTTTATTTGTATTTGTATAAATATTAGAAACAACTTTTCATATACACAGAATTATGTAAATCTTACCATAATCAGGCCCTTGTGTGTCTTTGTAATGACAATGCTGAGGGAGTGCACCTTGATCTCCACTAACTTTGTGTATGAGACCACCCTGTTGCCCCGGTGATCATTCTGCACCAGCACTTCAAAGGGCACCAACTCTGGGTCCTTGGAGCAGAGTGCAGCCAGTTGGTACACACATGTGCCCTGGAAGTCAAACTTCTTGTTGTCAAAGGTCACGTAATGGGGGTCGCCTGTAGCCTGGCAGGTGCTGTGGGAGACTGCCTGGCACTCTCTGATGCCACCCACCACCTGGCACTGCTGCCCTGCCCTGCAGCCTTTATCCTGGCACTCAACGCGTCTGCTTCCAGCAACGCATTTACACCTCCGCAGACAGCCCTGGTCGGCCCAGAATGACTCCCCAGCAGGGATATTTCGACCCTCATAGCTACAACCACACCTAGCAGCAGGAACACACTGACCTCCGCTCAAAAGAAAGCCTGTGTTACAGGTGCAGATCTCCACACAGGGGCGTTTGCATTTGGAGGAAGTATTTGGGTCAGAACAGGTTGCAGGACAGGCGTTGCCGCAGAGCTCGTAGTGGCTGTTTGCTGGACATTTAGCAGCTTGAGAGGGAGACAAAATGTACAGTATAAGATGTGATTAATCCTAGGAGCAAAAGCAAAAAACACAGTTTGTTTATTTGAAGATCCATTAAGTTAGAATTACTTACTACATCGTGCCATCTTCCTCCAATCTTGAACCTGGATCCCAGCAATCTGGCAGGCTTCAGTGTAAGCCTCCAGTGTCCTGCAGAGGAAGTGTCGGAGGCCGCCTCCCATGCATACATCATATTTACAGTTCTCCAGGTATGCTTGTGGATCAATGACGGCATGACATTTGCTGAATGGCCCATTTATTATCAGTGTGATAATCCCACAAAACATGTCACCCCCCCCACATCTTCATCAGGCTGTTTTCACAGCGCTCACACCCACCCACACAGTCATCTCTGCACACAGCACCTTTCACCGGCACCTTCCAGCTACTCCCAAAGGCCACAGTCTCCCCCGCTTGGGTACCGGAGGGTGTGGTGAAGTCATCATTGGGGTTATCATTGAAGTTGCCACAGAGACCACAAGTCTTACCGGCGTAACTGCTGGACAGAATGACCCCAAGATTGTGTTCCCAGTCGTAACGGACAGTCAGGCCAAAATCAGTCTCGATAACCACAGAGCGACCGCTCTGAATCATCATCAGCTTGTCTTTTTTTAAGGTTATTGGCAAACTCCACAAACTGTTGTCAATCTGCACAGAAGAAAATATCTTAAAGTCTGAAGTCATAATTTATTAATACCACATAAATAATTGAAACAAATATTCATCATCAATTTAAGTCCAAATTATATTTAAAATATGTATATTTGAAAAATAACAATCTTTTACTTTGACAGAAACAGGAAGCCTTACCCTCACACGACCCGTCTCAGACCTAACGACTGTGATGATGACGCCATAAACCTTCACTGTCACCACGGCGACATATGACACCCTGAGGCTTCCTCTGTTCTCACTCTGGGCGAGGACCTCAAAGTCTGGGAGATGGTCATCCTTTCCACAGTTTTTAGCAATAACATATGTGCAGGTACCCATGAAGTCGAAGTGTCGCCCGTCGAAGGTGCGGTAGTGAGGATCCCCCGTGGCCCAGCAGGTGCCAGGCTTCCTTTCCACGGCCTTGGGAACACAGGAGGGAAACCCGCCCTTCACTTCACACACCTCATTGGCACTGCAGGTGATACTGCTGCAGGAAAAAGATCCACTTCCTGGAAAACCATAATTAGTCAACAATTACCCACAACATTACAGTTAAAGAGCAAGGCAAAATATGCACTAAGTATTTTGTACATTATACCAATATCTGTTTTTAAATAATTCTATATAGCAGTGGTTCCCAGCCTGGGGGGGGGGGGGGCGCCAAAAATCGCAGGGGGTGCGCCAGGC
Organism: Gymnodraco acuticeps; assembly: GCF_902827175.1. Lineage (NCBI taxonomy): Eukaryota > Metazoa > Chordata > Actinopteri > Perciformes > Bathydraconidae > Gymnodraco > Gymnodraco acuticeps. Next base: position 1,425,881 of record NW_022990583.1, on the reverse strand, counting down.
CTCAGATGATTTGAGGCCTAATACCATATTTTTTTTTTTTAACCTATAATTGTTATACAATACATGATTTTCGCTAAAAGCCTTGTCTCTACATGACAATAAAGTATAACAAATAATTGATTAATTTCAATATAAATTCAAGTTAGTAGCTAATAAAGGCATAAAAAGACAGAAATGCATAATTTTTTCTATAATATAATATAATTTAATATAAATGTTTCTTCTACGCGTAAGGTGTCAAACCGGGCTGGTCTGGATAAGTGCATTTTTAAAAACAGTCATTGTCCATGCCGGTTTCAGTTGGATTATTTGTCACAGTTGCTCCGATCAGATCGGTCTCCTCCGTTTTGTAGATTATTTACGACTTTTGAATCCACATAAACACATCGGCAAAATCCGGTTTACTTTGAGCATGTATTTTAAACAGTTTAATCCCTTTGTGAATTGTTTCCACTTGCGCCGTCCTTTAATTTCTTCATACAGCGGGAATCCAAATTAATTAATCCTGAGTCCAATAACCATCAAAGTCACTCTATAGTGCTCCTTAATTACGCTTTCATCCTCCTTTAACAACATACTTCACATTCATCCAGTTTGTGACAGTAGTTGTAGCATTTTGAGATTTTTAAACTTGAATTACCGCTGTTGCCTTGTCTGTTTCCCCCCCTCCCTTGTGTGTGTGTGTGTGTGTGGTGTGGTGTGTGTGTGTGGTGTGTGTGTGTGTGTGTGGGGGGGCGGGGGGTGGGGGGGGGGGGGGGGGGGGGTTTCGCAACTTCCAACAGGAGTAATTTGGGGGGGGGCTCTCGGGGAAAAAAGGTGGGAACCCCCTGCTATATAGTATGTTCACCTTACCTGGCTGTATACATGTCCTTGGGCACCATAACCATTCATCTGGCTGACTCCTATACTATAGAGAGCAAAGCCGGAACCAGAGCTGGACACAGTGTGTTTATTGTTGCCGGGGATTTGCTGGTAGGACATCTCCGCCCAAGAGAAATCTGTCCCTGTAACCTTCTTCCACTCGACATTACGTGGCAGGTTTTTACCATTAATACGCAGCTCTGACATCACACTGGTCCGTGCAACTATCAGGGCTTTGTTTTCAAAGCCCTCTAGAGCCTCGAGTGAGTAAGAGGAGCAGAAGTGGTCGTTGGACAAGATGGCCATCAGGAAAGGGTCGTAGTAATGGAGCCAGCTCCGTGTGACACCGTTGAAGAGCATGAGGACTTGGATCCCATGATCGGCCTGAATGGACAGGGTTTCAGGATTGGAGGAGTGGATCTCTACTGTTTGCCCCCTCACCAAAGTAAAAACTTTTTTATTGTTTCCGTGGTGGACAGTGGCTTGGGTGGGCTGCGAGGCCTGGAGGAAGACGCTGTCAAATTTGCTCTGGAAGGTCAGGGGAGGCACAATGAAGCTTGATCCCCATCTGCTAACTGGCAGGAGCTGCTCATAAACATGGTTACATTTGGCAAAGCGCCATGTGCAAGTGTGACCCGTGACAACAGCAACAGGGTGCTGGGAGGCAACTCTGGTACCAGAAAGTTCATAAACACTCTGGAGCTGCACGCTCTCATACGGCTGGAGATCTATCACCATTCGGCTGCCACTCCCATAGACACGACCTTCGAACCTGATGGTGCCGCGTGGGAAAATCTCCAACTTATTGCTCTCTTTTCCATTTGTCACAGAGAACTCTTTATAGGAGCCATAGGAGGACGAAGCAGGTGTAAAGATGAAATATTCAGTACCCCATTCAGTGGTGGGATATACAACAGAGGTGTCTGCTGTGTACTGCTTGGAGTTAAATGAGGTTACAGATACATCTGCTGAGGCTTCTATGCGCACTGTGTTGGGAGACCTCTTGCTGCCGTACATCTCCACACCAGTAGGGAGACTGATGGTCACCCTTTCTCCAGCATTTAGAGTTTTCTCTTGCTTGAAGTTTAAGGGAGGCACTTTCACTGTCACTTTAGCATTGGCCTGAACGGCAGTGATGTATAGCTGATAATGGGGACTGTCATAGTTGGGAGCATAATTCAGCATGAATGACAGGGCAAACTCTCTCCCTGCCTCTCCAGCATTAGAGGGACCTGAGAGAAGGGAGAGGAGCAGGGAAACAAACTTAAAAAACACGTCAAAAGACAACTTATTTTCACGTAACCTAAAATGAAGTAGTCAGGTACAAAACTGCCTTCACAGATCTCCCATGTGAAGAAAACATGTCAAAGAAGCATTAGGACATGAATGACACTATTTGTGTCAAGGCAATCAAAGGATTCACAGACTGGCAGTACAAAACTTCGCTTGAGATCGCATACACAGTACAAAGAAACACTATGACACCAGATAGAAAGTGTCAAAAAAACACCTTCATTTCAAAGTTAAAAAAGCAGGAATGAATGCTATTCTATAATGGATGGATTGCTTTTTTCCTTGATAACCATTGTGAGAGATTTAGACTGAGGAATAGTCACTTAACTGCTTCTCAGCAGCACTCAATAAGTCACTTGCGCAGACAATATAATTGCATGATGGAAATATTATCAAAATCTGTGCCTTTGCTGTGAAAAGAACATTTTCTGGGCTCAGCCAGGGCCTGGGGGATTTAGATTACACTCCTGTTCCACCCATTCAGTATAATAGTTCCAACTCAATAGCAGCTGAAGGTAAATGCTATTCCCAACAAAAGCAAATTTCAATTTAGATGGCTATCCTTTATTTGCCGCTCTCTCAAATTCTTCACCTGTTTAACATTCTGCTTCATTCACAAAAGCACCTGGTATGGCCGCACAACAATGCTCTCAACTGATGGGGTTGACAACCTGGAATTGCTTCAAATTGAGCGATCACTTGGCTACAACGTCCTGCTGGGGAATTCAGCACCGAGGTTCGAGAAATGCTGGTGTGATAGATTAATTTAGCTAAGCTGCGTTTAGTCAGATTTCATAGTTGAAGTCATGCAGGATTTTTGATTAGAATAAAGAAATATTTGTTATGAGTTTTAAAATGTACATCGCTTCTATGTTTGTTCAGCTTAACACTTTAAAATCATGACTAATAAGACATGCATCAGATTGAAATGAAAATCATTTTCAAGTGGGTCCTGCAACAGTTAGAAAAAGTAACAAAGATCAGAGTGACTTACAGCTGAGGAAAGCTCCCAAAGCACAGAGCAGCAACAGGGTGCCCATGACTGAAAGACAGAAATGCACATTTGCTGCAAGCATTTAAAATGTTTAAAAAATATATAATACATTATTTTCAACAAAAAGCCAATGCAAATAATCTCTATGGCGTGCTTACCTCCTGCAGCATGTATGGCAATTTTGTTTTTTACTGTTCCCTCTTTTTATATACTGTCAGACACAAATCCAACCAATCAAATATCTTGCAGCTCAACCGCTACATCTTGGAAAAACAACACCCTTCCTCCAGAACAAATTAAGGCAGAACTTGGCACAGACCTGCACGTCCTGCTGTATATTGACATAGGTGTGAGGTTTAATACCAACTTCATGTATGGGACGCATCATTCATCTTTCTCTATTGTTACAACCAGACAGGCACTTCTTTTCAGGAATCTGACAAGAATCCCTGCATAATTTATTTAAATGTATATCTGTAGAAGTATTAGACATACCAAATATTTATTACGGAGAACAAAATCAACCAGAACAACCTCCTCTGATGTATTTTCCATCCTTAAGTAAATGCATTTTAAGATTGAGCATGACGTGATTAAAATATATTGTAGTTTAATCTGCAGGACATTCCAATGCCATTTGATGTGCAACACCATCTGTATTGCATCTTCTGGTCTAACCAAAATATACATCTTAAGTGGGCAAGGCAATAATGTGATGAGCCCAAATCATATTTCCACAGAGTTTGAGTCAACATCCAGCACTATTTGTATCATATTGCTGTAACATAGAATATACGCATTTTCCAACACAGGTTCTATTTCGTCCCTACTGACCGCCAGAGGCGGTGCTTTAGCACTGATGTGTCCATCGCGCAAATGTGCAGCTCGAGTACCAATACCAACAAAGTCACCTGTGACCCACGTGACACCGGCTATATCAGCCGGTGTCGTCAGTGGATCTGTTCCTTTCATCTTCTCGCTGCTCGAGAGTACCTTGGCTACATTTTTTGTAGCCTACAGCGTTTGTTCGGTTGGAATATTTGTTAAGGATTCTCTGCAAACAGCTGGCTGCGTGCAGCTTCGCGACTCATCCAGTCGGGGCCGCGGGTTTACCCGTCCTCCAGGAGCTGTGGCTGGCTGCGCAGAGACTTCGTTCGGACAGGTTGGTGTCGGCTTGGTTGGTGATGGCAGTGTTTTCGCTCCCTCTCCCAGCCTAGTTGTCCCGTTACTGTCTGTTTTGCTTTTTGGGCTTCAACTTTTATGGTGACGGAGGTGTTTCCGCTCCCTCTCCCAGGAGTTGCCCTTGCTGTGCTTTTGTACTTATTCTGCGAACTTCATTAGCATTGAGCTAGTTAGCAGTAGCGCTGCAGCCACTCGGCTGACGCCGTGTTAAGCACCGGAGTTTCCCGTGCTGTTTTTTCTTTAGAAGCCAGTTTCCGGTCTTAGCTTGTGTAAAGCTTCTTGATTTGGGGTGTAGCTACATCCCCTTTGTTTGTTCGGCGAGTAGCAGCACCGCTCTACTCTTCCCGTTCAGCAGGTAGGCATTCGTCTTTAATTTAACCAGTGAAGGTAGTGCTCTCGCCCCCGCTCCTGGTAGACGCCAAACTACCTTGTTTATTCCTTTAAGCAGGTAGCTGGTGAAGGTTGTGCTCTCGCACCCGCTCCCGGTTACGCTGCATCTGGCATTCGTGTTTAATTTAACCAGTGAAGGCAGTGTTCTCGCCCCCGCTCCTGGTAGACGCTAAACTGCCTTGTTTATTCCTTTAAGCAGGTAGCTGGTGAAGGCTGTGTTCCCGCACCCGCTCCCGGTTACGCTGCATCTGGCATTTGTCTTAAATTAACCAGTGAAGGCAGTGTTCTCGCCCCCGCTCCTGGTAGACGCTAAATTGCCCGGTTCCCGTTAAGCAGGTAGCTGGTGAAGGCTGTGTTCCCGCACCCGCTCCCGGTTACGCTGCATCTGGCACTCGCCTCTAGCTCAACCAGTGAAGGCAGTGTTTTCGCCCCCGCTCCTGGTAAACTGCCTTATTTATTAACCCAGCTAGGTGAAGGCAGTGCTCCCGCTCCCTCTGCCGGTAACGTGGGTATACTTACATCCCTCTTTCTGTTGGCGAGTATCGGCGCGGCGCGGCTCTACTCTTTCTGTGAAGCAGGTAGCTGGTGAAGGCTGTGTTCCCGCACCCGCTCCCGGCTACGCGGCGTCTGGCTACCTACAGAATGGCTCATGCATGTAGCGCCTGTATGGCTTCTCTTGAGCCCGAGGACGGCCATGACCGCTGCCCCTCTTGCCTCGGCCTCAAGCATCTAAGGGAGGCTCTCACGGTAGGGGCCTGCATGAACTGTAGCTGCATGCCCCTGGCACTCAGAATGGCTAGACTCACTGAGGTGGAACAGCTGGCGGCAGCCAACGGACACCTCTCTTGGTCACATCCTCCTCCAGATCAGTTTGGCCGTCCCCGGCGACTTGAGGGAGCGATGGCCATGGGTGCACCCCCCAATAGGAGGACTAGAAACAGGCTGTCCTCTAAAGTGGATCAGCTGGCTACCGACATGGACACAATGAAGTCGCTCCTCTTGGCCCTTCAGCCAGGGCCCGGTATAGGTGCTGCTAGTGTGCCGCCTGCCCCTCCTTCGGTTGCCGCACCTCTGTATGAGGATGCCTTGTCGTTAGCGGCTTCGGCTAACCTCTTCAATGAAGAGACGGAGGACGAGGTCCCGCTCGAGGAGGCTTCCCTCTCCTCTGCTCAGGGGTCTCGGCAGGGCGTGGATGACGACTCCATGGCGGCCATTATTCGTACGGCCCTGGCGCACCTGCAGATTCCGGTTCCGCAGACCGACTTAGTTCAGGCTAGTGCCTTCTTCAGGCGTAGCCCAGCCCCTGTCCCCCTCACCGTTCCTCCTTCAGAGGAGTACCTGAGGGAGCTCCAGGCATGCTGGAGGAACACCAGGGCCCTCGGCCACGCTGGCTCCGATGCCCGGACCTTGGCTGCCATGCAGGACCCGGCGAGGGTGGGGCTGGGTGGCATGCCACCCATTGAGCCTGCTATCGCCTCCCTGATTCTGGCTCCTGACGAGGCTCTAAGGCCTGTGGTCAGGTGCCCTCAGCCTCAGTGCAGGGTCACAGATGGGCTGCTCTGTAGGGCCTACGACGCAGCAGCACGCATGGGTCGTATCGGGAACTCCCTCTCCCATCTAATGCTGGCCGTCTCCGCCTCGCTGCAGCAGGCTCCGGCCGAGCCTTCTTTGCTGGGCCTCAGTGATGCATCACTGCAGGCCTTTGCCCTAATGACTAGGGAATTGGGACGAGTTATGTCCTTTCTGGTACAGACTCGTCGCCAGGTTTGGCTGGCTCAGTCACCACTGACGGAGACATGTAGGAGAGTCCGCCGTAGCGTGCCAGTCATGCCAGGGGAGCTGTTTGGGTCAGCTGCCCTGGAGGCGCTGGAGCGCGCTGCCCAAGCTAGGCAGACCAGGCAGCAGCTCTCGGGTCTTCGCAGACCCGTGGCCACTCCCAGCAGGCCCAGGGGCCGCTCTAGCAGCCGCACTCAGCCACCGGCTTACAGGGGTGGTCTGCAGAGGTCTGTTTTTTTCGGCTGTTTTTCCCAGCAGCAGCTCAGCTACTGGGCTGCCTGTACTTCCGACCCTTGGGTGATTTCCACCCTAACCCAGGGCTACGAATTGCAGTTCCGACGCCGGCCCCTAGCCTTCGACCGGGTCAGTATGACAGTTGTCAACGACCCGGCGAAGGCCTTAGCTCTGGCCCAAGAGTTGTCCGTCCTCTTGGCCAAGGGCGCAATCGAGCCAGTGGACCCCCTGCTTCAGGGCGGGGTGGGGTGGGGGTTCTACTCGGCGTACTTTCTTGTGAGCAAGAAAGTTGGCGGATTCCGTCCAGTTCTGGACCTCAGAGGAATCAACAGATTCTTGAGGGTACTGCCCTTCCATATGTTAACCACAGCAGACACCCTTCGTGTTGTCACACAGGGGGAGTGGTTCACAACCGTGGACTTGAAGGACGCCTACTTCCACCTTGCCAATTGCATCCCATCACCGGAAGTTCTTGAGGTTCGCCTTTCAGGGCCGACATTATCAGTTCCGGGTGCTTCCCTTTGGTCTCTCCCTCTCTCCAAGGGTGTTCACCAGGGTTGTAGCGGCAGCGCTCGCTCCCCTGCAGGCACAGGGCATGAAGGTCCTGCCATATCTGGACGACTGGCTGGTTTGCGCGCCGTCCCGGGCCCAAGTGGCCCAGGATACGGCGCGCCTCTCATCCCATGTAGCCCGGTTGGGCCTAACAGTGAACGCCGGTAAGAGTTGCCTGGACCCTTCCCAACAGGTCACTTACCTGGGGATGGTCCTAGACTCGGTCGCCATGAGGGCCTACTTGACACCTCGTCGTGTGGACGACATTTCCCACCATCTTCGCATCTTCAGACTGGGCAAGAGGGTGCCTTACATCCAGTTCCTCCGGCTCTTAGGCAGACTGACAGCTGCCTCAGCCGTTGTGCCCTTGGGCATGCTATCACTGCGCCCCATGCAGATGTGGCTGAACAACTTTCGCTTGGACGCCAAGCGGCACAGGCACAAGAGAGTCAGGGTGTCTCAGCGGTGCCTCCACTCTCTGTCCCGCTGGAGGGACAGGGCCTATCTTCTGATGGGTGTGCCTATGGGTGCCATCCCATCCCGCCGGGAGACGGTCACTGTGGATGTATGTCTCTCGGGGTGGGGTGCGGTGTGGCAGGGCAGGACTGTGCAGGGGCAGTGGTCTGCCCAGGAAGGTGCACACCATATCAATGTGCTGGAGCTGCAGGCTGTGTTGCTCGCACTCATGCATTTTTTACCCCAACTGGCGGGCAGGCATGTGCTCATTCGTTCGGACAACATGTCCGCCGTTGCCCAAATCAACCACCAGGGGGGCACCAGGTCCACACAGCTGCTCCGTGTTTCACAGAGCCTCTTGCCTTGGGCGCTCCCCCGCCTCGCCAGTCTGCAGGCAGTCTTTCTGCCAGGAGACCTGAATCAGGTCGCAGATTTCCTCTCACGGCGCAAGCCTCCACCGGGGGAGTGGAGGCTTCACCCAGAGGTGGTGGAGACAATTTGGAGCCTTTTCGGCAGGGCCGAGGTGGACCTCTTTGCCTCAGAAGAGTCAAGGCACTGCCCCCTCTGGTTCTCCTGGACGGAGGTGACCAGCCCGTTGGGTCAGGATGCCCTGGCGCACGACTGGCCGGACACTCTCCTGTATGCCTTCCCGCCGCTGCCTCTGATACTGCAGACGCTTCAGAGGGTCCTTACTCAGGGGCACAGGCTCCTTCTGGTCGCCCCCCGCTGGCCGGGGAGAGTCTGGTTCCCACTGCTGCGCAGTCTCTGCTGCAGCCCACCTTGGCGTCTCCCCGACAGGAAGGACCTTCTGTCACAGCTCAAGGGTCAGATCTGGCGTCCCGACTCTCACCACCTTCAGCTCTGGGTTTGGCCTCTGCAGGGCCCAACCCACTGTTGAGCGGCGTCACGGCATCAGTCAGGGAAACTATCCTGAATGCCAGAGCTCCATCCACTCGGGCACAGTATGAGTGCAAATGGAAGCTCTTCTCCCACTGGTGTGTGAGTAAGGCTGAGAATCCGGGGCATTGCTCCGTGGCCACCATTTTGGAGTTCCTGCAGTCCCTTCTGGAGAGTGGACGTTCTCACTCCACTTTGAAGGTGTATATGGCTGCGATCTCTGCCCGACATGTCGGAGTCGATGGCGCCACAGTGGGGCGCCACAGGTTGGTGTCCCTCTTTCTAAGAGGGGCTCTACGGCAGCGTCCCCCTAGCACCCCAAGGGCCCCGGCTTGGGACCTGCCCCTAGTGCTGAATGCCCTATCATCTCCGCCCTTCGAGCCCCTGGCCCAGGTCGGGCTTAAGTGGCTGTCCCTGAAGGCAGCATTTCTGCTTGCCGTAACCTCAGGGAAGCGAGTCGGAGAGCTTCATGCCCTCTCCGTAAGCAGTACATGCCTGAGGTGGAACTCCGATGACTCGGGTGTTACCCTCTGGCCGAATGTGGCGTTCCTGCCCAAGGTGCTTCCACTAGCCCACTCCAATCGGCCTATCCAGCTGGCACGCTTTAACATTCCACAGGAGAGCGGCACACCTGAGTTGCTGTGCCCAGTGCGTGCCCTGAGGGCGTATATTGATGCTACAGCCGGTATACGGCAGTCAGAGCAGTTCTTCGTTTGCCATGGCGGCACTAAGAAGGGTCGTGCTCTCTCTAAGCAACGGCTGTCCCACTGGGTGGTTGATACCATCACACATGCCTATGGGGCCAGTGGCCGCCCCCTGCCATCAGGGGTGAGATGCCACTCTACAAGAAGCATCTCAACATCGTGGGCTGCCCTAAGAGGGGTGCCCCTGGAGACCATCTGTGCCGCGGCATCATGGGCGTCTTCTGGCACATTCTCCAGGTTCTACCGAGTCAATGTCTCCACTCCTCACCCTCTGGGTGTGGTTCTGTTGCCAAGCTCCGCTGCTTCCAGCTAGGTGAGTAAGTGCTTGGATTCTTCATGACATGGTTGGTATAGGTCATCCAGTGCTAAAGCACCGCCTCTGGCGGTCAGTAGGGACGAAATAGAACGATAGTTACGGCTGTAACTACGGTTCTATGAGTCCCGGATGACCGCCAGAGTTCCCTGTCACTCAGAATTCTTGTGTGCTCGCGAGAAGATTCTGGGAACAGATCCACTGACGACACCGGCTGATATAGCCGGTGTCACGTGGGTCACAGGTGACTTTGTTGGTATTTGTACTCGAGCTGCGCATGCGCGCGATGGACACATCCAGTGCTAAAGCACCGCCTCTGGCGGTCATCCGGGACTCATAGAACCGTAGTTACAGCCGTAACTATCGTTTCTTCTAGTAAATCCGCAGTGATAAAATCACTCTTTAGCAAATGCTTCATGTTAAAAACGTTAAAGTGATGTATCCATTTCCTCAATGTACACTTGATTTTGTTGTAATACTCTTCTACAACCCAAGTACCAAAGTGTATATGTCATGTTTTATCAGTTTGGGAAACTGATCATACCAGCTACTGTGCATCACATTGATAGCTTACAAGGACTTCACAATGCACAACACACCATTTCTGCCGGTGTTTATATTGTGTTGTTAAGCCATTTGATGCTTGTAAACAAAGACATTTCCCTTGTAATGCTTGAAAAATGGCTGGATAATACCATGGAACTGATCGATCAAATCTAAATGAACTAATATTTTGCAGAGTGGCAGTAGATGAGCTTAATGGGTGGTTCGTTAGTGTTGTGCGTCACTGAAGAACAGCACATAGAAAAAGGGTGTTGCAGTCATAAGTGATAGAGAGAAAGTAAATATGTGTCCCTCATAAATTTGCTTTAGATTAATTTAAAAAGTAATCTCAAATATTTGCTCATGTGGTCAGAAGCACTTTCGGGGGCATCAGTAAGCCTGGTTTAGTTACTGTACATAATAGGGATTTAGATAAGGTGTGCCCTCAAGCTAATCAACATTGGCCAGAGATGACATTATTTAAAAAAAGGTGCATGGGCCTTTCTGATAAAGGTTGTGCCAATATTGCATAAAAATGTATGAGAAGGGCACGTCTTCCTTCAAAGTTTAAATAACACACTACATAGCAGTTTTGGTAATTGTTTTGTATTAAAACATTGAACAAAATACAGCTCAGGACATTAAAACTGTCAGTCATCATCCAGGGAAGCCACTGTAAAAAGAGAAAAATAGTTATTAAAACATAATCTACATTAGTAAATACACATGTTTTTGTGGAGTTCATCACTTACCAGCTAGGAAAGTCAGGTAGAACCCATGACCCGACTGAAGTGTGTGAGTGCAGGTCATTAAGGTTTCCACAGAGACCACACAATTTGCCTGAGTACCAGAGAGGGACCTTGGCTGTCACCATGGTAATACCAATCTCTATCTCAAGCTCTGACTCCATCCCAGCGTCTCTTCTTAGGATCACTAGAACCTCCGACTTGTCCTGGTTCACTCCAGATGACAGGGACACCCCTGATGGCAAGATGTGAGGGAGGCTCATGAAACGTCCATTCACCTGTGGGGTGTAACAGGGAGTTAGGACAGAAATCTTAAAAATGATAAACATGAAAGCACTTAATGGAGTTATACCTTCACTGTGCCTTCCTGTATGGAAAATGATGTTCCATGCAGGAGGATTTGAAACACGGTGACAAGTCTGGAGCTGCCATTACAAGGCCCATGGTAAGAGATCAGGCTGAACCAGTGCACACTGGCTTTGTCACAGAGAGACATCAGACTGTAAGATGACAGAGGGTCCAAGCTCAGCTGCTGCCCACCGAGGGTGGAGACTTGGAGGCTGCCCGTGAGCTCACAACCATCAGGTCTGTCATGACAGCCCCAGAAACTGTTCCTCAGAGCACATTGCTGCCCCAGACTGCAGCCTGCCTCCTCACATATCACTCCGCCCAAAGGGTGGCACCAGCATCTCTGGGTGCAGTCCTCGTTGTACACTTGCTCCTCCATCTAAGAGGAGAAGAGAAAACAAAACCCGCAGTTGCTGAAATATTCCTTATGAACAGATTACTGTGTGTTATAAGCTTTTATAGTTACCTTGATATATACACCATGATGAACACATCCACACTGGCTGTAAGGCACACACTCTTCCCCATCAAAGACATTTCCATTGTCGCATTCACAGCCTTCTGAACAGCCCGTTGCTGAAGAACCAGGCTGGAGCACAGCAGGGCACGAGTTGGAGCTGGAGTCAACACACTCCTTTGAGCTGCTGCGGTCAGGACACTGGAGAGCTAATGACAAAAAAAGTAATTTAGAGTGGATCACATACTCCATTTAATGCCAATCAAAAGTATTAAATTACCGCAAGGAGTGTTCACTCTCCAAGTTCCTACTGCTATTCCGTTAGCCTGGCAGGCTGCAGAATATGCTTCTAGTGCTAGACATGCGGCCATGTGCCCTGCTAAAGCACAAACTGCCCTGTTGCACATAAGTGTGTAACTATCGCGCTCCACATCAGCGTCCCGGCACTGGTGGAATTCAGTTGTATTGATAAACAGGACATCGCAGACCATGGTGTCACGTGGGGACAGTCTGCACTCATTGCACTCTCTGCCACAGGTGTCTGTGCAGAGCTGCCCTGGAGCGGCCCAGCTGTGCAGGAGCTCTGCGAAGCTCTCGGACAGACTGCCATTTCTCAGTTCCAAGTCATCATACTTGTCTCCATTGAAGTTCCCACAGAGGCCTGAAGCTGTGGCGTCATTTACTTGAGGTACAGTTAACCTGAGGTATTGGGTAGATGACAAGTCAATCCCCACCCCGGACGGTGTGATGATAATCAGTCTGTTGCCATCTTGGTAGGCTTTAAGTTCACCAATGTCAAAAGGCACTCTGCGTTCTTCTCCATTTACCTGAAAGCACAGACACCAGTTAAGGCTGCAGAGATTTTTTTTATCTTGAACAAATGTATAGTTTACAGAACTTACTTTTACTTTCCAAAGAGATTCAGGGTCAATAGATACTTCCAATGATGGCAAATTAAATATTACTTTGCTAATGGTGAAAATGCCCTTGTTGTCCTTAAAGCTAAGCAGCAGAGAATAATCATGCAAGGCTTTAGAGGAGAGGGCAGATATGACATAGGTGCAAGCTCCGTGGTGGGGCAGATTAACACCATCAAAAGTGATGTAGCCAAAGCCAGCAAACACTTGGCACACCCCATACTTCAAGGCAAGGCCATCTTTTACTGAACAGCTTTCCATGGGGCTACATGTCACCACACCTCTTTTGCAGTCACACTTTTGGCAGCTTTTCTCAAAAATAAAGTGGCCAGTAGGGCGATACTGTCCCTCGTGCACACAGCCACAGTCAGAAACCGGCACACACTGGCCATCACTCAGGACGAAGCCAGGGTCACACTGGCAGCCTTCCTCACAACCGCCGCTGCAGTTTGCTGGGGAGGAGAGCCCGAAGCACACAACAGGACACCGAGGTCCACACAGCTCATAGTGGCTATTCTTGGAGCATGACATACCTGGGGGAGAGAGTAAATACATCTTATGTCAACTTTATTTTTTTAACATTAGCCCACACAAAATCCCTACCCCCTGTGCAATAATAATCAACCCACTGACTAAATGTAATGCAGTGCAAAGACACGTTTACATGTGGGATAGACAAAAACTTTATCAGAAAATAATTGCTGTGCATCTTCCATTAGACAACAGTAATGGTGTAGAATCAAAATCAGTCAAATGTTTTGCTATAATTATTCTCTTTGTCTAAACTGTCGGCTTTTAACTGCTCTCCATTAACACTCAGTTGGATTTAATCATACCTCACTGGTAGGCGTCAGCATGTATCGTCAATAATCGACTCTCTCCAGCTCTCGACTTAAGCACCGGAGTACCACAAGGTTCAATACTTGGTCCACTTCTTTTTTCCCTATATATTAATGACCTGCCATCTGTCTGTCCTGATGTGGAAACAGCTATATGCCGATGACACTGATATATTTGCATGCCAACACAAAGCAAAAGGCTGCTGATAAACTGACCTCAGCTTTAGTGCTGATCACTAGCTGGCTACACCGCTCCTGTCTTCAGCTTAATGTCAAAACAGTTGGAATGTTTTTCACAAAAAGAAAATGCAACATTGTGTCAAATATAAGCATCTCAGGTGAACATATTAACATTGTGCCTCAGGTTAAGTACCTTGGAATCATTATTGACTCTAATTTAACATTCAAAACACAAGTCAAAAAAGTGACCCAAAGAGTAAAGTTTAGCCTAGCAAATTTTAAATACATAAACACAATGACATTGCATTCTGCCAAATTATACATGAATGCCATGATCATGTCACATCTTACATACTGTCTCACAAGCTGGGGTCAAACTAACAGCTCCACACTGAAGTCACTAGCAACCCTGTACAAACAAACCCTCAAAGTACTGGACCAGAAACCAAACCGCTCCCATCACTGTACCATCCTCAACAAGCATAACATCCTGAGTTGGGAAGATTTAATAAAGTATAGGAACATCGTTCCAGTTTACAAAATCCTGCACAATACAGCCCCTCCACCTCTTAACTCATTGGTTACGCAACATAACAACACCAGACTGACCACTAGAAGCTCCACACGTGGCGACCTATCAGTCCCATTCAGGAAGAGTACTTTTGGTCAGTCATCATTCTCGGTCATAGCAATACAAAACAGGAATTCTCTACCCACTCAAATCAAAGACATACACATACCACCTTCACAGCTCACTTAAAAACATGGTTCACTGAGAACTACCCCTGCACACACTAGTCTGTGTTGAGTATGGCGTGAGTGTTACATGTTGTGATCATGGATGTTGCCCCTCGTTTCTGTTATGTGATTGTGATGTGCTATATATAGTAACGTGTGTTGTTTATTGTTCTCTTTTATCCTCACACCGGTATATACTCGTCTTTCCTCCTTTTTATTTTATATATTTTCTTACAACTAAAGCGGTTGATATATTGTAATTTTAAGGGTGTCTATTACCATCTGGCCGGGGACAACAGCTATAAATTAGCCATGTCGGCTAAAGCTGCACCATTTACTGTTTTTGTGACAGTTCCTCGATGGGGACTGTCCACGACTCTATAAATAAATAAACTAAACTAAACAATCACTTATGTGTCAAACAACTACACAGGGCCCTAAATGAGCTGTAAGTATACCTGTCAACCAGCGACGTGGGGTCAGGGGAGGCAGGGGAGGCAGAGCCTCACCTGTCATACTCCAATGTAACGGAAAAACAACTAAAGAAAAACGAAATAGTAATAATAATAAAATGTCTCCACTGATCTGTGTTGTAAGTGTGATTTATGTATGATTCCAATCGCTTTTTATAGTCAAAATCAGCAAATTTGCCGAGCTCCGCTACAACTACGGGTAGCGATGAGAAGAGAGGCAGGGACGAGCTCTGCCTCTCGTAAGCCCACAGTAACTGGCTGGAGCGCGGGCACTAATTTAACGCGGGCACTAATTTTGTGAGCGCGCTCAAGCCAGTTACTCTGGGGTGAGGTGAGGCACAGATGAGCTCTGCCTCACCTCAGAATGCGTCACCCCACAGAAACTGGCTGGAAAGCGGGCCCTAAGCGCATGCCTGCACCATCTCACTGTATGTCACCAATGTAATGTTTGTAGATCCCTCTATTACATTTATCCTCGCCATCCATAGTCTCTAAATAACTTATTTCACGTATATATGATATTTAGGCCCGCTGGTCTCATCATACAACGGCAATGAAAAAAGCACCAGGAGAGGCAGCCATAACCTCTGCCGCACTGAAGGGGGCGCACGTGAGCCCATGTTCTTGTTGCTACTGTTATTCTACGCAGAGACGGTAGACAAACAACAAACTAGACTTTTGAAACTAGAAGATAAGGAGGACTTTTACAAAAATGTAATGAGATTGTTGTCCAGAAGGATAGCATGGACTTCATCTTCAAGTCAAGGTAAGACCACAATTGTAATGAACATGGGATCTTACTAAGAAAGAACAATCCAATATTTAGATGTTGGGTATCCTTTTGTTGAACAGTCTGTTTAAAATGAATCGAAGCATCAGACTAAAAAAGCTTTTGAAAATAACCGAATATTTCGATTAAGGTCAAAATATAATATTTGTAAATCTGACAGTGCCTCACCAGCCGTGAACCTCACCGCACGTCACTGCTGTCAACGTGTTATTCACTTCTGGTGTGTGCGTGTTTGGTTATATTCCAGGCTTCAGCAGCAAAAGCTGCCAAGTATAACATTTTATAAAACGCCTGAAGATGTAGTTAAAATAAAAGCCTATCATTAAAAACCGAATGAATGATACTCACCACAGAAAGTGTCACTCCTCCACTGCCTGACTGGCAGCTGCGCTACTTGACAGGCTTCAGCATAAGATGCAATGGATTTGCAGAGTGCCGAGTAGTGTCCGTCAAATGAGCAGGAATCTGTTAC
The DNA here is from genome assembly GCF_902827175.1 of Gymnodraco acuticeps. Classification (NCBI taxonomy): domain Eukaryota; kingdom Metazoa; phylum Chordata; class Actinopteri; order Perciformes; family Bathydraconidae; genus Gymnodraco; species Gymnodraco acuticeps. The sequence continues at coordinate 1,409,726 of NW_022990583.1, read as the reverse complement.
ACAGTTGTGGAAGTAAAGCTTTGGACTTAACACCAGAGCACAGTCTGCAAATGGCCCTAGCTCATTTAACAACACCCCACAGAAATCGCTTCCTTCAAACAGCTTCTGTGCCTCAGCAGGACAATGCTTCAGTCTGGAGGAACAGCTGGACTTGCAGGTAACTGATCCCGGAGATATCCAGCTGTGCGCAAACTCCAGTCGATTTTGTGCAAGCTCTTCATTGGGCATCATTAGGTCATCATGAGAATCAGTGTTGGCATTTCCACAAAGACCAGAGACGGAAGAGCCATAACTGCTGGGGAGGCTAACCCTTAGCGTGCCAGTATTGTAGACAATCAGCTGCAATCCCACATCAGTGTGAATAATGATAGACGAAGGTGTGCGGTAAGCATAAACATGGCCTGTCAGGTGAGAGTATGGCAAGGCCTTATACTGTCCATCAACCTGAGAATGAAAAAGAAACACAAATTAGAGTGGTTCATTCTGAAGATTGTGTTGATAAGACATTGCAAAGCACTCACCATAACCTTTCCTGGCTCATCTTTTCCCACCACCAACTCCAGACCATACATTAAGAGCGTTAAATCAAGGCTATGAAAAAGTCTTTTGTGGCAACTTGCATCAGAGATAGTGATATTGAATGGTGTTACTCCAGTTAGGTTGGCTTTGGTTTTAACCAACGAATATGAACAGCTGTCTCTAAAGTCAAAATGACGTCCATCAAAGGTTGTAAAATGCAGCCCAGTAATAAGGGTACAGTTCTTGGGGTCATCAGGTTGACACAGCCTCTTGTGCTGTAGTTGCTTGCAGACCATTCCTCTGGGGCACTGGGCTGGGCGACAGTGCATCTCACCAGTAGCCGGTCCACATATGCAGATCTGACCACAGTCGTCTGGTGACCAAAACGTTGAGTTAAGGTTTTGATATTTGCCTCTGGAGTCTGTGCAGCCACACTGATGTGGGCGCACACAGCCAATTTGACTTTTAATGAAACCAGGGTTACAGAAGCAGCCCTGAAAGCAGGCCTTATTACAGAAGGTGGCATTCAATTCACAGGATGGAGGGCAGGCCGAGCCACAAGTCTTGTAGTGAGTGTTTGGTGGACAGAGCACATCTGAAATAATATATTGAAGTGTCAGTCAAAGATGAAATCACAATATTATTATATTACTTTAACGACTACTTACCAACTATGACTCCATCGTTGTAGTATTTTCTGGTTGCTTCACAGACTAAGGAATATGAATATATTGCCTGCTCAAGAGAAACGTCTGACCGTCCGTTTTGCACGTGGTCAACTACACAACTTTTGTAGAAGGAATCTGGATTGGCTCGGCTGTGACAGTGGGCAAATGGACCAGTCTGATCTGTGAGCACTTCACACGGCCTCCAGACGTCGTCAAAAACAGAATCTGCAAGCAACTTCTCATGGTTCACTTTCTGCTTGCAGCCAGTACAACACTTTTGGTCCCCATCAAAGAGCTGGTAAGCCTGTGCAAAATCCACACTTGTCTTATTGGTAACGGAATCAGGATATTCATCTTGAGGCTGACCGTTAAAATTGCCACACAGCCCATACACTTCGCCCTTGTAGTGAGGTTCCAGTTTAACAACAGTAGAGTTTCCATCAAAGACTAAATGCAAACCAAAGTCAGTTGTCAGCAGGGCTTTGCCTTCCCAGTAGGACAATTTAATCTTACCCCCTAAAATATTAAAAGGAATATAAGTCACTTGACCATTAACCTGTAAAAAAAGAAACGAAAAGTCATACAAGTGTTAAAAGTCAAACTTGAACAGCTTTCATTCAATAAATAACTAAGATTTACTTACATGTATGCTGTCCTTTTGACTGCCAAGCTTGATGATGAACCCATAAGCATGTAGAATGATGCCACTAGAGTCTTTCTTGGAGACACTAAAGGGCATCAGCCCGCATGCTGCTCCTTTGCTGGCTGCAAGCAGATAGGTACAGTTACCCTCAAAGTCATAGATTAGCCCATCAAATGTTTGGTAGTGCCGGCCTCCCCAGGCCCAGCACAGACCCCGACGACTCTCACAGACGGGCACACCGTTGCTCAGGTAACATTTCTCAGTTGCATCACATTTTCCCTCACATGAAGCTGGGTTTTGCTCTGCAAAACCCAAAGAAAAATGTAAAAGATTTAACAGGATGAAAATGTATAAATGCATCATCAAGCAAATCTGTATCTAATGTATAGTTTGTGAATTTAGATTCTCACCATTTTTGTGACAACCTTCAATTCCATCTGAAACTTGACAACTGTGCAGTGCAGGACATGCGTATTGCTTGCAGACAAGAGGAGGCCCGCAGGTGCATTTTAAAGTACAGTTTTGTAGCAGTTTGCTCTCAGAGGCCTGAAAATGGAAATCACATGAAAAAAGTCAAAACAAAATTTGGAGTGTGCACATATTTTATAAATTAAAAATATTTCAAACAGAAAATAGCCTTATTAAAAAAGTGTTTAGTTCTGACCTTAAACCTACTCCCATCCTGTAGGCAGCCACACTGCTCTGCTGGTACACAGGCACGGCCATCATAAAGGTGTCCAGTATCACACTGGCAACCTTCCTCACAGTCTCTGGGGCACAGCACTGCCAGGCTGATCTCAGGACACTGTGAGGAGCATATATTGGTACAGTTGCTGTAGTGGCTGAATTGAGGACATTGATAAGCTGTAAAATAAAAATACTTAATCAGTACATTTTCCTCCATTCAATCATTTGATAAATTATTAATTCAACAGTGTCCCAATACTTACCACAGCTTGTCGTGTTCAGCCAGAGCTCAACCCTACCCCCTGCCTCATTACATGCTACATTATCCTGCAGCACATCACACAAGGCCTGGCGTCGACCTTCTGCAACACATAGGGAGTAGTATTTCTGTGGGCACACTAACTGGTGACATGAGGAGAAAGGTCCCTTTGGATTGGGGATAAACCCGCAGTTCTGGTCAGAGGAACTTTCCCATTCTTCACTGCAGGGTACGTCTGCATTACACAACTTCCAGGACAGCCCATGGATGTCATGGTCAGAGGTCACTGTGCCATTAGGTAGCTGCAGATCATCAGAGAGATCGTCATTGTACTTCCCGCAAAGGCCACAGGTTGTCTGGTAGTAAATGTCAGGCATCTTGACCAGAATATAGTTTTGTAGGTCTGATGTAAGCTCAATCGACTGTGGGGTCTTGATGGTTATCCCTCCATTTCTCTGATGTACAGTGATGTTGCTCTGGGAGAACGGCAGGTTTTCGTAAACTCCATTTACCTGGGTGAAATAATTCACTTGTGAAAAACATATCTTACAGTAGTTTGTGTTATGCACTTCAAAGTAATTTTTCACATAAGAGACGACAATAAATCATGTTGAAGGCTGTGAAATCATTACCTCAACTTTTCCAGGAAAAGCCGCTGACATCCTTAGTTGCATTTTATTGACTTGCAAGTATATCTGCCTTCCCTCGCTATAGTTGCCCATTGCAGCTATCAAAATAGGCTCTACATCCAGTTTATCGAGGCATGTCTGCACAAGGGTGTAGTTACATGAACCATGAAATTCAAACGCATGTCCATCAAACGTGGTGTATTGGTATCCCTCAACAGAGCACTGTGCTACATGGGGTTTTGGGTGGCAACCTTGAACACCCCTAATAAGCTTACACTCCTCATCCTCTCCACAGGAGACATTACGACATGTCATGTTTCCCCCGGGGTGACATAAACAGCTTTGCTTGCATGTAGACCACTCCTGTCCTGCGGTGAAGTATTCTCCATGGTGAAAGCAGCCACAGTTTTGTGGCGTGACACAAAGGTTGCCACTGTGAACCAAACCGGCCTCACACAGGCAGTTCTCCGCCATGTTTAGAGGCATCTCTACCGTTTTATTCTGCCAGCCGAGGCAGAGGTGAACAGAGGCAGAACTTATGTTGTAGCTGGTTCTTGTGGGACACGACGGGTCTGTAGAGATACAGAAAGACACCAGTCACTCAGGACAGGAAAACTGTGTTAAGGTTAGGGTTGACCAATGATGCATTAGTACAATATAGTGGTCCAGTAATACCGAGAAGGTTGTGGCCTCAATACCAATATGAGTCACAAAACACTAATTCTGTGTACCAACAAAACTAAACAAGCTAGCAACATGATTACATCTGATTTTTATGAAAATATTCACGTTCTTATGCTGCCGGTTCAAACAACAATGCAAACTCCACATTTCCTTTGCTGTGCAATGATGCTGCACTTTAAACAGCTTACACAATTGCAGAGTATATTAATTGAATTCACTTTCACATCTGGGAGCACAATGATACTCACAGCAGAATCCAGGACTCCTCCAGGCAGAAACTGTAGCATTGTGGGAAAGACAGACAGCAGCATACTCAGCTAGGGAGTGACAGAGTGCAGGCTGGAGACCTCCGTGAAGACACAGGTCACTGACACAGCGCTTGTAGTAGCTGGATGGGTCCACTTTGCCATGACACTGTCTGAATGGTCCATTAACTTCCAGAATCTTCCCACAAGACTCTGGGTCAGAGAAGCGAACCAGAAGCTCTGATGAACATTTTGGACAACTTCCTCCTAGACAGCCCTCCACACACCAAGGAGTCTGCCCATTTCTCCAAGCTTTCCCGAAGTGCTCGGGAATGAGAGGCTCCTGTGTGCCATTTACTGCGAGGTCATCAGCAGGGTCAGAGTTGAAGTTGCCACACAGGCCGCAAGTGACATTAGCATATTTACTAGAGAGACTAATGCTGACGATTCCTTCTATGCTGAGACTCAGTTCAAAGCCCATTTCTGTGCAGATGTAAGTGTGCAGCCCTAAAGAGAAGGCCAGTGCAGTAGAGCTGAATCGATATGGCATGTTCCTCTTGACACCATCAACCTGTAGGGGGGGCCAACATTGCATTTGAAAGTTAGGACTGGGCAGTACACTTTCTCAGGTAATCTTTGTAATGTCTCGTTTAATTATTAGACAACTCGTTTTTTAAACATTAGAGCCAAAAAGACCGACATGATTACAAAAAAAATAAAAACACTTGAACTCACCTCTATGCTCTTGGTGTTTTTGCTGTTCAGCTCCACAAGCACACCACTCACATTGACCAGGAGATGAAGAGCTGACTCTAGGTGTCCATCTGTCTGTGCGTGAATCTGAATGGCACTGAGGCCTTGTTTTTCTGCACAAATGCCCAGTAACTGGTACTGACAACTGCCATTAAAATCATAGTTATGCTGGTCAAAGGTGACTATGTGATGAGCAGAGGACATGCATGTCTGGAGGGTGTGAGGCACGCAGCCTCTCACTCCATATTGAAGACTACAGTATACATTCGGGCCACAAGAATCCAAATGGCACTTTGTCTGGTGCGTGTTGGGGTCACAAACACACAGTTCAGTGCATCCCTCATCAGCCCAGAAGGTCTGGTTGCTGCGGTAATGTGAGCCATTGTGAGTGCAGCCACACTGGGACAAGGGCACGCAGCGGTCAGCAACCAGGACGAACCCTGGATCACACTGGCAGGTCTCCACACAAGCTAGGGTGCAGGGTCTTGATCTGAAGGGATCCTCACAGGTGGCAGGGCAGGATGAGCCACAGGAAGTATAATGGCTATTCAGTGGGCAGGAAATGGCTGATAGAGAAGAAGGAGCATGATCAAAATTGTGTGGGAAAATGACTTTTGTAGCTTTAAGATTACTATAAAAAAGTTATTGCTTCATGGTAAGAAAAATGTGCTTACGGCAGAAGGAGACATTCCTCCACTCTCCTATCTTGATCCCGGCATTTTGACATGCAGCAACATACGCTTCCAACACAGGACAGATAGTCTTCTGAGTGTCATTACTAGAGCACAGGTCAAACATGCTCACAGCTGCAGAGATTTTAGTGTAGTTTACAACTTCCCGGCACTGGTAGAATGGATTTTGTGGCGACCAAATATACTCATGCATAGATATCCAGCGAGTGGCTACATTTTTATCCAGAAGCTGCTCAGCAGAGCAGCTTGGGCATGCATCGCCACAATCTGCTGTGCACTGTGCTTCCTGATCGTGAACTCTCCAGCTCCAGCCAAAGGTGGTAGCATCAACAGGCTCACCCTGTGGGGTTCTGAGGTCATCTTCCTCTATGCCATTATTATTTCCACACATGCCATAGACTTCCATTGTATTAGAGAGTAGGATAGTGGCAACATGAGAGCAGTCATACTTCACTTGGATGCCAAGACTCGTATCCACAACAACAAACATGCCACTCCGATAAATCTTCACATGTCCAAACTGTAGAGTCACAGGTAGTAGCTTTTTCTCACCATTCATCTGTGGATCACAAATATTTGAAGATAACGAATGCATTTTCATGCAATTGTTTAATCTGAAACTTTTACTATATGGCCATTTTTAAAGTAAAATCACCAACTGACAGCAAGGCAAAAAAGGTGCTGTGACTGTTTGCATTTCCTAATTTAAACTTACCCAAGCATGGCCTTTTTCCCCTCTGTAGATAGTAACATTGTCTTCAGCCACCTTGACATGAATAGCTTTGAGAGAGGAAGCCTCGTTTGGGGTCCTGTCTTTCTCTACCCCGACCCAAAATGTTGTATTCTCACTGGTGTCACTCAATACATGGACCAGGGTGTAGGTACAGTTTCCAAGGAATTCAAACACCTTTCCATCAAAAGTGTAGAAGTGTGCGCCTCCAAGTACCCAACACTGGGTTTGCAGAGGTTCGCCAACACACGTCTCTCCATCTTCACAGACGTTGGTATTGTTATCTGAAAGAGTAAGGGGGGGGGCAGTAGCAGATTGATGGCAGTTTAGGTTCAAGACACATGCAGCTATGTGTCATCTGAATTAAATTAAAATATTCCACAAGTTAAAAAATAAATAAAATTGCCCATGATGCCATCAGATCATTTGTGATACATCACATTGTAATTGCATGTCATAGGCTTGTAAGGCAAACGAGTGAAAGAAGGATGTAGTATTACTTATGATTGGCATGCATTATAATCATTGTCAAAAGGATAATTAAGTACTTAATGGACTATTGAAAAGGTTTAGGGTTTAACCGACTTTTAGTAATACGATATAAAATGCGATATTGCTAGACCAATAGTGTCACATTGTGCAGCTGAGAAAAACAACAGTTAGCCAGTGAGGACGTGTCACCAATCCCAGCTAAACCAGCTGGGCATACCTGTCTTTGCACAGCCCCAGGTATTAAGAAGGGTGCAGCTCTCTCCCTTGGGGCATGAGGCCGGCTCACAGTACATGTCTGCAGCAGAAGAGCAGTTGCACTGCTCAGAGCATCCCTCACCCCATGAAATCTCCCCAATCTACAGAGAAAAGTGAGTCATTGTTGTGTTAGCCAACTGCAGTCTGAAACCCAGCACACAAACAACCCAGGAAAACACATGTCTAAGGTTTGTGATTAGTCATGCTAAGAGCACAGGGAGACATAATGAGTCATGGTAGCATTGCATGGAAATACTAGGGCATGCCATGTTATTTAGCTCAACTGTGGAAACATGTTCATAACTGCACCTGCAGAAGAGTCACGTGTACATTTGCAAAACACCAATAGGTTTATTAGAAGTCAAACTAATCTGTCCGTCAATTTACATTTTAAATGAAATTTAAAACGATTTTAAATGAATTGCTTGGGTAAAGGAAAATGTTGTTGTACAGTAAGCTTAATGTGTAGCTACTCACCTCATAGTAGTGCCCGAGGTGAAAGCAACCACATTTGTCAGCTTTGACACAGCCATTTCCACTCTGCATGTATCCAAAATCACATTGGCATGCCTCAGAACAAGCCCAGGGGCAGGGGATATCAGATAAAATACCACAGGACTCAGGGCATGCACTGGCACATATATTATAATGTGAGTTTTCAGGGCATGAGAGTGCTGTGAAGACAAACAAAAAAAGTTTATATATTGTAAAGTGTCCAGCTAGCCTTACATCAATCTGGCAACTTCACTGTGTATGCCAGAGTTCTAAAAAGGTACAAGAGAAGCATGTGTGCAGACCTACATGATTTACATGCACATGATAACAGACTGATGAAACAACACATGTACACTCATCAGAGTCTCAATTAATAATACTCACAGCACTTCGCTCCCCTCCATGGTTTGGTCTCAGCTCCTGCCTCCTGGCATGCTAAAACATAATGTCTCAAACTACTGCAAACAAATTCTTCTTTCCCATTAGACAAACACAAGTCATTCACACAGTTTTGAAAGAAGGGCTCTGGGTCCACAGCAGAGTGACATTCACTAAATGATCCTGCAGGAGCAAGCAGCATGCCACAGAAATTAGCAGATGCATATTCAGCTGCCATGGTAGAGTTGCACTCCAAACAAAGATCACATTCTTTAGAGCAGTTTGTTCCAGGTGGGGAAAGTGACCAGGAAGATGCAAAGATGGAAACATCACTTGCAAAGCTGTCATTCGGGAGCCGCTTGTCATTTGTGACGACAGCACTGACGTTTCCACACAAGCCACACATTTGTTTACTGGAGGCTGGAATCACTATACGTATCAGATCAGGTGCTCCATATGTGACAACAACCCCTGTGTCTACAACAATACGAGAGAGCAAGCCAGAGTGCAGTATTGCCATGTGATCCAGAAGGACAGGAAGACTTCTCAAAACACCATCAATCTGAAAAATGTAAATGTCAGAGTTACAATCTAGGCAAAATAAACAGTTTACTTATGTTTGTACATGTGCAGCGGCTTACCTTTACTTTCCCCAACTGCGCCATCTCCAAAGACACGTTGACCCCATGGACCCTGAGGTGCAGCTTTTCTCGCTGGATAATCACTGTGAGGTCAGACTCTTCCTCTTCACAAACTTGGGATAGAATATAACGGCAGCTTCCAATATTAAAGTCAAAGCTTTGTCCATCATAACTTCTGAAGTGTCTGCCACCCATGACTGCACATTTAAAGGGCTGCAATGCATGACATGCCCTCTGGCCATCTTGGATGCCACATTTTGTTTCATTTGGACATGCGTGGTTGGTACATTGCACTATCTTGTGGCCCACACAGACACAGTGCAGCAGACAGAGATCATCAGGGTAGAAGTTCTCATGGATTTCGTAATAGACATCATTGTGAATACAGCCACACTCAGAGTCGTGTACACATTTCCCACCACTGTGGAAATACCCAGGTTTGCAGAAACAGCCCTCTTTGCATTTCCCCGCTAGTGGACTTGGGTTTTCTACACAGTCGGATATTTGACTGGCACAAAGGCTGTACTCACTGTTAGGTGGACAGGAGAGGCCTATGGAGGGACAATAAGAGAACAAAGACAAGTAAAGTCAAAATATTCATATTCAGTACACATTTAAAGCACATCATGTTTGCTTACCACAAAATGTGGAAGTCCTCCATTCATTCACTTTTGCTCCCATTTCTTGACACACAGCAACATAGCTGGACAGAATCTGACACAGGGAAGTCTGGTTACTATAACAGAAGTCTTGAACGCAGTTGTTGTAGAAACTTTCTGGATCAACCATTTTGTGGCAGCTCTTGAACACTCCCTCTTTATCCAGTAACCTTGCACAGAAACCTTTTCCCTCATAGAGAGCCATGTCTTGTGAATTGCAACCCGAGGTGTTCAAAGGCACATCCACACACTCATGATCACTGCTGGTTTTCCAGTGTCTAACGGCTTGAGAGATATCAGAGTCGCCATCAGGCACCACATCATCTTCTGGATTAGAATTAAAGTTCCCACACAGGCCACAGAGATTACCAGAGAATTTCCTTGGCATCTGGATGGTCAGAATATCAGAGCTGTACATTACAACTACACCAAAGTCAGTTTCTATAAACGTTGTCTGTCCAGTCATGTAAAGCTTCACTTTGCCACGGCTCAATACGGATGGGAGACGCAGCAGGAGACCATTTACCTAAATTAAAAATAAATTTAAAAAAATGATTAAAATCAATGATAATATAAAACAACTAATTTGGTATACATGCACCAGGGAAAATAAATTAACTTACCTCAACTCTGTTACTGGGATCATTTGACATCTCAATCGAATAACCAGAGACTACCATTTTAATATGCCGAAAGGACACAATATTTGTAGCGTCTTTTATCTGGTTCTGGATCTCTACACTGAAAGCTTCCATGTCCCCCCAGGTCGGACAGAGAGAAGTGAGAAGGTAAGTACAGTTTCCATACACATCAAAGTTACGGCCGTCAAAGGTGGTATAATGAGGATCTACTTTGGCTATGCACAGCCCAGGCCCCTCAGCGTGACAGCCCATGACTCCGTTCACAACCTTGCACACTTCTCCATCCTGGCATTGAGACGGAGAACACACGACTCTCTTGGAGCTCGACTGGCAGACACATCTCTCCTGGCAGTGTTTGCCCATCCAGAAGTTCTCCTTGGGGTAGTAGTAGGAACCTTGGTGAAGACATCCACACTTGCCATGTGGTACGCACTTCCCACCACTCAGCAGATACCCTCTGTTGCATTGGCATGATTCCACACAAGGCAGGGTGCAATTATTATGTGCTTCTGGGTTTCCACAGGTAGCAGGGCATGCAGAACCACATATTTCAAAGTGGCTGTTCAAAGGACATACGATAGCTGTAAAAAAAGGAAATACCCCTTAGCCATTTTTAGTTAAACCATGTATAGACTTAAAAAAAATATATATCTTAAACTCACGGCACTTGGCGATGGTTCTCCAGTTTCGGACTCTGGCCGATATCCTCTGGCAGATGTTGGCATAGTCTGTCAGGATCTCACACATAGAAGAGGCAGATTCATTGAGACACAAGTTGTTAGTGCAACTACGAAGAAATGCCTCTGGATCGATCAATGAGTGGCAATCTGCAAACGGTCCACCGCTACGCTTCAGTAGGGAGCACCCAACACGAAGGGAGTTACCGTTTATGTCAGGAAATTTAGTTTGGCTTCTAGTACATACTGGACATGAGGCACCAACACAATCTTCAATACAGGAGCTGGCACCGCTGTTCACTACCCATGGGAGGGTCAAATCTGCAGTCAGGGTCTTAATAGTGCCATTAGAGTCAATGACACTATCTGAGGATCTGTGATTAGCATTTCCACACAAACCGCACAGGGCTCCATACAGCTCTGGGCCTACTTCAACTTGGAGATGCTGCTTCCAGTCATACCGCAGAGCCAAGTCGAAGGCAGTGTCTAAGACAACGCTGGAACCACTTTGAAAAAACTTCAGGGAGCCATTTCCCAAGGTGAGCGGCAGCTTCCTCATCTGTCCATTAACCTACAGGTTTAAATAAAAAAAACAGACAAAGTAAGTGACCACTTACCAGCTACAAAACGTTTGTTAATATAAGTAAAGTACACTTACCCTAACATGATTTTTGTCTTCTTTAACTATGGTGATATTAAAGCCCTGGATGCTTATCTGCACTGTGTGGATGGTTGGGACAGTGGCACTGATTAAATATGCTCGGACTATATTAATCTGTAGTGGAACAGAAACATTTAGGCCTGGACAGGTGGTCTGAACTAAAGTGTAGTTGCAATTTCCCTGTAGGACAAAATCTCTTCCATCAAACGTGCGGTAATAAGAGTCACCCCATGCAGAGCATATTTTAGTGTTGAGAGAGCAGAGTGGTTTTCCTTCTTCGATAGAGCAATTCTGTTTGAAACCGCAGTGCAACTCTTCACAAGAAGCTGCAGCTTTAAAAAAAAAAAAGAGGAATGTTATTACATATTTACAGTGTTACACAGAAAATTCAAAAAAATCCTTTATACATACATTTCTCACAAAGTGCAGAATAGAGATGTCGGTCTAAGGTACTCAGATAGTATCCCACATCCTTGTCTGTGTAAAGAGCCTCTGCATTATCAGGCAGCTGAGGAAAGGTGGGCTTCTGGGAGGATTTAACACCAGACTTCAAATCTCCTGTGTCAGCACTGTTAACTCGCTGCTCACCCATATCACCTGAAGCAAACATAGGTACAGTTTGGCAGATATCATCAACAGATGGCAGTACTGTTAGAGTTAAAGGCCGCTGTGCAGGGTCATGCCGGAAGAAAAGTAGTTGTAGAGGACTGTCACTAGTAATGAGGATTTTATCTGAGGTCGCAACTGGGATGACCTTCATAACGCCACCGACGAGAGACACTGTGTTTTGATCGGTGCTGGCATTGATGCCCAGGTCAGAGTTGATAGTAGACATTGCCAAGAGGAAACTAGAACTCATTCCTGTGTTTACCAAGGGAGGAATAATGTAATCGAAACCCCAGTGTGTGACTGGTTTCAGGTCAGCATATCCAGAAAAGCAATCGCCAGTTGTGTGTTTGGAGCAGGTAAAACCAACCACAACACCTACAGCTTCTTGAGAGTTTAACTCTGAGCCAGAGAGGCTGGAGTTGCTCTGGAGGTAAACACTCTGCAGCAGCCCTATATACAACTTAAGGACACTACCCCTTTGGTACATATTGCCTTCATAAAGCACTTCCCCCGAGAGAAAGATATCCACTGACGTCGCCCGGCCTGAGCTGGTGATCACCATCTGGCTGACATAAGTCTGGTTAGGGAAGTTAGGAGTAATGGGATAGTACTGGGTACCCCAGGAGTACACATCATGACGGAGCCTGTGGTCACAGCCAGCCCGGGTACACAGGGAAGTGATGACTGCAACAGGCCATATAGACTTCACACTGAGGAGGTATGAGGAGCGGTCACTGGTCATTCCCACAGGCAATGGCAGGTGAATCCTCTTTGACTGGTGAGCAGAGAGGTAGATGCGTTGCACAAAGCTGCTTTCCAGGACCTTTACAGTGACAGAGGTCCGAACTCCACTGGCTGTGATAGTTACTTGATGGCTAACATTTCCTGTTGGTCCATTATGCGGGGGTAGCCCAATCAGAAACCTCCTCCCAGGACTTGCAACGGACAGGCCTGCAGAGAAGAATATAAAATAGTTTTCCCCATTTAACTTAAATCAATACAAAACAAATAAAATTACAACTGCCTGAAAATGTGCACAGTGTATTATAAGAAGATTTACAAACAAAAGATTGTCTACTGACAGCAGTTGGTTATTTTATGACAGTAAACAACACACTTGCACTAAAGAGCTATGAGCAAGTTTGCACAGTAAGTCTTTCTACGAGATAAGACTGGAGGTGTCAGATTTCAACAAGATCAGCAGCCAATGAAGAACATAGTTCCCATTTCCTGACTGGTTACACCTGTATTAACGTGCACACTCACTCGGGCAGTTTCCATGATAACAAGGATCCTGGCGTCTGAGAAACAACATATCAGCAGTGAAGAGAGAAAACTCTGAACAGCTCATTGAAACGTAAGTTCAATTATTCTTTTTCTAAACATGTATGAGGTCACTTGGGTTGTCTTAGGTTAGCATGAAACTTAAGAGTTATTTTTAAGTCTGTCATGATATATTTTTCCTACACAATTACAATGTCCAAAAACATCTTGATATCTATAGAAACATTGAAAAAGAATGCGGTTTCAAAATGTGTTTTAAACGTTGTTTATTCTGCGTTTTAGAGTCAGTAATGATAACTTTACAGTTAGAATTTAAAACCAATGATATTGAGATTTTAAATATCAGTTATCAATATTACTTTATCATATATTTAAACTCATAGCAATAGCATTGTGACAAAAAAAGAGTCAGATTATTGTTGTAGTGTCACCTTTGTTTGTTACAAGCAATCAGAGGTGGAAGAAGAAGTACTTAGCTCTTTTAATTATGTAAAAGTAGGAATACCATGATGTAGGAATACTCCTACATAAAAGTACTCTTTATGCAGATGTGCCCATTTCAGAATAATAAATACAAGTTTTGATTACAATCATTGATGCCAAAATGTGTTTAGCAAAGCTGGTAAAAGGTGCAGCTAGTTTTAATTACTTTGTATACTCACTTAACTAGTAAGTAAAAAGGTATTAAATAAATATAGTGGAGTAAAAGTACAACATTAACCTCTGAATTGAAGTGCGGTTTAAGTACAACGTATAGCAGAAAATAAAAGTTCCTCTAAAAATTGTACACAAGTAAACATATTTAGCTACTTTACAGCACTGATGTATTTTCAAATATAAATCGCATCCCAATGCAGACTACAGAAAATGTCTCAAGACACCAATTATCAACCATAATTCCCTTCAGCAATGCATGGATTAGTATCTGTTGTTGTTACAAGGGCAGAGACATAGCCATACCCAGCTCATCACTCAAAACTAGACAAAGAAAAGGTAGACAGCAGAACTGTGTTGAGACTTGAGTGTTTCAGGTGTAAGAGGAATAACCTAAAGCAAGTGTGCTGCAAATATTGAGAGAAGTAATACAAGTAAAAATGAAAATAGCTGAGTGAAGAAAGCACATACATGCTGGGAGAAAAACTCAGGTTATAGGCCTACCCATTGTGCAAATAAAGATGACTCGATTTTAAAACACGTGTGTACCTACAAACAATAGCCCAGTCATGTCACTTACCAAGTCCAAGCAGGCACACCTGGAGCAGCAGCAAAAACTGCATTACTGCACAGAAAAGGGACACTCTTACTTGAATTAAACAACTATAGCAATTCGTTTTTCATGACAAGAAAAACCCAAATCGAATCGAATATTAGGGATGAGCTAGCGCCACACTGCTAGCAACGAGGGAAAGGTGGTTAAGATATCCTGTTAGCACACCTGTAGCCAATCAAGGAAAACGGGTTGACGTCATCATTTTCACTAATTGTAACCGCCAGGTGATCGGCATTATCATTAAAATTTAAATAGCAACATGCTGTAGCGTTGTTTTGTTTTTTATTATTTAAATTATTAGGTATCTTTTTTAGGTTTTACTCCGGTTCAAATAAAAACGCAATCACCCATTATTACTAAATGTCATCCTAAATTGTTAAATTATTTGGCACATATCTGCTTCAGTGTTATCGCGCCCCATCACCACCTAAGCTGTATCTCAGCCGTTTTCAGGAAATTGTCGTGACAGCAGTTCTCACACAGACACATGGAGGTTTTTTCCGCAGAAGCAACAACAACTTGACAGAGAAACTTTAAGGGGCAGTTCACCGCTTTGTGAGGTGGCTGTGAATCCCCTTGTAGGCTAAGTGAGCATAGAGTTTCCCTGAAGTTCACACAGCAGCACACAGCTTTTCCTGTTAACGAGTCTGCTCCGTTCAGTGCGGATCATCTCCTCGACTGACTAATGGCTGTGGTGAGTGTGTCAAATGTTGTGCGGAGCTGAAGAAATGTAACTCAATATTATTTGGAAACGTATATTCTCTAAACGGAGCAACGTAACACATTTTACAATACAATCTGTATTATTTTAAATTGTTGTCAATTCTTGGCTGCAATGTAACGGATACAACCAGCAATATTGACTTTTATCACATTGGTGTGTGGCTTGCAGGTCAACTTCTTCGTGCTTATACCTCCTTTTTTTCTCATCATTTATCACAAAGTTCACCAACGTTAGTGTTATTACCTGCTGCATCCTATCATTCTCAGTGTAACTCATGGACATGGATTTCTAAACAACAGTTCATGTATTTAGAGACTGTGCTTGATTTCCATTCAATGTATAAACGTCATCCTTGAGGAAGCAGGAAGCAGGTAGCAGTAGGTGAAGGTCGTGTTACTCTGCAGCAACTCATCTTTTACTTCCTGTGTTTCAAATATTGTCATGCCATACAGTGTGCTCTGAGTGAACTTATTGACCTGTTATTAGTCAGTAAACAAATATCAAAGTATTTTCTACTATTGTTAATCAAGCTGCTTGCCAAGGGAGTGTCAGAGGTGAAGCAGGGGCAACACATTGAACTCTTTACAACTCGTCTTTGCAGAGTTTCTTTTTTGCACATTGTGTGTTGCTTCTTTCCTGGAGTAGTGATGAGGATGCATTTCATACATGCATTGGATATGTCTTGTGATAGTGATGTTAACAAAACAGATAGAAAACCCCGCTTTATCTCAATCTGATCAAGTAAACATGAGCTCTCCAGCACTAAATTGGGTTGTTGCTGTTTTAGTTAAGATAGAGGTGGAAAATGCCAAACTGTGATGTTCCCCGTCATATCGGTGTGTGTTCACAGGTTGTGTATCTTTGCACACAGGCATTGACAACGAGAGAGGGGGGGGGGGGGGGGGGGGTGGTGGGTGATGGGTGGGTGTATGCAAATACAGTATATGTGTCTCACGACTGCTTTCATTGTCAGACACTCTCATATCCTTTTAGTTGTTGGCTGTTACCCTTATTGGCCTTATGCTCAACACATCACAAATCATTTGAATTGGAAATAGCTGCTGAGTAGTCAGACTGTGGTGGATTGTTCATTGGCTTGCGAGACATCAACGGAGGTATTGTGAGTTTTGCTTTACTTTCATTTTACCATGTGTTTCCCTGTTACTTTGTTTGTGGTCCAGTGGCATACCAGAGTATGTTATGTTATCGGAAACAATATGCATATGCATCAACCACACTAGGATAAACAGCTTCGGTAGAGATGCCAGAGCTGAGTAAACATTCCAATCAGAATACTTTCTCTCTTCACTGATCCAGAGTATGCTACCACTTTTATAAAAATTGAATGACAATGAATAACAAACGATCTGGGTCATTTCTTCCCTTATTCCATCTGCCGGTTCTTTGTTTTTGGGCTCATCTGTTTTATTGTTGACACATCTTCACAATAATAAATAGTGTTTCCTGATATCTTCTGTCTTCTTTTTCTCTCATTATTTTACACATTTGTTTCCTCAGGAACTCTCTAGGCCACAGTAATTCTTACATCTTTGCACATTAGTGATTGTTATCGCTGTGAAGTCTTGTCAGCGATGCGCAGTGGTTGAGCTGAGGGCTGTTATCAGTTTGAGCAGATAAGGAAGAGATAAGTCTATTTCTGCAAGTAGTTCTGCTTATACATGTCTTTAAGCTTTGCTTGTGAGTGTACTTTGTTGATATAGGTTGTACTGGGTGGGTTGTAAGGAGTGGTGAGCACTTATCATTCAAAATGAAACCTGGTAAACAAGATGAAGTGTTTCTGTGGGCTGACCTGGTCATACAGGTATGAGGCATAGGGTTAATCCTGTCAGTTGAAAACTAAATCAGGGATGATTGATCAAAACAAGACAAATTATCCTGCTAGCCACTAGTACAGTATGCATGTTTTTAGCGTTGCACTCAAGACAGTTTTATGAATCCTACATTTACTAACGTTCATCTTTGCATCTCTAGCCAGCAGTCAACTGGTATGTCTGCTTTATAAGCAAGCCAGTGGTTATTATATTTTGCAAATTCAATCGGCATTCAAATGTACAAGAATATATTACCCAATTTGAAAAATAATACAGGCTACACGCACCGTTTTGATACAGAGGGAGTGGACTGAGTTGATACATATTTCCAAATTGGATCAGCTTATTATTTCACCCAAAGCGACTGTGAAAAGCAAATTGGATACAGTAGGGGATTTTATTTGCAGCTTCTTAGGTTGTTTGCGTTGGGAGATTTACTGCAGCTATTCAGGAGGCCAGAACAGCCCACTCTGCACTCTCTTTCCAATCAGCCTCACTTGTGTGATTAACATCTTTTTTCTATGCAGTCTTAATGCTGTTCTGCTAATTTAGCATGAAGATAATCTTGTTTTGGGATGTCCTCATTCTCATGCGTTCCTACAGGGTGGACATTTGTCTAGCATATAAGTATCACATCAACAGTTTCACATTTACAGTTTATGGCCAATGTTCTGCGGCATAGCTCTTTCATAAAACTGTCAAAAAAAGGAATTGAAATATTAAACTAATGTCGACAGGTCCTCAGTCTTTATGCCAATTCCTCTTTCTTTTTCACTGCCCTTTACCAACATATGGAAATAAGAATTGACATTGCCATACGGTAATGATATCCACATCCTTAAATTGTATGAATGAGTAGGAAGCAGAATGTCGGGTCGCTGTTTGCTGCTACTGCTGCCCCTTAGAGCCCTGCACCTAACAATACGGGTCACCTCAGTTCTTTCCACAGTCATTAACAGCCAAGGAAACAAGGATACAATGGGCACAGCTCACAATGAAGAGTACAGTAAAACATTTGGCACAAAGGTCAATGGGAGAGTTCCTTGTGGTATCAAACATTGCATGCCTATTGGTTCCTGATCCCAAGCCAACCTCAATTGCTAAATCTGACTAACAAGGCTTCATCCAGGACTTTGACTGGAAGAGAAGTCGTTCCCATGTTTTCTCCCATTTAAAAATATCACCATTCATATTGTGTTGGACACAGCTGGGGCTTTGTTTAGCGGATGAAGAACATCTGCGTTTCACATCTATGTTGGCTAAATGGGCAGCAGAGGTCGGGTTTGTTTTGGGCCCTGTGCCATGAGGAACTTGTAAGATTTCTCAAGAAAACAATTACAAATATTTCCCAATACAAATGCATCACTTGTTTCTATGGTGAGATGAAGTTGACGGATATATATATTTTCTAGTGAAATTGGCTTTGTTATTTTACTTTTTCTATTCATAAGAATATTTCTCAGCAGGATAAAATAAACAAAATGATATATTTGTTTAGCTTTTTTCAGTGGACGTCATTGGACACTATATTGTTGCTCAACACCTGGCGTGGCACCCAGGATTTGCACAGGGAGGGGGAAATGTTGGATAGGCACTTGTTGACAGCTAACTAGGACAGAATTCTCAGCAGTTTTTTTGCTGAGCACTATGGGAAATAAGGCTGTCATTATCTGACCTTTTGCCACCGCTCACCTCAGATTACAATCTATCCAGTTAAAACGATACAAGGACTTGTTGGCTCTGAAATCTTAGTTTTCCACTGACTCGCAGTATGTGATCCTTAATCTCAAAGTGCCACACAAGCCCCAATAACAGACAGCAATCCTGCTTTCCGTCTCACCCTATCTTTAAACCAAAACACCAAGATTTCGTACACATCAATGGCTGAATATTAAAAGCAGATATTTTTAACTTGGTTTCTGTTCCCCCCGCAGCATTTGAAGATGATGCGATTGCTGTTCCTGTGTCTGATGCTACTGCTGCCAGCTGCTTCTGGTATGTTCTCATCTCTGTGACGCTTCCAGGTGATACTCATCTAATCAGGGTCCATGCATTCCTGCTCCGGCATGTTTCCTCACCTACCTATGTATGTAAACTGTCTGCGCAGATTAATAGATGTACTCTCACTTTTGAGTTATACAGCCATAAAAGAAGGTGCTACAGCAAGCTAAGGTTCACACATATGAGATATAAGAAAAAATGTATACAAAAATTGAAAATAGAATTGTACAATCTGTGCTGTACAATTGTAGTTTACAAGATTCCATCAAATAAAACCAGATGGAAAATATACGTAATACACTACACATAACCCAAATGTTTGTATGATTCACAATCATCTTTTTCTGGATTGTGATCAATTTTAAACTCTGTATTGCAAGATTGCAAGGGATGTAAAAGTATGGCCACTAACTGTCAGCTTGCCTTTTTTTTTTTTTACAGCTGTTTCCGAGTTGGAAGGATCTGCTGATGGAGGTATGTAATGCATCTATATCTGTAAAATAAAGAAAAACAGGAGCAAAATATGAAGTATTTCAATCGGCTTTTATCCCAGCTATCATAGTGCTATCCAAAAGGTAATCAAGTGTGTGTAACTGGTCAATCTAGGGCAAATTTAGAGACATAAAAAGATACATCTTATTTACATCAAGCTTTTATATCCACTGAAAGATCACAATCATAAGAAACGACAACCAGGATGTTTAGCTAATTAATCCTAAAAGACCACACAGTTATTTCATTCTCAGGTCCTGTGCTTGTTTCTACATGTTTATTTGTAATCTTAGCGGGTCCTTGTTTAGGCCATGTGTGAAGTAGTTAACAGATGTCAACGGTCATTCCAGAAATGTTTGTCGATGTGAACTACAAATATCTTGTCAATCAGAATAACTTAAATACACGATGTAGATTCATCATGATAGATACAAAAATACACATTTCTTAAATGTCTCACCTGCTGGTAAACAGGTGTTGTTTTTCTGCTTTGTTATTCCCACAGATTTTAGTTCTGTTTGTACAATATTGATTCTCTTTTATAGTTTTCTTTTTTCGCTCTCAGACCTTTTGATCCTAAACTGACTTCATAAAACTCCCAATCAATAGTGTTGCTGAAAGATTAAAAGTGTTGTCTATGCCCTTAGTATTGTGCAGAATCATGACTTTTTTATTGTTCAATAGTACTCCCACTGTGAAGCATGCATTTCAGATTTCTTTACTAACATCAGATTTCTCCTTGCTCATCCTTACAGTTCCGGATGATGATGAGGATTCAGGTGAGTTTATTGCCTCCTGGGGTGGATTGGAGGGCAATACGTTTTTCTGGTTACTTCTGCATCACACCCACAAACACTTTCACAGCA
Source organism: Gymnodraco acuticeps (assembly GCF_902827175.1). Lineage (NCBI taxonomy): Eukaryota > Metazoa > Chordata > Actinopteri > Perciformes > Bathydraconidae > Gymnodraco > Gymnodraco acuticeps. Next base: position 1,389,240 of record NW_022990583.1, on the reverse strand, counting down.
GCTGTCCAAAGGAGAGTATGTGAGGTTATGGCCCCTGTAATTATTGTCAGTAAGGCAGCATTGTGTATAGGGTACTCTAGTCCAGTGAAATATGTGGGGCTGTGACCCCTGTTGGCTTTCTATCCTCCCAACCATTAAGTCCTGAATGGAATCAATTAGCTCCCTGGAGGAGTCCTGTGGACGCTGTCGAAAGGCCAATGAACACGTCCACATCCCCGCCATCCTGCTGGTCTGCTAATCAACATTGGCATTCTCATTCTCTCTCTGCACTTCTTTCTGTCACTCCTCATCTTTGCTTTGATGGACATTTGATAGAATTACAGATCTATTTAAAACAGAGCAGTTGGCTCTTGGAGAAACAGCCTTTCTGCACAGAGCTGCGATTTCTCTGGAGCCTCAGCCCCCTCCCTCTCTAGACATATAGACTGTGTACAACTTTTAGCTTTTATTTTCTTATTCCGTATGCACGAGAATTAAGTTCTCTGTTGGGCGTTGAAATGTTCAGTACACATGAAATCAGCACAACTCATTTGAACTGTTCTCTTCTTCTCTTTGCCATTTACAGTGATTCTAAAACCTTCAGACTCACGTCTAGCTGAAAGTGTAACTGAAGGGCCAGGTGAGAAAAGTGGTTTGTTCATAATCAGTGATATACAGCGAATGAATTAAAATACAAGAATACATATCAACAAATATGAACAATTCATAACATCATGCACTGGTTTCAACTTGGACATGTTTTTTGTATTTCCTTTTTTAGATCAGTTCACCCTGATTATCATCATTGTAGCTGTGGCTATGTTGACTATTTCGGGTGCTGCAATAATCAGTAAGTATTCTGTGTTTTTAATGAGAAATAATTTAGTTAAATGTTAAAAAGAGCCTGTTTCCTTCACACAGTTGAAAAATGCACTGCTGAAGTCCCTGTGCGCCTTGTAAAGCTGTTAATACCTTAGCAAATATGAACTTTTCTTTGGTGCAGCTGTGACCTTTTTCCATTTTTCTTTCTTGCAGTCACAATGTTAGTAAGAAGGAAAATGCGCAATCGAGAGCAAGGGTAAGGGCAAATCTCTTTATTTTCAAAGTTGATATTTGAGAGATGCATGTTCCACTTAACGCTTACAGCTGATATAACCAGTCTGATGGGTAACAGCCTTTCTGCTTGCCAATGAACCTTACTTCACCCAACTCATCAGCATAAACACCAGAGAAAAAACAATCAGGTGCAGAACGTAACCAGCCTCCACCCATCAGAGCCCGTCTGGACTTGCACAGAGAAGAGTTTAACAGCCAGGGGCCCGGCACTGCAACCAATGAGCGCTCCCCACCTCTAACCCTCCCATGTTAGCCCTGTAACAATAGTCTTAAGACGGGGCTGCTGGCTCTGTATAACTGACTGGAACAGGATCCAACTTGTCCATAGATTACCTCATGAACTGAGGCCTGAGTAGATGCCTAAAATAAAACAATTGAGTAAACATGATCCTGGCGTCATGACGACAATCTGCCAACATTACTCAGAGAGCAGACAGAACAGCCTAAACCAGTTTAACGCTTATTGCCTCTCGTGTACACCTTGTTTCTTAAATGCAGTTAGCTCTAGGTAGGCTTTCTGCACATAATCAGTTTGTTTATTCTGGGATGCAGTAATACACTGCAAAAACTAAGCCTAAAAAAACAAGTAAAATAAATAATAAAATGAGTAATATATTACTTAATATAAGAAAAATTATCTGCCAACAGAACAAGAAAAATTCACTTGCCAAGACCTTCTTAAAACAAGTAAATATATCTAGCCTAAAAATATCTACATATATCTTAAAACGAGTGTTTTTAAACCAAAAATAAGTACATTTGAATTGATGCAAGGAAGGAATATAATCTTATTATAAGGAAAATGTGCTTGAATTCAGCATATTCTACTGCTATTGTCCCAAAATTCTATTTTATGTTAGGCAACATTTCTTAAATCCAGTGCAGCTTCACTTTAAACAGGTATATTTGTCTAGATACAAGATAAGATTTAAGAATTATTTTCTTAATATGTAGAAAAATCTACTTAAATTCAGCATTCGGTGCTATTCTTAAAATAAGGCTAAATACCAAGAAACGTAGAGACAAAACCTTCAAAAATCTTTAATCCTATCAAGATATAAACTTTGACTGCTTGCTTAAAGAAAAATGAGTCTCAAATGATTTCTTTTAATGTTTTTATTGTTTTCAAACTGCGTAGTAAAGGTCAGTCATCAGATATGTCTTTAGAAAAAAAGAGAACATTCTTTCACTGTAAAATACAACACAAGTGAAATTCTCATGACACTTTTGACTCAGCGAACAATTTTCAATAGGACTATAAGTATGAGGGGCCGCTAGGGACATTATTCAGAAATACCGTTTACTTACACATGTGAAACACTCTCACACACACACAACTGAAACCAAAATAATTTACAAACATATCTAAAAATCTCTCATACACATATGAAACGCTCTCACACACATGAATTCCAAAGTTATTCACACACACATGTGAAACGCACGCACTCACACCTGAAACGCTCTCACACACACATGAAATGCACTCACACCTGAAACTCTCTCACACACGAAACGCTCTCCCACAGATATGAAACGCACTCATATACACATGAAATGCAATTTCAGTATGTTGTGTGAGAGGGATTTCAGTTGAATCTGAAGGCATCTCGGTTGAAAAGGAAGTCGTTTAAAAAAAAAAAAACTGCGAAGAAGCGCACATTTCTAAAAGGCGAGATGCCTTCCGTTTCAACTGAAATCCCTCTCACACAACATATTGAAATCGCATTTAATGTGTATATGAGTGCGTTTCATGTGTGTGTAAGAGCGTTTCACATGTGTGTGTGTGTGAGGGCGTTTCAGGTGTATGCGAGTGCGTTTCAGGTGTGTGTGTGAGTACGTTTCACGTGTGTGAGTGCGTTTCATATGTGAATAACTTTGGATGTCATGTGTGTGAGAGCGTTTCATATGTGTATATGAGAGATTTTTACATATGTTTGTAAATTATTTTGGTTTCAGTTGTGTGTGTGAGAGTGTTTCACATGTGTAAGTGAACGGTATTTCTGAATATTGTCCCTAGCGGCCCCTCATATATAAGTGCCCTAATCACTTATGAACTTTTTCCAGTCGGCCATAGCCTTTTTGTATGAAGTAGTCATGTCATGGTCGTGAATGGCGTCCAAGAGGACTTCTGTCTGCACCACAGACAGGAGTGTTGCAATGCACTTAGGATAGGTGAGGTGAAAGGTGTAATAACATGCCATGAGATACATCACGCTTTCATGAATGTCCTCTTTTGGGAAGATGAGCACGGGCATGGTTCCAATGGCCAGTATACAGTTGGTTTCGCAGATGATGACAACAGGGCTGGAAAGTGGTCGTGTCTGAAGAAAGGTGTTTGGGTCTTCTGCAGACTGACACAAAAACAGACAAAGAAATCGTCACAAAAAGGGAAACAAATATGATCACAACATTTCACTCTTTGTATCGACATGAGAAAATTCTTATACATTTTCTTACCTCAAGGACGTGGAGCAGAGCCTCACTTGCGTGCCTTAACTTCTTGGGTGGGGCCATAGGTGATGGGAACATCTCTGGTAAAGCCTTCATCATGGCAATTGAGTGCTTTACTGTTGAAAAAAAAAGTGTCATTCCGTTTCCTGCAGTCAGTTAATAAACAGACATGGTCAGAGATAATAATCACCTTTGTCAAGCTGCGGAGGCCTCATGAGCTTTTTGAAAACTCCATAAAACTGTGCCCTCTCACAAAAGGTCCCCCACCGGGTCTTAAGTTCCGTTAAGAAGTGGGAGTTGCCCTGATTGAGGACCCGCCGTAGTTCATCCATTAGCTAAAACAACGAGAGAGAAAATATGTAGAAGAAATATTAAAATCTACATTCCAAGGGTTAGTAATTCGTCTCATAACTGAATTTCCAAAAAAAGATTAATATGTGTATAATGTGATTTAAATGGTCACTTAACAAAAATATGCACATAGAAACATGTGTTTTTTTGCAAATGTATGTCTTATGCACACACTATTTTTAAATACGTATATTGGACCAATAATACTAACAAAATAATGTTGTGTGTATCAGAAGCACATTTGTGAAATTAGTTATTTTTAAATAAGTGGAGGGTTTTTATATATCTATGCAGAATACATATTTGTATTCAATAAGCAAGTCATTCATTTATAAATAATGAGACAGATCTGATTTAATTGTCACACCATTTCTCATTTCAAATTTGGTCTAACGTTATCTGAATTAGGAAGCATAGTTGTACAACATTTGCTTACATGATCCAGTTCTCCAAAGCAAGGATAAGCTTTAAGAATCTTGGAAGGCCTGTCCTGCTCCTTTGTAACATCAGAGTCAATGAAGGCCCTTCTCGCTTGGATTTCGAGGTCCAGGAGCTGAGCAACATCCATCTTGTTCGGTCTGGCCTTAGTTTTATACATCGCCTGTAGAGTCTTATAGTGTCTCGCCTGGGTCTGTGGGCTCTCAGTTTCTGATGCTAGAAAACATAAACCCCACTATTTTCATTTCTGATGTTAAAGTTGAAATGAGACATTAACACACAAACAGCCATAGTGACTGACACAGGGCAAACATAGATGAGTAATCTTGAATAAAAAAGGGTTCTAAAATAACTTATTGATATTATAAAATTTTCTTGAAGAGATTTAACTATCTACTATTTCAATTTATGTACTTACCACATAACTGTTCAGCCTCCGGGGTGCTGCATCGAGATGGTGGTGATCTCTCCAAGATCAAGGTTGATGCGGTGGATTCATCAGTCTCATCAGTGTACGTCTCATGGCTGCTCTGAAAGCTTAAACTCCTAGGCCTCTTTCTTGAAGGAGTTGAACCCTGCTTCTTTTTGGGGGTTGTCACATTCTGGACCCTTTTCAAAAGCTGCTTTTTCACAGTTTCCTTACAAGACAGACATACAACAGGTTCTGTTATAACTCACATAAAACAAACTTGTATCAAACAAAATACACCATACAAGCAGTTGCACAGAGCTCTTATTGAACTGGATAAAACACATCACTCCCAGTTTGATAGGCAAATGATTGCAGTGCTTTGTCTGAACCATGAGTTGAAAACTTGAATAGTGACATACCCACTCAGCTCTACTGGTTTGAGATCTGTCCCGAAGCATTGGGTAGTACTCAATCAGACGCTTCGCCATTACAGTGAGTTCACGGCTGCATGGATAGTTAAAGTCATCCCCAGCTGCTCTTTTAATGGAAAGCATGCTTGTGACTGTATTCCTGATTAATCGACAGCGAAGATCTTTGGAAAGGACGTAGTCTCCTTCTTCTCCAGCACGCTGCTTTTCAGAAAAGGTGCTTCGTGATTGCTCCAATTCTGTGTCTGTGTATAAAACATACAGTGGACTGGGAAGCTGTACGGTTCTGCTGGCACCATGTTGGGGTTGTGGGCTTTGAGAGGAGAAGGAGGGTGGAGAAAAGACGGGGGATGGAGAGGGGTTGGGGCAGGAGGAGGAAGAGGAGGGAAACAAGGAAGGTTGGGGGGTAGGAATAGGGCTGAAATCACAAGTCCCATGGGAGGTACTCGGTCTACACAGGTCTGTCTCCTGGCCCTGTATAAAAGATGCATATATATATATAAAATGGTATTTACAATGAAAAGAGCACTACGCTGTGACAACAACAAAAATCAACACAACCAAAAAACTCCACTTCAAATAACTGCATGATGACTAGGAAAGGCTTACTTGGTAACCGGTTTAAAGTCCCTCAAATGTTAGAATCTGGAATTACCTCATTTTCATCATGATTGAGTCTCCAAATGGTTCTTCTTCTTCTGAAGTGCTCAGGCCCGGGAAGGAGATCACGCAAGTCCTCCTTAGAGAGGCTGGGCAGCATGTCTCTGCTTATATTAGCAGCTGAAAACACATTTAACCACACAGTTAATAATAAGGTAAAAAGCAACTAATAACATATTTATCTAAATACATAAAATGAAAGAGTAATGTACATTTCTGGCTGGCTTCACAAGATTTTCTTTAACATTAAAAAATGTATTGCACTTACTTATAATTGATTGAAAAAATTGCTGTTACAATAGGTTCATCCAGAGTTAAAGTTATTTTGGCCAAATGAAAATGCACCAGGGAAATGAATAAACGAGGCATGTTGTTAGGATAAATCCATAACACAAATGTGTAAAATCTCATAGGCTATAAAAGTTATACATTTTCAGCATCTTTTATAGTACAATAAAACAAATCTTGATGTTTAAGAGCAAACACAGTTAAACTTATTTTCAAAACAGTGTCTTTACCTTGAAATCTTTATTCAAATAAGCATAATTTACGTCCCAAGCCTGCTTATATCCAAAGGACAGTGTAGTTTCAATAGCCTGCACTGCACTATCATACAACAACGCATTTGTAAATGCTGTCTACAACAAAGAAGGGCGCCAAAGATGGCTATGCTAGTGTACAACAAAGAAGGGCGCCAAAGATGGCTATGCTAGTGTACAACAAAGAAGGGCGCCAAAGATGGCTATGCTAAATACTTTACTGTCAGTTGTGGAAGGCTCATTTGCTTCTTGACATTATTTCTGGCAATAAAACAGTATCAACTAAAATGTTAACCACGATTTGTCGATTGTGCAGTTATTAACAGCTTACAGTAGATATTAGCTAAGTTAACTAGATATGTAGCCAGCCTAGCTAAGTCCAACCGATTCAAATAATGTAAAGCTTGCTGGAGAGGTGCAGTATAAAATACAAAATTACATTACCTTTTAATGCTGCAGTTGCTATAGGATCCAAGCATGTGATATCTCTTCCATTTTCATCCATGGCGTAGTTTTAATGTTCAATCACTTGCAGAGGTTCAGTCTTCTGCCTGAAGGAAAGCTAGCCAGCAACGTCCTGAAGCTAGGTGCACCTGACCTAACACACGCCCTTAACGGACCCTCTTCGCGGTTCCCATTGGAAGGTACCATTTCTTAAAGAGGGGTGACAGAGATATTTTATATGTTGCAAATATTAGGAATATTAATAACTGATGCGGTCATAGGTAACATTTCAAACATCTGTTTCTAGATGCACATCATTCCACAAGTTATTCCCAGGCATTATTATGACGTGTATATATATATATAGGAAGACGACTCACCGGCCTCCCCCATACAGCTAGAGAATGTGATAAACCCACTTCATTAGTTATTTTCCCCAACGTGTACATGGCCTGCTGCAGAAACGTTTTAATATCGTTAACTTTTGGAAGATTTCACGATGCTTTGGCGGTGCGTTATCTGCTGCGTTTTTATAACTTTTTCACTGAAATTATTATTGAGCCATATTAATCGACTGCACAGTCGCAGCTCTGACTTCAGGTTGCTCTGTGGCATTGATGGATGCACTGAGGAATATAGAGTGTACAACTCATTCTACCATCATGTAAAGAGAAGACACTTTCAACATCTTCTTGAAGACACCAGACCTGGCGACGCCACACGTGGATATGAAAACCGACAGGAGGAAACACAAGGACCGCAGCAAAAAGTAAGTAACGTCTGCTAATTCAGCTAAGATTGTTAGCTACAGTGTTTGGGCCACGTGGCCACTCGGATACAGGGTTAGTTTCGTACATTGTGTGATGCTACAGATAGCGTTAGCCAATACTGATCAGCCACATTTAGTTATTATAAATCCATTAGCATTAACTAATGAATCTGCTAGGCTACAAGCAGGCGGCATCTGTCAACCATATATTTTTAATTCAGCAGTTAGCTATGTAGTGTTTTTGTGGGGATGAAAAAACCGTTAAAAATATGCATTACGTTGGTGTTCGGCCACAGTTACTAAAACAGTAAATCACAAAAATTATGGTTTTCCACTTTTTCACTCTGCAATATTCTGCAAGGTGCATGCATCACTGTCAGGATCTGCACATGATTTGTTGAATTCACAGTTTTAGCAAATCAGAAATAAATCTCAAATTCTTTACCCACTATTAAACTTAAAACAAAAATAAATAGATTTTCAGATTTGATTAGAAAAAAAAGTTTCATGGTTTTGTTTTCTGGACTGAAAAAATGTAATAAAGAGTGTTACCCAGACAATGGATAAAGTGCTACGGCTTACAGTTAATAATTGTTGCTGAAATAACTCTTACCCCCAAAGTTTGTTTAATGTGAAAATAATCTTAGATAGAAAGGAATTACATATTTAAATTGCTCTTTTAGTGAAGCTAATTTTTTAATTTTTTACAATTTCAAACAATCTTGTTTCTTTGATATGTTGTACACAGGACAACATTCAACCCGATCAGCTTCCAGCCGACTCCAGCAGCGAGGATCAGAACCTTCACACACCTGACTCAGTTGAAGAGCAAATGGGCATCGACCAAGATGGAGCTGTCACAGTGCACCAAGTATGTTTTCTTTGTTGTTGACTATCTACTGAAAATTAAGGGCTGCTAAATAAAGGTCAGGCCGATATAGTAGTGGCTAATATTGGCCTAGCATATAATTTATATATCAATATTATGTTGAAATATTTCATTTAAATTCACCAAATGATTCATAAAACCTAGAGGTATATGTGAAGATGTATTTCTATGTGCTGTACTAGCAAAACTAAATGAACACATAAAGAGTTAGAATGGCTTATTGTCTTGTTGGAGTACTAATGTTTGATATGTTTTGGTCAGAGTTACAAAATATTAAATTATCTATCTTTGCTCACCACATGTCACCAGTTTTTTATCATCAGATGTGCATACATTTAAAGATTATATATTTCTGTCACATTGAGTAATGTTATACCTGCAAATGTCAAGTTACTACATTTTGTATTGTAGGATCTGACAACACATGCCACTGCCTTTGTTATCAATGCCCGATCCAAGCATCGTCTGTCACAGGTAAAATGCTTCCTATGTAACCTTTTTGGACTAAAAGCATTATGCCATGTGTGATCTGCTTCTCAGAACATATTAACAGGAAATATTTTGTGTGCGACAAAGAAATGCAAATGAGCATTTATTATCCAGAAATTCAAGCCATTCACTCTGACTAACCCAGTAAGGGATTTCCCATATTTTATTACAATTTATAACCAGACACAGTGTAGCCATATATTAAGTTAGACCTAGTTTTTCTTTGAGAACAGAGCACAGTATTTGGCTACCTACTGTACACAGTTAGCAGTTAATAGTGGTTCACTGATGGCCGAGTTCAGTTTTAGTGCTTTGTTATCCACTTTACTGTTGTGTCTATGTCATAAGCAAAACTGTATATCACATAAAGCTACAGTGATCATGATAATGTTTACCAACATCAAAGATTGATCACATCGCTTTCAATCTCTCATTTTCAGAAAGGCATGAATGACATTGTTGCTGGGGTACAGCAGTATCAATCATCACTATTGGACAACCTCAGGACGCAGATGAAGGAAGTTCTAAAGAAGAATTCAGGAAGTACAACCAATCAACTTGGAAAAGATGCAATGGATATATTTGACAGTTTCATTGACCCCTTTGCTAACGTTTCAACAACATTTCGCCAGAACAGTGTTATTAGGAAGCAGTTTTGTTGTGTGGATGCAGAGGAAATTCCAATTGCTCGAACCATATGCAGGAAGAAACGTGGAGGATCAACAGATTTGTCATCAAAGACAAATTATTTTATTATGTACCATTAGTCAAAAGTGTAGAGCAGTTCCTATTACATCCGAGGATTTTGACTATGATTGAAGAGGTACCCCAGAGGTGCAGTGAAGGTTTTTTTCATGACCTTGTTGATGGTTCTCTTTTAAAATCTCATCCCTTATTTTCAGAGAAACCAAATGCACTGCAGATTATTCTGTATACAGACGAAATAGAGATCTGTAATCCACTAGGATCCTTTTCATCAAAGAACAAGTTGTTAATGGTGTACTACACCCTAGGAAATATAAATCCAAATTACAGGTCTAAGCTGGCTGCTATTAGGCTACTTGCGATGGCTAAATCAGCAGACCTCCGTCAATCTGGTGTAGATGTAATATTGAATAGAATAAAGGAAGACATGGATGCATTGTACAGTGGTGTTAAAATTCAAACTATTAACGGGGAGAAAACAATACATGGTGCTATGGTTTCTCTCTGTGGTGACACCCTGGCACAGCATGAACTCGCAGGGTTCAAAGAAGGAGTGGGCTTTGCTTACAGTAAGTGCAGACACTGTGAGTGTTCTTTTGAGGACATGCAGTCACAATTCAACGAGGATGCATATATTAAAAGAACATTGGAGAATCATGTCAGACAGTGTGATGAAATAGAAAAGGCTAACACAGACTTGCTTCGCAACAGCCTTAGAACAACATATGGGATCAATCGAAGGAGCAAGTTAGTTGACTTCCCATCCTTTGATATTATTCGGCAAACCCCGCAAGACATTATGCATGTCATTCTTGAGGGTATAGCTTCTCTGGAAATTAAATGTGTTTTGAATCATCTTGTTCAGTCAGGAGAGTTAAATCTGGACTCTGTGAATTCAGCTATTCTTGGTTTCCCTTATTCGCCTCTAGATGTTAGAGATCGACCATCCCCAATTTCTCAGAGTACACTGATGTCAACTGATGGTAAACTAAGGCAGTCATCAGGGCAAATGCTTGTCCTGTTGAGGATATTGCCATTTGTTTTGGAACATTTGAAAGTCAATGCATATGTGCAGTTGATAATGGACTTAATAGAGATTGTTCAAATAGTGTTTGCACCTGTTCTTACCATTGCAACTGTGTCAAGGTTAAAGTTACTGATTGAAAGTCATTTGAAGCATTGGAAGGAGCTTTTTCCAGACCACAATGTTACACCTAAGCAGCATTACATGATACATTTGCCATCACAGATAGAATCATTGGGTCCCATGGTCAGACATATGTGTATGCGGTTCGAGTCTAAGCATTGTTTATTTAAGCAATGGGCCTCCAAGCTCAATTTTAAAAATGTATGCAAGTCTTTGATTAATCAGAACCAAATATATGAAAGCTGCCAAAATGTTGACCCTTCCAAGCACCCAATTTTTTCAAATGAAAAGGAGATGGGTCCTGTATCTGAGGTTAGAGATCTACAATATTTACATGGGAAATTGAGGGACTTCCTAGGTTTTAGTGAAATTAACCACGCTGTATCAGTGAAATGGCTTGTGATAAATGGTAATAAATACATTACTGAGAAGTCCTTGATTCTTGCCAATGTACTAAATGGTAATACACCCGAATTTGGACTTGTCAAAAGCATATTTCTTGTTGATTCTAAGCTTTATTGTTTGGAATATCAGCCTTTTCAGTCCATATGCTTTGATAGAAATGTTATGGCTTATCAAGTTGAGGTCCCACACCTTGCACAGGCCACTGAGTTAGTGGATGCTGAAAAGCTGGTTGATTTTACCTCTTATTACACAATCAGCAGAAAGGGCCAAACCTATGTACAAGTGAAATACTATCTTGGGGATGTAATGGAATTACACAACAGTTCAAATGACTCATAGCGTGTTCCTTTGATATGATGATGTTGAAACATTTAAAGCAAACTTAGCAGGTTTAAATGTAGGACTAAGGTCCTGACTTAGGATATGTTATTAGCAGATTCAAATGTTAGCTGTTTGGATTCCAGATGCGTTTTGCATTATAGTTTGCAGTGTACCTAAATCATCTGTATCTTTGTATAATACTGGGTCTTTCTTTCAGGTTGTTTTAAATGTTAATTACATAACATGTTATCAGCCATTTAGGTGTTTATCACAATGCTGTTTATGTTTGCTAAATGCCCTTGGCCTGAATAATGTTACCTACTTTAACTTTTCAAATGAGATGTTTGCACATATTGCTCAATCACTTTAGCTTGCTGAAGAATAATACATGCTGAAAAGAATGTTCTTAATGCAGTAGTTTGACTTGGCTGGTGCTGTTATTTCTGTATACTGCATTTCATATATGGACATACTTAATTGATGTACTGGGTTTTAGAGCGACAATAAAACAATGAATTTCATTTGGTCCTTATCTGTTTTTAATATGTTAAGAGATGAAAAAGGATAGGATGCTTGCAATAAGATATTCTGACTTTGAAAAAGCAGTTTTCTACTTATCAGTGTTGATCTAATATCTTTAGAATTATGGTATTTCTCAATTTAAACATTAATTTACTCAGAATCAGTATTAAAATCTCAAAAACAAGTAATAAAACCTCATTAAGATAATGAAGTAAAAAAACACTTAATGGAAGTGAAATTCACTACAGCAAAAACTTCTTTGTAAGAGGAAATATCTTGGCAGACAAAATATAAGCATATTTTGTCTTGATTTAAGATATTTCATCTTAGTAAGATTTCAGTTTTTGCAGTGTACACGATATGCGGGTCAGGTGAGAGAGGTTATAGAGTTTAAGTTAGTCCCCAGAGATTTCCAGGCAGCAGCAGAAAAAACTGCCATTGCAGAGAAGAAACACAAGACAATCTGCAAGGGTTAAATTCCTGTGCAGGATTAGCGGCTGCCTCGCGGGGCTGCAGCCAGCTCCGGCAGTGTTTGGTGCTGACTGATCGCTCTGCTGAAAAGAAGCTTAATCACACAGCAACCTCTGGCTTGTTGGATCAACAGTGCCTTGCGAGGTTTATAAGTCACACCTGGGGATGAGCTGTGTTTTGAGGTGATGCAGTCACCGTGCTCCTGTCAGAGCGCTGCATGAGGCAGACGTGTAGTTTTCCTGAATTCAGACACGCAGGGATGTTTCTATCTTCTAACAAACTGAGAAATAACTTTAAAAATATCTTGACGTTGACATGCTTGTTTTTTTTGCCCTCTCTCCTCTCATCCCCCTTCCTTTCCTGTGGCCTGTCCTCCTTCTCTCTTCAGGATCTACTCCGTGCCCACAGAGCAGGACCAGAAAGGGACCGTCTAGTTCCTGGTGGAGTCCAATAACAAACAAGAGAGGAGCGTTGGGTTATGTCGTTTCCTACTCTTTGACTCAGGACAGATTTATTTGCACAACAGCCTGCTTCCTCCATGCAGTTCATAGTTCGCTACTACACCAACTACTAACAAAACATATACATTTTCTTTCCACTGTTGTATACTTTAGTCTCTGCCCCAGCCGTGTATACACCACAAACACGCAATTTAGCCGGGGACATTTGGAACACATTCAAACCTTTTTAATTGGATTCTATTTGAGGAATCCAAATCCAAGCCAGTGAATATGGCTTAAAGCTTCTTTAGTTAAAAGGGATGATTTAGCACAGCAAGAGCTTCCCTTTTTTTAACTACCTGAAACAAGAAATGATTCCTACCAGCCATGCAGTGAAAGTGTATTTGCGTTTGATTCGGTGCCTGTGGAACAGACCTGCCTGTGTGAAATGGTTGAGGAGCTTGACAAACCATGCTAATCCACGCTAAGCCAGCCCAGTGCTCACTTCACTTGTCTGACACCTTCTGTTCTAGGCCCAGGAGTGACAGGAGGTTGAGCAATAAGAGATAAAAACCTGTTCAACCTCTTCTCAACCTTAGTAAATAGACATGTGAAAATAGTGTGAACATCTTGCAAGAAATTATATGAATCAACTGCCCAAAGAATGATGTTTTCCTTCCTCCCTTTCTGTTACGTTATGAAAGGCTTTCACTTTAGGCCCGCTGGCTGTAAATACAGCAGCTCTCTGAGGGCAGTAGAGAGTTAGACTAATGCTTCACACTGGTAGAAAGAAGCTGGGTGTGAGGGAGGATTTAATCTCACAAATCAAATAAAGTCCTGCGGATGATTGGGAAAATAACAACAATGGTTTTGTTTTATACACACAAAGCGTTATGGCTCCTCTCTTTCCATTTAAATGGAAATCAATCATGTCCTGTGAAAGAAAGCTTTCTGTCCTAGAACCCCACGCACTGGTTGCATTATTTGTTGCAATAAAGAGGGAACTCTCTCTTGCCAAGGTTAAAGGGGAATGGGACATGCGCCCGATCGACATGACGGTATTTCAATTGTAGATCATGACGACACTTATAATGGAGAAAGCGCACTGGGGATGGCTACATGGGGTTGAACACTGGATTTGTCAAAGCAGGATCTCTCTTTGCTCTTCCACTAAATCCTGCCGTTAATCTTGCCACTGGGGACAGGGCTTGGCCTCATTCCAGCCTGACTTGAGAGCAAAAACAATTGGGCAGTCACGTCCTCTACTGTGCGTACAGCAGTTATAGGTCTGTTGAGGCGTTGCCTTGAAAATGATGCATCCCAAGACACATTGGCAGATGACATTATTGTTTGGGTGTTTGTTTTATGATCAGATTTGAGCACTGTGTACGTATGTGTCACACAAGCGTAGCATTGCCCAATGAGCCTTCAATATGTGCCAACATTTCAATTGGTGGACAATTGGACAAACATTGCAGTGCAAAACATTTCAGTTTTTATTACGTCTTAGTATTTCCCCTTTTTCTGTCGGAATGACAAACCATAATTGTACAGCATGGCAGCAGTGTTTTCTTTTAAGATTTTTTTCAATAAGCAGAAAGAGAAATGCAGCATTTATGGTAGCCTGTTCTAATGTGACCAAACTCTACTCCGTTATTCCCTCCTGTAAAGGCTCTCTGCTCTGACACTGCGTTTGTAAATGTAACAAAAGTAGGTGTCGAGCTTTTGTTTCTTTCTCAATGGGATTTATCTGGAAAAGGTTCCGATTTCTTTTCTTTTCTTTACAGGCTTGAGTACGGTGTCCCTGAGGTCAATGCACTGCAACTTAAGAAGCATATACAAAGAAAACATCTTTATCAAGGTGACAAAATGTAAGCATGATAAGAAATAAAGAGAATCAAGTACAGAGACGTGCTACAAATACACACGTCTGCACAATTTGCAGGATTCCTGTACTCAGATGTGCATGTGCACGATGTCTCTCTTTGTTTGTCTAATTGCACGTTTTCTAAAGCTGCAGTCCATAAAGCCATCAGCGCCCCGTACTAAAGGCTTTGCCTGGCCTTACACATTTCTCTTTAGGATTTATAATATATTGTATGTATTTACAGACCTATATATTTGCATTGTGTCTCTTCACAGAACAACATACTGTACTTGGCTATATGGTCTTTTTATATACTTAAGGGGTTATGTATTATCTCCACTGTTCATTTATAAATTGCTTGTAAAAAGACATTTGTGGTGAGTGAGAGTATGTTTTTTCCAAAAACTCTTTTATAAAATGTCTGCAATTTTTTGTTTAGCAAAACATTTTAATTTGAACTTAATGTTGAATACTGTTCACATGTGCGAAGGCATTTGTCTTTCTGGAAGAACTCCCACTTAAGTGTTTGTGCAAAGGGAATTCACATTGTTTTTAAAAATAATTATTTACCATGTGTATATATTATATAGCTATATACAGTATCTCAATTGCAGTCATATCATGAATCAATTGTTTGCATATCTGCTCTCTCTGATTTGTTCTGATACTTATCAGAACAGTTGATACTACTGTATATTACTAAGGTATGCTGTACTCTGTTTATAAAATGTGCTTGCTTTCTCCCAGTTTGTTGTCTGCATCATTTTTTGCCATATGGATGCAAAGATAATGCGCCAGTGGATCTTGTTTAATCTAGGGCTTTACTCACTTACAAGCATAGAGCCACTAAGAGGCTTAGACACCCTTCCTAAACATCACATTTGAGTTGAGACTGAAGGCGTAAAAGGCATGCAGGATCTATCAGGAAGAGAAAGTGACCCAGCTCTCAGTTTCAGATCCTGAAGTGTTGTGCGAGATTGTCAAACACACAATGTTAAGGGGTAATTCTTCATAACCTTTAATAATAATAATCCTGGCTCTGAGACACTGCCTATGGCTGTGTTATCAGTTATAAGATTAAAAAAAAGGTCATTTAGAAACCAGCCGCTTCATGGCTGAAGGTGTGATTAAAATATGAATCATATCATCGTTATTTGCTAAGATGAATAATCGCTTTACTTTTTAAGTGCAGTTTGCTAAGTATAGAAAGGACATTTGACAAAGCTTAAGTCAGTATGGATGGCGTTTTCTATTTGTTTATTGGGTGTTTTTCAATGTTGTTACCAAGCAGCGTACCGTCACTCAGTCCGCGTTCACACACACACACAGGTTTTGGTTGAGTGTTTCTTAGCACTTGTAATATGTGTACACAAGGTGTCTCTCTTTAGCCTTGGACCACTTGGTAAGATCTGAAAAAAAAAACATATTCAAGTATCAAGCCCTATTTAGGCAATCAATTATATTTATCAAGCAAAAGTATACCACTATGAGGAAAATAAACAATGCGCTTTGCAGTTATGGTTTTACCCAACAAATAGCTTAATCATTTTTTTTTGTATATTAATCATCACAGAGATTTTAGTCAGCATTCTGTTGAGCTATTATATGTCTGACATGACTGATTGTTTGCCATATATCACCCGGCAGCCTGTGATATAAATTACCTAACTCATTCTACCACACTTCCCCCACCTTGCAATATAAGCAGGGCTTCCTGCTCACAAACTGTAATTTAGTTAAACATTACTTTTGCATCAGCTTCCATTGTCTTACATAACTCAGCCCTTGTGCTAATCATGGACCTCTCAAACAAGGCAAACATATAAAACATTTGAACATTAACTTGAATGAAAGAAAGTTTTTACTTAGATGACTTCTTGTGACAGTTGGGCAGCCGACAGATCCTGCCACCTGCAGACAGAGATAAGCAAAAGAGTTAGGAGTGCAGTGGGCTATAATTGCAGTGATTAACAACAGAATAAAGTGAATTGCAGAGCCACACTTACAGCCAATGACCATGATGCCCACAATGAAAAGGACTGCTGCGATGGTCAGTCCAGCATAGCGCAGGGACTCGTAATCTGGACATATAACACATGAATCAAGACCACACTGGAACAAATACTGCTCCAAAATCAAGTAAAAGAATAATGAAAACAAGGTGTTCTCGCTTGTAATAAGTCAAACAAATCTGCCAATAGAACAAGTGAAGATTTGCTTGGTTAGATTTCTTGAAATAAGATGGGATATTTAGATAAAGGAGATTCATTCATTAGCTGGGAAAACTCATTTTGAACTATATTTGACCAGGATCATGTAAATGTTATTCCAAAATAAGACGGAAATGTTAGTTTTTCTGATGTTAGTTGGTGATTTTCCAATAAGAATTTGTTTTTGTTTTTTAAATCAAGTAAGATGTATTTGTTAAAACAAGATTAACCACAGCAGCTTAAAGAACTTGTTTCATTTGAGATACAACTCAAAATAAGATGTTTTCAAGAGTCTTGAAGATGCATTGTCTAAAAACAAGACCCTATATCTCACTGCATTGTTACCTCTTCAGTTATTATGTCTTGTATCAAGTGTAAAGACATATTCTGACTAGATATTAGACAAATACATTTGGCAACAGGTAATAACACACAGAAAAGGCAAATATAGCTTCTTACCATAGGTGAAATCTTTATCCTGCTCCGGGTCTATAAGAAGCAGAAAGTAAAGTATTGAGTTGAGGAAAAGCAAAAGAGAGAAAGGATCACCGGGTAACAACAGTCAGAGATAGAAGACAGATCTACCGTCCTCTCTGACATGCTGTTGTATAAAAACCCTATCAGTGTGGGAACACAGCACAGCACAGCATGAGGTCACACATATCTTATCTCTCTTTGCATAAGGTACACTCAAGCATTCATCTACCGGCAAGAGAGGCCGTGAGGAGCTCTGTTCTACCACTCTGCCATGGGTTTTGTTTGGAAGACAGGGAATTGTGATACTGTCAGTCTGCCATGAGATAACAACGAAACCGCAACGCCTGTGGCATTTAAGCTAACTATGAAGTAGTAACATTTGTATTCACCCCAGGCAACAACTTTGGTGGCTTTCCCAGTTGTGGATGGGGAAGATGTCACTGTGGATACAAAATATAGACAGTAAAAACATTAGTTTTCATGACATTTTTGATTTTATGGATCCCTTTTCTGTCCGAATTTAATGCAAAAAGAATGCAAGGGCATAGTTTCATAGTTTATATGGAAGCATATTTGTCTTTGGTCATATTGACTCCTTATCTTAGCCATACTTAATTATCTCTCACTAAATTCCAGGTGCATTCCTATGCTACATATTTAATTGAATTTCTGAATATTTTTAGTGAAATGGCTCTCTTAGGAAATGTAGGCTGACACTTTTTAAAACACATATCAGCGTTTTCTCTCTCTGTTGCTCTCACTTTAGTTCTCTCCCTTTCTCTGGTGCTGTAAATTGCAGCAGAACGCTCCTCTGTACTGTACAGTATATCTCAACAAGGACAGGGAGTTTAACATTTTCTAATTAACTCATAATTAGTTTTAAAGGGGAGAAAGCTTACTGTAAGCCTTAACTATTGGTAAGGTGGTGTTATAGCATACTGGAGTGCTTATGGTCTTTTAACCCGCCTAACTCAATGATGTTCAAACATGTGACGGGTGCAGATTGTTACCTGTTGGCTTGGTTTGTAGCTTAGTTGTGCCATTATTGGGAGCTAAAGGGAAAGACAAATACAAGTCACATGAGGTTTCATTAAAATAATGTGAGTTATGTATATCACTAACAGCACCATACTTACCTAGTGTACTGTTCATTTGTATTGTAGTGGCGTTGACTGGTTTGCTAGTTTGCTGGCTTGTGGCGCGTTTAGTGGCGGGAGTTTCCTGGGATGAGTCAGCATCTCTGGTGAATCTGCTCTGCACTCCTCTTCCTGTTACATCAAGAAATAAACTGAATCACATGCACTTGAGAGAGGCCTGACCTTTTGCTAAAAAATGACATTAGATTAAATAAGAAGACGGATGATAGATAGATAAATATGTTTCTGTTTTTACTCTTTAGCTATGTCTACTCGTCACTTAACAGATGAATTAAAAATAAATTACATTAAAAAATAAATTATGATTTGATAGAATAAGATGCACTACGCAACAGTTAAAACAAAGTTACATTAAGCTCTTCCTTGACCAACTTTCCTCCTCCACCCACTGACAGACAGTCAGGAAGACAGAACAAAACACAGACTAAACACAGGCAGCTTGATAGATAAGTGGATAAATAACTGTAATGACTAACATTTATGTATATGGTTGTAAATGTAAAAAAAAGGAAAAAGCCTGGAGACTGAAAAGCGCTGCAAAGTGGAATTTTTCAGCATGGCCACGAGATGCGTACCAGTGGGAGTATGAGCAGTGGGCATTGTTGTTCCGTTTGCCATATTGTTGCTCACAGACTGCATTTGATCTGCCGTTGTGGGAGACTGAGCTCTTGCCACTGCGGGGGAAAAACACATATTTTAATCACCAAAAACACAAGTCAGATAAAGCCTTACAGCGATGGCTCCATACTCTAAACTTTACAGGAAGACCAAAGGGCCCTGTTGTTTACCCCAGTGATGTTCTCAAACAGTGCTGTGATGTATTCCTGGCACAGGCCAGACTGGAGAATGTCTGGCCGTGCAGGGGAGAGAGGCCTGCAGATGCACTGAGAGTATGTCACAGTGAAAGTCCTGTGAGTGGGGCAGTGCGGCACAGTTACAAAGAAGTGGCTCTTACAAAACCTCTGGCTACAACAGAGCTGGATTGTTGTGAGAGCCTGCGGGACAGTGGGGCCGTTGTCTGTTTACTCACTCAGCACCTTCCCATTAGTGCCGGAGCTATACAAAACCTCCACTTTATCGGCTAATGCTGTGATTCTGACTACTTTAATGAACCCATATGCAGGAAACTTGACTATGGGTGTTAGGATTGTTTAATGTGTTAGCGGTATTGTGTGGATACAAAGTTTATTTTGTTTCTAATAGACCTTTTATATCAGCGTTATATCACTATATAAAGTGTGATAAAGTACTCTTATCTTGACTGGGATAAAGTTAAGTAATATTAGGATCCACATTCAAATGTTATAACATTTTTGACAAGGTTTCATGTGTTTTTTAAGGTCAACTCCATCTACTGGTGAGGAAAAATATATTTAATAATAATAATAAATATTGACCTCTGCAGGATCATTTTTGACCTTTCTTTTAAAATCACTCTTACAAGTTTACAATTGTATGGAGGCAACATGCTAAAAGGCTGTAGTGCCAAAAAGACCCAATTCTGAAAGAAGAAATAACATGTAGTCCCTCTTACAAGCAAAATGTCGAACTCTTGAACTAAAACATATTATTGCACAATTCAATCCACCCAGGCGGGTTGCTGTAACAGTCTTACCTCATCTGGAATGACTTAGTTTATAGGCTACTGGCTAATGCTAGCAAACTCCAGATTGATATTGTCGTGTAACTGACATGTACACAACATAGTTTTCTGACTTTACGTTTTACATTTACGTTTTGCCATAATCATGTCGATGTGATTTTGACCAAAGTGGCTGCTGTTTAGCAAATGTTAAAACCTGCTTTGAAATTAATTATTATTATTAATTATTTAAACACACTCACCTTTTAACATGACAAAGAGGATGAAGGTCAATGAGGAAAAATAAATCTGAAAGAAAAAAACCATATTAAAAAGGGAGAGGAGCTGCAATAAGAATGCAGAAAGAGTGAATCAAATTGAATTCAAGGTTCAAGGCTGTTATTGGTCATGCGTACATAGCTACAGTGTAGTTATGACGATGAACATCTTAGGTCACATGCTCCTCCAACAGTGCAACACAATAAAACTGAAAAAATAGTGCAACTAAATACAAAAATAATTCCAACATATGCAGTTGTATTACATTCTTTACCACTTTGTTCAAGATCTGCAAGGTAACACAGCTAAATCGGAGCAGATACACATAATAAAATATGTGTGCAGTAGCTCCCAGAAAGACAGCTGTTTAGCAGGGTTTGATTTTTCAATGGTTTAACCAAAGCACGACCAAATGTTGGACATAGCCTACACTTAAATACAAATGAAAAGGGTGCATGTGAGAAAGCATTCACTATGGAACATTTTGTGCAGTGCTAAATGTATTAGACAGGAAGTTGCACTCATTGAGGTTTATACTTCTCCTTCCTCTTAAAGCACACAGGCATCACGCACTCACCCTCACGCGGTTTGCCAAAAAAACAAAACAAACACAGCTTCTTACTTTGAATGTCAAACTTTGTAAAATACACATATATTATCATAACCACATGTTTTATTCATTTGTCAAAAATGAGTGATTGAGGCCACACATTGTGTATGCTATGCTATCCTCCCACACGTGTGCTGAACTTTGTCGCACTATTGATCAAACTTCATCTCATTTCAGTTTCCAACTGTCGCCTGTTTAAAAAAAAAAAATGGCATTGGAGGATGTGTCAAAATAACTCCTTTTAGCATAATGGAACTCCTGTAGCCTACTGGTGAGCAGCATTGTCTGGTTCAGCTGAAGAACATACTCGTTCCTCCCCCTCACAACATATTGCCCTTAGCTTCAAAACAAAAGAACTATAGAAAAACCGAAGTAGGTAAAAAGCTGTCCCATATTGCATGATTTTATAGAGATACAGCTGCCATGCAGAGGCAGGTAGAGTGACGGATGGAGGTCTAGGCCAGTGACTCGGTTTGAATCCACCCCCAGCGGAAAAGGAATCTGGATCCTTGACCTATCCTGGTGGCAGCTCGTCCTCCGGGCGTGGAGCCGTGTGACAGGTGAGCGTCCGTGGCCGTCATGAGCTGTGACAGCTCAGATTAGCAGGTCATGCCAATCTTCATTTCACTCCAGAGCATATGTCAAGATGAGGCCTGTGTCCCCTGGGCTGTACAGGCGTCTCTGCCTTCCCTATAGCCTTCCCGCCTGCCTGTTTGTCACATCTAGCACTCTCCCTCACTCTCCGTCTGTCTGTTTATCCGTTTGTCTGTCATCCTCCATCAATCTCTCCATTCAGTCCACCTCACCAAAACACCTCTCAACAGCCTCATATTTAGTCATCCATCCAGGACAGTATGCTTACCTTAGTATCCATCCTGGGAGCTCCCCGGGTCCAGAGGTTCATCGTTGGCCTCATCATCCACGCTGCTTTCCTGTGTCTGTCACTCCTGAAAGGCTGATGGGCTAACTGCTAACCAACCACACCCATGTGCTCACCATCTCTACTTCCTCATCCAATTGTCTGAACTCTGTTTCAGTCTCTCGCTCACCCACTCTCTCATGTCATGGCCTCCTCCTTCTTGTTCTCTGCCTCCTAGTCTTCCACTCTCACTCGCTGTGCTCAGATTTCTGTCAGCGGTTCAGCCGTCTCCAAGCACAGCAGCTTGTCGTCCTTCTTTATTTCTGCTTTCCCTACAGAATACTGTCATTTATCGTACCCTTGTGTGTTCAACCTGTCTGTCATCCTTTCTAGCTTACTGCACGTTTATACAATCTGTTCTGTCTCTGTTCATCTTGTTGTCTCACAAACAACAAATGGATGACCTTGTTGTAATTAGAAACTGTTGATATGTTACAAAAAAACAATACTTGTGGACTTGTTAACATTTTATTGGTGAAGTTTTATTAAATATCCTCCTTTGAACACTTACATTGAGGATGTTTGTGAATATGTGTAGCTGTAAATAACTATAGTTAATACTTTACTTTTCAACAAGCATATAGAAGCAATCATTCAATAAATGAAATAAAAAAACATATTAAAAAGTCTATAACTCTTTTGTAAACTCACATATCTTTATGTCAATCACATTGAATTGCGGTTTAAGGGGTAACACATCCTTGGGTTTTGTCAGATTGTTGAGTTATTGCTCCGAGGCTGCAGGATTGGTGTGGGATTGCGGCCGAACAGCATTATCTAACTTTGACGAACACATCAAGACTGTTACAGAAGACAAAGCCTGCAATTCATCCTCAATAGCAGAGAACAGTCTTTGTCTACAGAGCTTTTGGTTCAAGTTGTCATCCCTTACATTTCTATGATTGCTCTAAAGAAACTGTTAGCACTCTATAATGAACGTCCTTAATATAGCTCCACTTTATTGATCATTAATAATCT
Source organism: Gymnodraco acuticeps (assembly GCF_902827175.1). Taxonomy (NCBI): domain Eukaryota; kingdom Metazoa; phylum Chordata; class Actinopteri; order Perciformes; family Bathydraconidae; genus Gymnodraco; species Gymnodraco acuticeps. The sequence continues at coordinate 1,366,182 of NW_022990583.1, read as the reverse complement.
ATCAGGTGGGGGGGAAGTGTATTTACTCCACTTTATAAGAGTAAAGTTGGTCCAATGAAAGGTTGCTGAGACATTTTAATAACAACTATTGATCTGATTGACACAGAGACTCTTTCACATTTTGCTATTCATTTTACATTTGTTGTTGTTGTTTCTGGAGCGGAGGATTTTTGTTGATTGCAGGCTTTAACTCTGCTTTATATTAATCCTGGTCAGAACATATTTATTTGATGTATGGATGTAGGTTTTAATACATGTGTGGATAAACCTTTAAAACTACATTTCAGAAAGTGATGTATGAATGCAAAAAACTGTATTTTAACTGAGTGTCATATTATACTCAGTTAATAGTAACAGCTTGTTATTCATTTCTTTGTTCTTTTGTCATCATGTTATCGTAGTGTTGGAGTGGGAGTAAGTGTGTATTTAAATGAGTAATATGCAGAGAGGGACGTTTGGATTTAAATGTGCTTACAAGTGAAAAATAAAAAAGACACCCTGGTTCGACTGAGACTTGAAAGAGAAAGTTATTTTTCTTTTGTTGAATAAACTGTATACCTTTGGGGGGATATACCAGGAGAGTACGGCTTGTCTGGATTTGAATTTTGCTTAATTAATTCTGCACTATTTCAGATAGAGACAAATATGCAGTGTAAGTACGCAGGGCTTTAATAATGATTCAAATCCCAGACTCAACTTCTTGTTGTTTTACGTGCAATCTCTCTGTAGCCATTTTTTGTTGTTGTATTTTGACCCGTGTGTCTCCATGTAGTCTGATACACTATGGACAAGACGGTGATGTTCTTTTAGTTTCAATATGCGTTCAGATCTGACCTTATTAAAATGAACAATCTATTGTGTTTTCACTCCCTAGTTTTCCTTAATGGACGCCTGTTATATTTGTTCAGTTGTATTATTTTATCCATTGGCAGGCCAATTACATCCCAACTGACAACAGGAGATCACAGGCACAAGTGAGACATAATAACAGCCGCTACAATCATGTTCTAATTTGTAAAACCTGTGATTGCTTTTGATTTGATTTCTAACTATTTGAAATTGAAAAAATCGGAATAATGACAGCAATGACAGGGTTCGCAGCAATTTGAGTTAAATTTGAGTTAGCTCCCCACTGGTAGCACAACCTGTTAAAGTCATAAATGAGTGTTATTCAATCTCATATTTGTTTTCCAGAAAGAAAAACATTCATGAGAGGGGGGAAATGTGAAGACTCTCCTGGGGCTGAGGTAATTAGAGTCTCATTTTTGTTTCTCTTTTGACCTAAATGTTCACTCGTGCAGAATGAGTGTTCAATCTCCCCCGAGATTCTTCTGAACGCATCATATCAAAACGTTCATGAGGAAAAACAGAGGTTGAGGTACAGTATTGAGCTGTCAAGCCTTCACTTGAGCAGATTAGCGTTTGTGCCTGAGCAGAAAGGATGCATCATGAACAGGCTGAGGAATGAACACAGCAGTCATCTTGACAGGAACTTAAACAATGGCTCAGTAATGAGACAAACACACCTTGACAGCTCATGATGGAGACTAGGGAGACTAATTGAAGGAACACATTCATGTGAAATATTGAGATTTATCTCCAGGCAGTCAAGCCCTATTGAGGAAACAGAATGGTGTAGGTTGTGCAAACGTGTGGATAACAACAACATAAATATAAAGTGTACATATTTCCGATGTGTTTTACAGTATTGTGAAACTTGGTTCAGCAACAACAACAAAAAAGGTATAAAGCACCTTCAACAAAATAGTAAAGAAAAAAATGTACACTTCTACTGACGACCGATACATTAAGATAAACACTGTTATTATAAACTGTGTGTCTCATCTAATAGTGTCATCTGTGCTGTGTGATGTGTGTGTTCTCATGAGACTGGTGAAACGTGCGTGAGGGAATAGCATTAGCTGGAAGCAGAACCAGGATGCATGCATAACTATTGTGTACACAGATATAGAAAAAGCCCTTCCCCTATTTGTGTATTGTACAAGGCAGCAGCTTAAAGAGCTATGGGAACTTTGAGCAAGTGTCTCTGATTTCTGCATAACAGTACCCAAACACACAGAGCCCTCGAACCTTGTTGTTGTATAACAAAGTGCCATATTGTCTCTGTTGTGTTCTTTAGGTTTTTAGGCTGCATGTCAGTGATAGTATTAGACTGCAGCTTTAAACGTTATTAATCAAAAATATATATATGTCGAATTTTTTCTTTAAAGACCTGCTTGAAGATAGGATGGCTGAGTCAGTACCAAGCTTTGGATTTGTTAAACCACACTAGCTTTGATCCAGACTGAAATATCTCAACAGCTATTTGATGGATTGCAATGAAAGTTTGTCTAAACAGTCATGTTCCTCTCCTCCTCTTCAACTATCCCATTAACAGGTTAACATTTTATTTAGCCCACTACTTTGGTTTATGAAAGATAATGACATCTCCATCAGCTAACTCGCAAATGTTAGCTTCCTGACAGGCTAAACTAAGGTGGTGTAGCAGATGAACCTTACTCCTGCTAAACATCAATTGTCATTGTTATCATATTAGCACACTGATATTAGCATTAAGCTTTAAGCAATGTTGAGCTTAAAAGAACAATTCACATACAATTACTAACTATGTATCTTACCTGTGGTGCTGTTTTAATCTAAGATATGTTGGCTTGAGGTGCTCAGTGTTTGAGATATTGTCTGTACAGATGTCAGCACTCTCTTGAATATAATGTAACTAGATGTTTTTTCGGAAATCCTGATACGGTAACTCAAGAAGATCCACAGACCTTATTGATAACAGTTTAATGCAGGAAAAATGCATCTACTCAGCTAGCTAATGTAGCAACTCAGCCGAGGAGAGTGCCATTAACGTGTACACCTCGAGCTGACGCAAGTGTAAGCCTCTTGTAGAAAGAAATCCTAAATTATGTTTAGATAATATTTTGCGCTCTGATACAACATAAGTCAGTTGTGCCATCTCATTCCAATTTATTAGAGAACCATCACATATCTACTCAATTTCTTTTAGATTTCATATTGGAGTTTATAATTTGTCGATTTGAATTGTATATCTTGTGTAAAACAACTTTGGGTTTGAAAGGAGTCCTATCAATAAATACAATGATTGTATCGGCTGTGGTTAGTGCAATGCAGTGAATTGCTTTTGTGTGAACAATAATGGAAACCAAAGGAAGAGGCCAGCGATTATTTTTGTAGCAGTAGCCACAGCATCAGCTTATCCCTCTCTTCCTGAATCCATCTCTCTGTGAGTGACCACTCTCAGTGAGACAAATTCCCGACACGGTCTCTCACCCGCTCTCACTGATGCTGTGAGCTAAACTTCAATCCGAGAGAAAACAGGATTAGAGTCTGGCCCTAGATATGGCTTTACCTTACTGAAGACATAACCATGCTAAAAACCACTCGGTGCGATCCCATTGTCGGGATTTCACGGACTTACTGGGAAACTCTTTGTATAGAGAGGGAAGGGAAAGGCCACAGTCTCCGGGTTTCATCTGTACATGTTTCAAAATGTTGACATTGGATGGGTCAAAAAGGATGTTGTCTGCTTGGGAGGCACTGTGACTCTGCTGCTTCTGCCCCGTTGCCAACTACAGCGATGTCAGTCCATTTTTGTCTCTAACTGACTGATTCATGTCTACCTGCAGGCCTAATGGGAGGATGGGGGGGGGGGGGGGGGGGGACTGCGGGTAGTGACCGTGACTTGGCTCTAAAGACAAAATAACAAAGCGAGGTCATGGGACGAGTGATATCAGAGGGAGACGGATATAAACTAGCGGCCGGTCTGTTGTAAAAGTGTTTGAAATGAATGTTGTTCATGTTGCGTGTGGTAATATCATATACATTGAGCAATAGAACTATTAACGAAGCACTTTTATACTAATAAAGGACTGGCTTACCTAAAGCCAGTTGAGTAGCACTTGAAATGTTTAGCTCTATGAAACCTGATGTACTTATATGATTCTGTTTTCTTCAAGGTTGTGTCTTCCTGGTCGAATGCACTTATTGTAAGTCGCTTTGGATAAAAGCGTCAGCTAAATGCAATGTAATGTAATGTAATATCATATACATCATATATTTCATCATTCTGCCATTCGTTTTTGCTTTTCAAGCTCCTTCAGTTTAACATACAGTACTACTGTAGGTCCACCCAATCTGGCGAAAACGCTCAAGGTTAACAAAGTATACAGAAAGACGTAAAAGGGAAATTCGGTATTATGTTGCATATCACATTAAGCTTGACTTGACTCATGTGATAGCTACATTCTATAAGACTAGGGAGAGATGATTCAGAACGTTTAGCATTCAGTATTTTCGATACAATACAGTACTCAATGACTTGTGTTGAGCCCTGTCGTAGTGTATTTGTTTGCTCTGACCTTCCCACTCTAGACTAATTCGCCTCGTTGCTCAAAGGGAAGATGAGAATCTCTCGGCGGTTGTCGAACATCCCTCGCTCCTTCAGCAGCCTGCTGAGACACAGATTGCATCTCAGTTATCATTAATGTCACAGAGCAGCAGCAGCAGCACATTATCCACCTTTATAAACGGTTCCTTTCACGACTGAATAGTGATAATACATGTAAGTCATATATCACGTAGGAGCTCTTATCATAGGTAGGTTTGCTTTTACTGACCTGAGGGTATGCTTTTGATCTCGACTCATTCCTCTGATTAGGCAGTCTGTGGTCGAACAAGGATGGAGGGGAAGGAAGTGTGGAAGCCAGGATGTCCTGGTACAGACCCCTGTCTCTTACGTCTTCATACAGATGGCTGTGAGGCTCCACAGGGAGGCGGGTGACATCTTGAAAAGCACATATGATTGCATACATCAAACATCAATAATAACTAGTAGTAAACATTAAGATAAATCAGAATATACTCCAGGTGGCACCAGCTGATTGTCACAAGGACTGATTCAGCTCCTGATTGGCTCGGACTGCATCATATTTTGGAAAGGAGCCAGGTGTTTACTGTTGCCTTGTTTACTCTCTGAGGTATATTTATGTCTCACCGTGCCTGCGTGTTTCCTCAGGGTGAGGGTTCAGAGGCGGCATGTAGTCACCGCTGGGGTAATAATAATGGGAACTTCCCTGAAATGAACAAAAGAGATAGCATCAGCCCAGCTTTGGCCTGAGGTAACTTCAGGTAAATGACAAATCCACGTGTTGCACTAGTGCCAGGGGTTGCAGTGAATTCTTGGAAGGTCCGTTTCCGCATATTACTTTCTCACTCGCTTCTAAAAAAAGTTCCACCATGCAGATTTGTGATATTTTTGACTACATTGTTTTACCCCCGACATTTTGATTAACCGATGTACTTGTCACAGTGTCTGAAATATAGCTTTAATTTGTCATAGGAATCAAATGTAATCAAATCAAAAATGTTCTTTGATTTAATTTGCCTTTCTTTTTACTAGTCTTCTGCATTTCTTCCACCTCTCCAATACTAGGGAGATGATAACACTCGTTTAAAGGCAGAAGATGAGAGGGAGAATCCAGACCAATAGGGATTCATTGAACCAGTTGTTCATTGGGGTGTATGCAGAAATCAGACACAGATATTTCAAAACCTGGAGGAATAAAACCCAGACCAGCTAAACTCAAGGGGAAGATACCTCTGCAGGAGGTTTGGGAAATGTGTTGTTTGGTCATTTGGCTGATCCTGCCCTTACAGGTACCATTTTAATTGAGCGTAAAGATAAAGCCTGCCTCCGAGGGGATTTGAGGTCTTATTATACCCCGTCCTGACAGCACACAGAGCGATCTGTTTTCTTCTTCCTCAGTCAACAGTTTTCTTCAAGGTTCAAATCCTTGTTGGCCTTTTTAAAGTACAAAATTATAATTTCGCAGAGATCGATGTGCATTTTGAATGCTAATTGTGAGGTATTGATCTGTGTTCCATCTCTATGCACAGCTAAAGGTTTCATTAGTTTATTTATCCATTTTCCTCGTTATGGCTGAATTATCCACTTCCTCCTCTGCCAGATCCCATCACCCCCTGCCTAACCTCTTTCCTCCCCTCATCTGTTTACTCAGCCTTCTCGGCTGTGTGTAACTACCCCTTTCCCTCCCTCTCATCCCCCTCTTCCCGCTCTTACCGCTGCGTAGCTCTCGTAGACGTGGGTGTCTGTTTCAGATCCGGAGTCGATGAGGAGGGTGCGCTGGGCTGCCGTGTTGATCTTCTCTCTGCTCTCATACTTATTGGCGGTGCTTACAGTTGAATGACTACCCCTGCATGGAGACATTTGATTCTGTCATTTTCTTTAACTTTCTTGAATTATATCCAAACATTTGTACTACTTAATGATACCAGTGATGCGGTTACCCTTGGCTTTTCTGTTTATGTCTACGATGCTGTCGACTGGCAGCTTTAGACTATGCTCAGGAATTGTCAATGTAATACCCAGCTTTTCTCTTGTACGCCATACAAAGGTTTCGGGTACCTACTTACTGTATATTGTGAATGTGTTTGCTTTATTGTAACTCAAAGAACATTTCAAAATAAAGTATTTAAAAATAATAATAATAATAATAATACCAGGGATGCAAAACATTGAGCACACACAGCTCAATACTCTAAATCAGGGGTGGGGAACCTCCGGCCCTCGGGCGGCATACGGCCCGCGAGACCATTTGGTACGGCCCTCGAGGTAATTTATAAACACACGCAAAAAAGAAAATAATTCAAATTATCTAGACCGCAAAATAATTAAACAAGCCAGTACCTGTTTTTCCTGGCCAAGGTCAGGGTCCTTGAACACAACACGAGCCTAACGTGTCATCACGTGGTATATGTCTCGTCTGACACGGGTGTAGTTCTAACGGAGAGCACCAGAACACGGCTCCGGGCCGGTGTTATGCCGTAGGTTGAAGCCTTGCCGCGGATTGAAGCCCTGTTCGCGGGGACGCGCAAAGGTGACGTCATCGCCTGTATTGAGCGTTCGCCGTTTTTTCACCCTTTTCAAAGCTTTTTTCTCTCTTTTGAATGATATATCAGATTAAACAGCAAACGGCTGATTAAATAATGTGCAGACAATTGCGAGGAGGCTCGTTTTAAGGACACGTTTTTCAGATCTGTCACAATCTTCGTATTGGAATAAACTTCCGTTTTTGAGTGCAGTCCCACTCTGTTATATTCCTCCTTCCTACAGAACAGACAATGACAGGATAATATGTGATTTGTCAATAGTCCTATTTCTTAAAACCTTCTCTGTTGTTTAAGTGTCTGATAACCACGAATAGTAAGCAATGATATAACAGTAATGATATCACATGATCATGTCAGACACTGTGTTATTTTCAATCAAGCCTAAAAGATAATGTGTTCAAACTGGCTTCACTCACTTGAATTGCTCCTTTGAATATCATTTTTATATATCCCTACTCAACACATGTTTGTATTGTAATGCCACTCATATATTTGTTTTAATTGTATTTAAGGTGACATTGAATGCTTTGAAAGGTGCCCTAAAATAAAGTGTATTATTGGTGTCAATAGGGAAGATCTGCACTGTTCTCTACATAACATGTTCAGAGCAGGTATTTCTCCTGCCGGATTTGGAACCCCCCCCCTATATCTTTCTCCAGGATAGTCACAACTTCACCAAAATCACACTGGTGCTTGCTGTTCCCCTCTAGTTTATGCTCACAAAAGCATTTCACTCTGGGCCCAGCAGGTACAAAAACTAAAGTGGGGCTTCCATATCCGGCAGTGCAGTTGTTAGAGCTGCCGGATTTTGAAGCGCCCCCTGTAATTTTGGCCAGGATAGTCACAATGTCACCAAAATCACACTGGTGCTTGCTGTTCCCCTCTAGTAAAATGCTGGGCCCAGAGTAAAATGCTTTGGTGAGCACAAACTAGAGGGGAACAGCAAGCACCAGTGTGATTTTGGTGAGTCTGTGACTATCTAAGGGGCTTCCAAATCCGGCAGAGCAGACTTTCTATCCTGAGGAAGATTTTCTATTTGCTTGCAGTCCAAGTCATTTCTGCGTTTCTGTGTAATATCATAATAATAAAGTTATCCTTTTTCCTGGCAATGATAAATCCCTGTTTTTACAAGTTCAAGTGTTTTGAATTCTTTCAACAGTGCACACGTTCTGTATTACCACATGGACACAAAATAAAGGGACATTCTTTTAACCTCACCCAAACATATTTGTTCACATTTGTGGTATCTTCTCCATTTCTTCACTTTATTGCAATAGGTTTGTAAATTATAAATAATTAGACCAATACAGTATTTTTCGTTTGCAAACACACTAAAATTACACATAAAGCCACATTATTTAAAGTGACACTCAAAAAGCAAAACCTCAGCTCAAGTCTCCAAAAATCTAAACACATTTTCAGCTTTGCACTCAATTTTAAATTCAACAGGGCACTTTTGCAACACTGCACGCAGTTCTACATTTTCAAAACACTGCCATTAAAAATCAATAATCAAATACACATGCCAAATGACCATAAACACTGAACTGCTTTATTGACTCATCAATCAGGATGAAAGCACTGTAAAAAGACTGTGCATGCCTCTTCTACAGGCAGGGCCCAGAGTGAAATGCTTTTGTGAGCACAAACTAGAGGGGAACAGCAAGCACCAGTGTGACTTTGGTGAGTCTGTGACTATCCTGGAGAAAGATATAGGGGGGGGTTCCAAATCCGGCAGCACCAACACCTGATCTGCCGGATTTTGAAGCCCCTCTTTAGTTTTTCACCTGCAGGGCCCAGAGTGAAATGCTTTGGTGAGCACAAACTAGAGGAACATGCAGCACCAGTGTGATTTTGGTGAGTCTGTGACTATCCTGGCCAAAATTACAGGGGGCGCTTCAAAATCCAGCAGCTCTAACAACTGCACTGCCGGATATGGAAGCCCCTCTTTAGTTTTTGACTTGCTGGGCCCAGATTGAAATGCTTTTGTGAGCATAAACTAGAGGGGAACAGCAAGCACCAGTGTGATTTTGGTGAAGTTGTGACTATCCTGGAGAAAGATATAGGAGGGGTTCCAAATCCGGCAGGAGAAATACCTGCTCTGAACATGTTATGTAGAGAACAGTGCAGATCTTCCCTATTGACACCAATAATACACTTTATTTTAGGGCACCTTTCAAAGCATTCAATGTCACCTTAAATACAATTAAAACAAATATATGAGTGGCATTACAATACAAACATGTGTTGAGTAGGGATATATAAAAATGATATTCAAAGGAGCAATTCAAGTGAGTGAAGCCAGTTTGAACACATGATCTTTTAGGCTTGATTGAAAATAACACAGTGTCTGACATGATCATGTGATATAATTACTGTTATATCATTGCTTACTATTCGTGGTTATCAGACACATAAACAACAGAGAAGGTTTTAAGAAATAGGACTATTGACAAATCACATATTATCCTGTCATTGTCTGTTCTGTAGGAAGGAGGAATATAACAGAGTGGGACTATACACTCAAAAACGGAAGTTTATTCCAATACGAAGATTGTGACAGATCTGAAAAACGTGTCCTTAAAACGAGCCTCCTCGCAATTGTATGCACATTATTTATTCAGCCGTTTGCTGTTTAATCTGATATATCATTCAAAAGAGAGAAAAAAGCTTTGAAAAGGGTGAAAAAACGGCGAACGCTCAATACAGGCGATGACGTCACCTTTGCGCGTCCCCGCGAACAGGGCTTCAATCCGCGGCAAGGCTTCAACCTACAGCATAACACCGGGACTTCACAAATTGCAATACCCATAAGGAGCCGTACACATGCCGCAGTTTTTGCGTGGCTGTGTCTTTAGTTGTGAGCCCAGTGGCGATCTGTTCATCTGTCATACTGATCAGACAGTCAATAACTTTGCTGTTATTAGCATCTGGTTAGCTAGCTATGCTAACGAATATAAGAAGCTTTTTCTACAACCAGTGAGGTAAAGGCACATCTTTATATGATCATTATAGTTATAAAAAAAGAAGAGAATAAATTAAACAGGAATAAAATACTAATATGACAGTAAAAAAAAGTTATTATTAATAAACAAGAATACAGTTTGAAAGGGGAGTGATTTGTAAAATATCCATAAAGAAAAAAATCTGCTTACAATTGTTTCATATGGCTGTTGAGAGATGTTTCCATAGATCTATTAATTTTACTCTCAAAGTGCACCAGATTGATGCTTTTAACTTCAACATTTAAAAAATATCTTCCTGGTGGTGCATGCCCCCAAACCCCCCTAGATGAGGTTAGATCCCCCCCCCCCCCACTTAAATCATGTCCACATGGATATGCAACTAAATACATTTGCACACATCTTGTGTCCATATACTTCTGTTTTGGTGGTCATGCCACGGTGCATGCATGCGCGGGTCATGGTCAAATATCTGGATTAAGAGGTTGCTTTTTCTTTGCACAGCATGAAAGAAAGGCGAAATGAATGGGCTGTGATTTTAGTTTTTTAAGCAGACGTTGAGTTCAATAATTTGTACGGCCCTCGGAGGATGTTGTAAAAATTGAAATGGCCCTTGAGAAGAAAAAGGTTCCCCACCCCTGCTCTAAATGCACGTGTTCTTAATAACAATGTATATTGACAGAGGCTTGTTGTTTTGCCAGCCTGGCTGTTTTAGTAGCTGGGTCAGCCAATAAAAAAGGCCTGAGACTTGGAAGTGGATTGGATGTGTGTCTCTTTAATCCCACTTCTGATTGCCTTAACTTACCCCATCTCTTTATTCTTCTTTCCATCAAGCACACTGCCTCCTCTACCCCCTGCAGGGGGAATGGAAACAGGAGGGAAAAGGCTTAGTGTTAGGAAATCAGAACTCGAAGAGAGGAGCATCATCTCATAAACACTCAAATTGATCAGAGCAATAAAAGGGCCAGAGAGTGAGAGTGAATGAAAGACAAGTGAGGTGAGAAAATCTATGTGGAAAAAGCAAAGGGCAGAGGAAGGTGAGGAAAGAAAAATACAACACACAGAGGGGAGATCCTGACAGTTAGACTGAAGAACAAATAGAAAGAGACAGAAGGAAAGATAGAGGGAGGACATAATGCTAGCAAATGAGATAAAAGATATGGGCGAAATGCAGAAGTGACAGCTTTGAAGGATGAATGTGGCATGAGGTAGAGGCTGAGAGAATAAGCAGAAGAAGAGGAGACAGGATAGACGGCTGGAAAAAGGGACATGGAGAGATGAATAGAGAGTGAGAGGCTGAGCTGACAATTGCATCATGGTTCTGGAGTAATTGCTTTAGAGTTCTGTTGAGGATTCGGACATTATAATGCCAGAAAGGGATAGAGGAAATACTTTCACATCCATAGATCAAAAGATCATTATGGTTACCTGTCTGGCCTCGCCTCCTTTTCCACCTCAAACCAAAGAAGCAACCCACTGAATTAAACACCAGCAGGACTCCAAACACCACGGTGAACACTACTGTCAAGTAGGCGGGCAGGCCACTTGCACCTAGTCGACAAAACATTACAAAGATTAGCTAATAATAAAAGTTAAAGAAGAAGTATGATAATTAAGAAGCGGTACAGACGCTCTGTTATTTATCTTAATTTAAAGAATAGCAGAGGGGAAAAGTATGGGTGGGCGCCATGACAACTGCTTCTCTGCGTAAAGCAAACATTAACAGCCTTGGAGGTGCATACATTAACATGATTTAGCCAAATGAAGCTAGCTGCTGTGCAAACAGCAATTTCCAATTGCCCTAAAGAGCTTTTTTCAGGGAGAAAAAAAGACTTACTCTGTGAGACTGAGTCATCATCTGTTGGGACTCCTTCTGGCCTCTCTGTAGAGGAATACATGTCAAACAGAAACTTATTAGCCAAACATCTAAGAATTATACGTTTATATTGAATTTATATTAGATCATCAGACGGTTGTATGGTGGAGTCCTTTCAGTGTCAAGCTGGGGTTACTCCAAACTGACCCTTGGTGGTGATGGTCAGTATTGCATTATTGTCAGCATAGGCACTCTCTCCCATTGCATTGAGGGCATTGACAGAGAAGTTGTAGGTGGTGACAGGCTGCAGGCCGGTGACCGTGAAGGTTGTAGCTCCGGGAGGAAAGACATCAACATACAGAAAACTGTCTGACTGATCCCAACGGTATCTGTCAACCAAAAGCTTCCGTCAGGTATGGGTATTTTATTTTGAAATGGGGCTCATTCTTAAACCAACATCCCTTTTTTGACATCTCACCTTACACGAAACCTTTGCCGCAGACCACCGTTGAAGCTGGGGATCCAATCAAGAGTGACCGAGTCGTGGGAGACGTCGACTTGGCCAAACGACGAAGGAGGATCTGGGTGATCTGAGGGCAGAAGAAAAGAAGAGATGTTTAAAAAGAAAAAAAGAGTATGCAGTCTCGATGTTGTGTGAATACTGAAGAGCAGAACGCCTTCACTTGACGGGTGGCTATTTGAAAAGGCTTTAGGTCCTAAGAAATGGTGAGGTGTGCCATGAGACAGTCAAGTGATTATATCTGCAGACTCTGAAATAACACCTGAGGCCCTGCTGGCCTGTACGAGCGTGCATCCCCGCTTACTGCTTCAGAGCGATTAAAAATAGATAAATGGATATCACTGAAAGAAATTGCAGAGCTGATGTTCTTCTCGATAGAAATAAAAAAGGAAGAAAAACGATTTGAGATATTCTCACTTATCCTGTTGAATTGATTTTAAAAACCATCATTATTCTTATCATTAGATACAGTATGTGTACCAAGAAGCATTTATAACAGTTTACCTCTGAGCAAAATGTTAAGTGACACTTTAAGAAAATGTAATGAAGGAAACAGGTAAAAAAAAACACTGACGATAAATAACTAAAAACAATATAAATCAAGGAGGAGAGAGAAATGTAATGCTCGGAACATGGTCTTTTCTTATTGGCTGTTTATTCCAAAGGCTTTGAAAGAACATATTTTTCACGGTGCACCGCTTCATCGGCTTTTTACTTGCTGTATGAATGATCAGAAGACATGGACAGAGCTATGGCCCATCCCTTATAGAGCAAAGTGGCTGATTTGTCCAATTTATCCAACCAGAGTCACGCACCGACTGACGAAGCCTCTTGATTATTATCAGCATCGTTAACACAGATCAAAAGAGGCTAGCCAGGCCTTCAGTCTGACATGAGGCACTGCTTCAGTCAGGGTAGTGAAGGGAAAGCAGATTATTTTGCATTTGGAGCATGGAAAGAAAGGAGGGTGGTTTTAGGGGCAGAAGTAGAGATAGTCAAGGAGAGAAGGAGGATACATATAGCAGCAACATAAGAGGGGGATGCTCTACTCCTCTCTGGCTCCAGGCTGCAGCCCAGTTTGTGGAATAAATAATTCCCACTATCAGTTCTACTCATAAGATTCCAGGGCGAAGAGGTCAGCCTTATTTGGATCTCGTCTCGTTCAAATCCAAAAAGCGCCAGGCTAAGAAGAAAAAAACACCTCTCTTTTCCTCTCGAGCTGTAACATGATAATCAAGCATATAAAATGTATTATCACTGCGTCAGATGAATTATAAATATGTGCAGCACTAACAAAATGACTGGGGAAAAACAGGCCAATATTGGATTGTATTTTATGGTTTTCAAAGTAAACATTAAATGTGTCCAATGGTGGCTTTGGGCCTTCGCTGAGAGCAGGACTGAGTTGATAGTGGCGGTGGTGCAAAGATACTCTGGTAGCTAAAAAGTCTAAGCACGCCGGGAGAGCAAAGCATATCGCTGCAGCATTATCAGAGGGGGAAGTGAAGTACTGCTATAGGCTGAATGATAAGGGAGAGATAGAGCAACGGAATAAGTTCCTTAAAGGGCTGAAACTCAGGAGCAACAGCGCTCTCCAGTTTACAGAATTACGCATGTTCAATGGCCCTCCCACACTATTGTAATGATGCTGGAAAAGGCTGATAAACCTTGGACAAAGCAGCACAGACGCGATTATTTTTGAGATGCTGCCAAATTAGAACCAAAGGAATAGTTTGTGCCCCACTGCCAAGTACGTGATATGCATAATCCCTACATGTTGTGGGCTCTTAACACTGACTTTGATCATTTGCCATTTATTTAAAGATGCATAAGGTCATTTTAACCACTAGGGAGCAAAAGGATTTAACTAAACTGATAGCACCGCAGGTCTGACATCAAATACTGAATACTTACACATCTGCACTAACAAGATACACTCGCTTTGTAGCTCTGGTAGTTTTATCTTGGTCTTTTGATCACTAGATGGTTGTGTTCTCAATCTACCTTGATTCGGACTCCCGGTGGAAAGAGTGTGTTAAGAGCATAAAGACTGTGTAGCATATGTGCAGGCCAGCTCAAAAACAATGAGCCGAAATTAGCAACACGCAGCTAGAGTTTTGTGGAACTGCGCTGTTGGGTGTTCATTCTCAGTGGTTTGTGTTAACTACTGACCCACCACAACACAATCATTACATCCAAAATAATAATTTTCACTTTTAGCAAATTGTTGCTGTTAGGGAAAAGTAATTGGATCATGTTTTACACCATGAAATCTCCTCCATCTGAAGCCAAATAAACCTTTCAAAGACCCATTGAATTCTTATATAAAAAATGAATTGCTGCAACGCTGAGACCGGGTTCTTATTCGTACCTCATGAAAAGTTGACGGTTTGAAGGTACATGTTTTTTTTTTTACACAGACCAACATTAGTCACCCAGAGACACACAACCCCCAACTGTACTCAGATGCAGTACTTGTGCTGACGAGCTGGATGTGGAGCGTGTCTTCCCCGAGCGAGTTGCGAGCCGTGCAGCTGAAGACAGCGTAGTCCAGATTCGTGCTCACATTTACAACTCTAACCGTGCTGGTGTGAAAGGAGCCCTCCCTCACGGTCCGCTCCTCATACCTGCAGCATGCATGTACGCACACAGATACACACACAGAAAGAGAGATAAATCCCGAGCAGGCAGACAGCAGGGATTGTGATGTCCTGCAGATCGCACTAAGTCACCCAATTTCACACATCAAAGAAAGCATTAAACAGGTATTTGCATAGTGAAAAGCAAAGTATAAAATGCTCTAAATCTGGATTTAGTGGTGAAATAGCAAGGAATAGCTAAAGAATATATTATATTTGGGTAAAACGTATTCTAATTGTGAGGATTCATCAGTATGAACCAAATGCTGACAGTAGCACTGAAGCTAACAGTGTGAGGAAGAGTAAGAAAAGAATAATGCATGCTCTCTGACCTCGGGTTGGCAAAGTCCATGCGAACACCTTTTTTTTCCCAAGTGAAGTCGACGCGAGGAATCCCTTCGGCCTGACACACTACCTCAGCCGTTGTGGTGCCATCGCCTCTACTTGCTACCTTCGTCCATTGGGCTCCTTTCTGAAGATAAGGTTTGACTACACAAGACAAGATGGGCATGGAGGAAGGAGTACAGGTGTATTTGTTTTGTATAATAAAAAACATGTACATATTGAGTATTCATGTATGTTTTATTTATTTAATGTTAATGTTACACTGAGAATAAATACTAAAAACTTACATTGTACTACCAGCTGCACTTCCACAGTGGCGGGGGGTGCTATGTCGTTATTGGCTGAGCACTGGTAAAGACCAGCATGAGCACGAGTCACATCATGAATGGTCAGAAGGCCAGATTCATCTTGCTGGTTCTCCTCTCCCATCTCCACCTCCCCTTCTCCCTGCGGAAGACAAAGTGAGGGCGAATAAGCGGCAGACAGCAGCTATCCCTCAAAACACACTCCCCCTGCTCCTGGGTGAGGCCCGAGTAGGGGGGAGGGCAGTGCGAGTATTAAGGCAGGTAGACAGCGAGGGAGAGTTGTGCGGGAAACCATCAGGGCTTGAGGTCGGGATGGAAAGGGCGTCGGGGGAACGAGCTCTGAGGACAGAGAAAGATCATGCTAAGGGTTGGAGAGCCACAGGGAAAGAGAAACGGGAGGGGCTGGGCAGGTTGAAAGCGGGACACACACTATTGCCAGGGGGTGGGTTAAACCGGAGAAGGCATCAGTAGATACAGAGACCACGCCACATTGACGAATGTGCCCTTTAGTCTCGCAGCGGTAATGAAAGCTATTTTTCTGGATTTGGACCGTGTGTGGAGCAGGAAGAGGTGGGGCGGAGGGATAGTTAGAGTCAGTGAAATATGGTGCATCTGTGCATTTAGAAAGGCCAGTGATAAACGGTAAGAATGGATAAAATAATAGAAAGCAAGCCAGATAAAGGAAATATGATACAGGGGATGATTCTGTGTGTGTATCCCGAGCTCTTACCAGCCATTTCCAAGTGAACATGCCAGATATAATGGGGTTGGCATCTGCCACACATATTAGGTCTGCTGTTTCCCCCAGGTTCACTAACACAGGGTCTTTCTCTGCCTTGACACTGGGAGCATCTGAGAGTAAGACAAAAAGGACAAGGCTAAGGCAGGAGCAAAGGTTAACATGCCAACTTGGGAAAAATCATTTGTCAACCCGTTAAGCAAGCATGCCACATTGCTATAATTACCCTGGCACTCGTTTGCCTTTGAAATTGTTCATAACCTCGTCTTAATTCGGCTTTGCGTTTGAGATGGAATGCTTTTAACGCTTCTTGTGTTGGAGGATTACAGATGCTTATGCAACCTAACAGAGAATTGTGCCTTTGACCCAGAAGGCCCTCCACTGACAGCTGATTCCCACATGACAGACTGACCGGCTCCCCTCTTTTCATTAAGTCTTCTTTCCTTCCCGACTGCTTGGCTCCTCTAGTCGTTATTTGCCCCTACCGTATACACTTTTTATACTTCCCATGAGTGCCATGTACTTGCAACAATAAGGCCATTAGTTCCTCCTTGTCTAAACCTATGTTCGCACTTGAAGAACAGTGGTGAGAAACACCAGAGACACAGACCTCTGGGTTGGTGGGATCCACCCGTGTTGGCCTGCTAACCAAGACCGACATAGTTAAGTGGGCTACACCGCCACCCTTAAAAGCTACTACAATCATCCATGCATAATGAATATCTACAACTGTGAAGCCCAGTCAGTTCAGGCCGGCAGAATCCATTAGGTGTGTACCATGGGCTTTGGTGAAACAGGCAGACCTACATTTTCAACACTTCCATTATTAAATCATCAGTATCGGGGCAGAGGGTTGGAGCTAGAGGCGAGGCCCCGGGCAGCAGTGGAGAAGCACGGCCTTGCATTGAGGCCTAATGAATGTGTCATGCTTGCTGGGTAGGGGCTGAAAGCCAATGGTGATGTCTATGTGCGTCTGTGTGTGCGTCTGTGTGTGTGTGTGTGGATGCTTTGGCGGTTCGGACTTTGGAGTTCAAAACATGTGAGAAGTCTACAGATTTAAATCCAAAGTACAAAATGGACCGTTATTTGTTATTTCTGCTCACTCTCCGTACTTTAAGGACGAAGCCTATTCAGCTTGACTTGTGCCCACCATGGACCCAAGGTTTACCTGCAAATCTGGCATGCTAGTAAAAGAGTGATCAATTATGAATGGATAGCAGGAAGGTGAAGAAATAATGATTTTTATACTCCCTTCCTTTTCTCTCATTTCCATCCCTTTTGCTCATTTTCCTGTGTTAAGTGCTCTAGAGAACTTTAATTAAGCTTTAGGAATTACTGTAAATAATTTAACTTGCTTTCAAAAGTAAATGAAAAATGATCCGAACACCTGGGGAAAAAATGCAGTCATGTTGCCACTGCCACCAAAGTCCTTTTATAATTCAGGACTCCCACAGCTTCTTAAGCATCAGATTCAAAGACTTTTAAAGCCCCATTTTCCTTAGATTTAAGGACTCAACAAGACTCTAAGAAGGTGCTGTTTGAAACAATGACGCAACTGCAGTAGATACACACTCACATATCAGAACATATATTATGTATTTGTTAAAGAAATTAAAAGAGCTTCAATTTCTATTCTTGCAAAAAATAAAAATAAATTGAAGCACTTTTATGACCTCTTTCCACCTGTATCAATTCACTTTCAAGAATTTCAAAGACATGTGGGATCCATGTTGATATGTGAATTGGTGTTTTGGTTACATGCTCATCTGTGTGTGCAGTTCTTACACAGAACATCCAGCATGATGGAGGCTTGGTTGACGCCCTCCTCGTTTGTACACTTGACCGTGTAAACTCCAGCATGTTTCCTTGTCACGTTCTTGATCTCCAGGGAGTTGTCGTCTGACCAGTGGAAGTGCAGACTCCCCTCTTTACAAAAACATTGAAACGCACACACGCAGAGACATGCAAAACAACGGTAAATTAAGTATTCATTACACTCTCATCAAGCGCGTGTCCTCTGGCCACTGGTCTCTAAGTGACATCTAATCCTGCATTATTGATTGGCCTGGCAGGATTCCCACATCAAGCCGACAATGGGCTGTGTGAGAGACACCCCCTCCACCGCAGCAGTCTAAATGCAATAGGTGGGTTTCCACATTCAGGATAGATTTTATGGTGGGGGCTGCGTATGATGGAGCTAACAGAGTTACCAGAGAAAGAGAGTGGGTGCAGCAGGGCCCTGATGACACCGGCCTGGAGGAGAAGCCAGGTTTAGAATCGTTGTGTTGTATTCAGGGAGACAGCAAACCTCATTTAGACTGCATACATTAGAGCCATAATGAGAATCACATTTGGCAGGGTCCCATGCTGGCTAACCTGCCATGTTTTATTCAGACCCTGAATGGCAGAGTGCTTACTTGCTGGCTCAGCTCAACTAGGACCTGGTCTATAGAGCCATCACACAGCCTCGGATCACCTTTGACCAGCGTCTCCCTGCGGTGCAGCCAAATGCAGGAGACCTCCTCCGGGTTAGCTGAGAGCAGCAATGGGATGACTGCCATGTCATCCTCCAACACCTGAATCTGCGCCGGCTGCTTAGGGCTGAATTCTGGTGGGTCTGACACAGAAACAGCACAGAAATTCAGCTACGCAAGTTGGATTTACACCAAAAATACATGAGCAAAGGCATGAGTACAAACTCTAGCATAGAGAATGACACGAACCAGCAAAGGAGAACACAAAGACACAGAAAACATGTTGAGCGTGGAAGCAGGAAGAGACACTAATGAGAGTCAAACCAGTAAAAAAAAGTCGACATCCCACCAATAAATCCAGATCTAACCAACTTTGCATACTTATATGGCGGGGGAGAAAAGGCAACGCGGGAGGGAGAGGGACAGGCATTAAAATGACGAGTGACAGTACTGTTGTCCAACTGCAGCTCCGCACAAACACACAGTGACATTCCTTCATGCTCATACACAGTAGCAAGCTTTGAAGCAGAGGCTGGCTGCTGCCTGTGAAATGGCATCAAAGACAAACATGGCCATGCAGCAAAGCAAATGCACAATTAGGACACACTGCCGCAGAGCTCAACAGACCCACAAATCCCAACAAAGGTTTTCCCAGCAAACAAAAAACACATGCACATACTACTGTATATGCTGACATTTCTGTGCAAAAGTACATCAGTAAAGCAGCTTACATCTGCACCATCATAAATCACCATTATGCATCGTTTAAGAAAACACATCTCATGGTCACTCGCCAGGAAAGAAGGGAACAAACAAACCAAGAAAGAAATCAAAGATGTTCTCTCTACTTACAATGCACATTTAGTTTAAAGAATGTGTTAGCCCCCTCAGCTAGCTCCGGGGTGTAGGCCTGGCAGATGACACGCTTGTTGTGATGCAGTGAACTCAGATTTAGGGATAGGGAACTCTGCACTGACACACCACCAAAATGAGCCCTCTTGGGGGGCTGCTCCACTCCCTGTAACCTACTGTAGGACACAAATTGCATCCAGCCAATCAAATCAACAGGAGGGTTCAGGTTCATCAAACAATCACAATTGGAGCACCATTTTACAGTCATTCAGCACTAATATGTATGCCGCTATCACAGTGTCAGTGGGACTCGTGCAGGAAGCGATATCATTCAGATTTTCTCTTACTTTTGTTCATATCCACATGTTTTTCTTATTTTGTCAGTACCCATTGATTTCTGGGAATCAACCATGTTAAACACTTTTTGCTTTTTCTCTAAGGTAAAAGTTTTACCAAGTTTAGAACAAATATTTGTTTATCCATCGCAAAACTAATCTGAATTTCAGGAACGTAAAATGCATGAATATCATTCTATGAAATGTAGATTGTTGTATGTTTTAAAATGATCATAGGATTCTTTTATTTTTGGGCTCAAGGAATACAATTTGTCCATTGGTCCTAATAAAGCTTTTGAAACCCTTAATGGATTAAAGTGTGTGTTCACCTTCTGAATGACTTACACACTGCTATTCAATGATTTTTGACTTTCCTGTAACACAAGTTCTGATATTCTGGAAAATAAAATGTTTCCTTTATTTAGCTTTATTTGCTCTGCTAAACAAAGCTCCTAGTAATAGGATGGGTGTGTGTGTGTGTGTGTGTGTGTGTGTGTGTGTGTGTGTGTGTGTGTGTGTGTGTGTGTGTGTGTGGTGTGTGTGTGTGCGTGTGTGCGTGCGTGCGTGTGTTGCTTGCATGCACATGTGTGACCATTAAAGAGGGTTTCATCCTCCAATTCTATTTAACAGTACCACCATTTCAATACTGCTGACGTTTTGGTGGCATCCATTACATTCTTAAGCATATGCCAGAGTGTTTGCACATGGCACAACACCTGCTATGGTTCAGAGTGTTTGGTGTATCAGGAGAAGATAATTATTCTCTTAAATTAATACAAATTCCAGGGAAATTCAAAATGATGTGACTGCATGAGGCCCACTGTCTGCTATGGGCCTTTCCACCAATGGCCTTGCCAAACCTGACTGTGTCCAAACTCCAGCGGATGCTGGGCTGGGGGTTGCTGCTTCCAGACTGGCACTCCAGAGTTAGCATCTGTCCCTGACGCTGTACCTCCTGTTTGGTTGAGATCTTCATACTTACTGCCAGGACTGGAGCACCATAGAGTAAACAAAAAAGACACAATCTTAACTCACTGACAATTTCAAGATGAGAAGAGTACAAAATGCTGGAAATCTGTGTGAAATGGTTTACTAAATCCATTCATCTGATATTGTGCTTTTCTCTCAGCTGAGTGAGACTGAAATAAAGCTCAGCATGTGTTATTATGTCAGAGCTAGGGCTGAACGATTAATCGATTTTGAATCGAAATCGTGATTTGAAATGATGCGATTATCAAATCGCAAAGCCTGCGATTTTTTTTTACATTTTTATTTTTTCAACAATTTTTTATTTTATTTTATTGTGTGTCAGACATCCACACCAATCAGAAGTGCTGTGCTCCACATGTACCAGCCATTGTTAATCAATCAGAAGTAGCCCATGATAGAAGGTGAGACAGATTGATCCAATCACCTGCCAAGTGCTTCTGAAAGTGCCTGCCCTTTCCCAATGGCTTCCAATGGAGCTTTCCTAGATGGTTTCTGAGTCAGGTTAGTACTGATCCATCACGTGTTTCTATTACAGGGTGAATCTTAAACTGAAGCTTGACTTTAAAGCAACCCAACGGAAGTTTCATGTAAGTTTAGTTCTTTCACTCGTAGCTCGGGCTGCGAGGGTGCTAGAGACGGGAGCACGTTGATACGACCTTCCTAGCCGGAGTTATGGCCGCATTTTACAATAAACTTCCGTTGGGTAGCTTAAAAACAAATATCGCAATTCGAATCACAATCGCAATATTTGTCAGAAAAATCGCAATTAGCTTTTTTCCCAAAATCGTGCAGCCCTAGTCAGAGCTCCAGTCTAACTCACAGTGAACCTTGAGCTTAGTCTGGGCAGAAATGGTTTTCTTTGCTTTATTTGTGGCATCACAGCGGAAGGTGGCCATGTTGTCACTTGGCGTCAGAACCAGGATCAGTTCTCGAGCCACACCCCGCTCAAAGGACGTACGCCTCAGTGCATCGTGGACTGCCCGTCCATTCTACAACAGGAAGGGAGGAAATTACACAGGGAAGAGTGTGTACTTCAGACATACGCTCCAATACCCACATACAGTACACACTCACCTTGAACCAAGTCAGAGTCGCAGTGGGATTGCCTCCAGTGGAGAAGCAGACGAGACGGACCGTGGTGCCTGAACGAAGAGGGACATCTGGAGGGGGGGTATCGAGCCATACATTTTGAGGGGGGTCTGATATAAAAAGAAACAAAAAAGATGTCCTTTAGTAGAGTATTTTGAGCAAATTGACATACGTGTTTATTTTGAACAGTCCAGTAGCTTCACTTAGAGACCATCACTCAAGGCCAGTTATATAGAACATTTTCGATTTGAAAAGGGGAACAGAAAACACTTCCATTAACACAAATGTGAAAAGACAGTCCTAAAAAAACAATTGCACACTATGTGTAGAGAATTCAATTAGTGAGAGCAATTTCTTTCCTTTTTTTGCATTTCTTGACATTCAGAGCTGTAATTGAAATCTAGCCCTCCTGAACTATGATGGATGTGCATTTGATAACATGTTAAAAGTAGTACAAAATAAAATGTCATTCTCCTCGCATAGGTATTTTATGCTAGTTAATTCTACAACAATAGAAGAATAGAAAGGCTTACTGACAGTAGACCTTGAGTATGTCGAACTGGGTCTTGGAGAAGTGTGTCCCCTTGTTGAAAGCCTCACAGGTGAGTTTCAGTCCGTCGTCCTCCCGGGAGACCCTGTGGGTCATGTTGGACATGGCTGTCATCCCACCATTGTCTCCCTGCAGACATAATGCACACATGACAGTTCAGTCAGGGGACAGACAGCCTTGGTTTCAGGGGCATTCTCAGTCTTAGGAGAGAGGGAGAAAGAAATCAGTGAGAATAACAACCCACATTGGTTTGTCTTTGTGAATACAGATGGCAAATTAGCGGCTGTAATGACTGATGTTGTGCATGGTCTTTGATAAATAGCATATTCATCTGACTCTTCTGCTTTGCACGCTATTTTAAATTGAGCAAAGCATCATTTCTCACCTGCCTGATAGTGGTCATGCCTGTGCAGCACATCTGGTTATTAAAGCCATTATTGTGGTGATTACTGTAAAAGCCCCAGTCAGAAAGACTAACAAAGACACTGGACAGGAGCGTCAGTCTTCATTAACCTCACACTGTTTCAAATGCATTAAAGCTCACACACAGCACACTGAGTGCCTTGTGTAAGATCAGATGAAAATGCTGCTGCCAGATGAATAAAGAGCTTGTTTAATAACACTCATCTTCCGTGTCAGCTTTTATTCACTTTGATCTTATTAACATACACAAAAGAGAGGAGCAGCAGAATACTCTTCTTAGAACCACCTGCTGATTCATTTGCAGTCTAGTTCTATTCAGACACACTGCTCATGGTCATAGCGTTTCCTTTCATCTAAAAGGTTCACAGGAGGAGGTCACATTTTAGAGGATTCTTTTTTAATTCAATGGGAGGCCTTTTAAACGTTTTTTCTATTACCCTCAAGGCACATTTAAGGGGGCAAGGCGTTTGCCCTTTATCTTTGAAGGCTTGTGTTCACCAAAAAGACACAATAACATGCCCTACTGCAGTATTCGCTTTAAAACAACAAGCATGATCATTCATTTAAAATGTGTGTACACTATCTCTTGCCAACATAATTGTTTCTACTTGCTTAGACTACAACCTTGTGTGCTGTGTAGTCCCACCTCTTCCATAGCTTCTCCGGATGTGTTGAGCTCCTTGTAGCCCAGCCACCAGCGGATCTGGACAGGTGGATTACTGGAGGTGGCGTAGCAGCCCATATTTATGTCCTGTCCCTCGATGGCCGTGAACGACCCCAAAAGTGTCACCTCTGCCGGCTCAACTGTTGCACACGCACACACAGACAGGCAGGCATACAAAAACAAGTTGGTAGAAATATCGGCCATGAAATAGTACATTCAACAGCTACCTTTTCTGATCACAGTGGCAGCGCACCTATTTTGGGATATGAAACATAGAGCTGCATCAAGGGTGAGAAGGAAAATCACTTTGAGTGGCAACTTGTTTTCTCAGGAGGTTTTCACTGTTGTTTTTAAAGTCTGCTTCGTTTTAACCACAGGGGGAGACGGGGGTACAATAGCTGCAGGCAAAGCGATGCAGCTGCATAAAGCCTTCCGGGGAATACAAAGACTGGGGACTGAGCTGGCAGACATGGGGAAGGAGGGGTCATGTATGTAAATCTTAATACTTATTTGTGTCTTTCCCACATGAGACATAGACCGGGACGCCTGTGTGAATGCCACACACAAAGAATGTTGGAATTAAGCAGGAGCCGTGAGGTAAAAGAGGCATATTCATATTACACCAGTGAGACGTACTCTGTGCCCCCCAGCCTCTGCCAGTGCCTACAGCGCAGTCAGCAGCTCATTTTCAACATCCATGAATGGATGACTGTGAGGCATGGCACCGGGGTCTGTTGGGGGCTTTGTTAGGAAAGGAGGGGCAGTGGAATAACTTCAGCCACCCTTACATAGAATAAGCAGGAGATTTCTGCATGGACCGTTTCTAATTCAAAGCATATTTAAATAAAATAGGTGCATCAATCACATTTAAAGCCCGGACTTACATAGTCTGGCTGTGTAGTGGTAATCAGGCTATTGTTAGACTCAATGCACTTAGGCTGCTGAATATTAATTCTGTATTTGTTTTATTGTTGCTGAAACAAACATTTTAAATTCAAAGAGAAATGTATAATAATCTATTAAACATGGGCGTTACTATCGCACAAAGTGTAGGCTATACTGCCTCAGGATTGTGCATTGAAGCAAATCAGCTAAATTATTGTAGCGGCTATGAAAGAGCGTGCTGTGATACTAATCTGAAGGCAGTGGGAAATATGGGCCACGGCCATAATAACCATTAGTTTCATTAATGATATTAGCATTAGAATTTATGCTGGGACAGCAATATAATTGTTTTTTGAGGTAAGACTCTTATTATATTGCTCAGCCTTTTGTCCATATCCTAAATAATCCATTGCTGCTCGTCTTGCCAGGGCTTTGAGTGTGTGTGTGTGTGTGTGTGTGTGTGTGTGTGTGTGTGTGTGTGTGTGTGTGTGTGTGTGTGTGTGTGTGTGTGTGTGTGTGTGTGTGTGTGTGTTCCAGCACTGTGCACTGTAATAAGCATTACTTTCACTCACAGAACACAGTGATTTTGCGGCTAACAGAAAGAGGTGACGAAGACACCATATTGACGCTTTCACAGCACAACACTGCCTGGTTGTCTGTGGGATGGATTCTCATGAAGAGGATACTGCTGGACTTCCGCGCCACAACGTCCTCTTCCCACGTTGTTGAGAGAACTTCTTCATTCTGAAACACAGACACAAAAACATCAAGAATATGTTTCGAAAATTAGCACAGTCCCATATGGCGTACTAAATAAAGTACAGAAGCTTCTAACAAAAGGATGCTTACACTGCAAGTTGAATAAAAAAGCTAATGTTGCCAGTGTGACAGTGTGTTCCAGAGCCTGCTTAACAGATGGTGCTGAAGATTTACCTTGGTCCATTGGAGAGTGGCTAGGGGGTTTCCACCATGAGACACACACTCCAACACGAGCGTTCTTCCCTCTTTGACTTCCTCTCTCTCTAGACCCAAAATAACTGGAGGCTGAGGTGGGTCTGCCAAGAAATGAGAGACACAAATAATTTGGCCTTTACAAAGGGGACTTACATAAATGACGGTAGAAAGCAGAAGAAAAAGAGGGTGAGAGATGAGAAAGAATGTAGTAGCTTGGCAAAATGGGGATGGAATGACCATCAAGAGAATAACATAAAAAAGAAACTGCACTGCGATGAGAACACTCTTGGCAATTGATAGGGAGCATCCGTATTTGTTGAGACAGGGCCAATAAATTGGGCACAATCAACATGACTGTGGGATAAGAGGTCCAGATCTGATGAAAGCATTAAGTATTAAGGGAGCAGTGAGCTGGATCCAGTCCATAAAGATAACAGATGTTCAAACAGTAATAAGGCAACGTGAAATATGAATAAATTAGAGCCCCCTTGAATAAAATATAGGCAGTAAATAGGAGAGGACGGGTCTTTGTTATTGCTGCAATCAGTTTCAGAGAGCAGGCTGCGGACTCTGGGCCAGTGTGACAAATTGCCACCTTGCTAACAATCTGGTTGGCTGAAAATGGCCACCGCGCTGGCTTTGATGGGCTGGCATGCTGAGTAAGACTGCAGCGGTGGTCCCGAGTTCTGCAACATTAGCACCGTGCCTATGTTGTTTAATACAGAGCAGGAGACGGAGAGGCGGGAGGACTGCTCACGGTTATTGGTGGTTGTTGAACCAGCAGCAGCTGTTTCTAATGTGGAAGAGTATAGATAGAGACAACATTACGTTTTCTAGTCAGCCTGTGGATAATACGGCAGCTGAGCTAGTGAGCGCTCACTGCTAAAGGTGTCAGCAGCCCTGCTCTACTTTAATCAACAACATGATTTAGGCAAGGAGAAGCAGGTGGGAAAACTCTCGGGCCTAAATAATCAATTACTTCAACTGATCAACAGAGTAGAAAATACTAAACCAACTGTAGTAAACATTAGCTGCCATGTCACACTGTTTGTGTGTTGCCTCTACAAATAAGAGGAACAAGAAATACAATGAGAGCCAGAGACAGCATATGTGTCAACTCACCTTCGTGTGCTGCAGTAACAATTGTTATTATATAATGTCACGTGGTTTGTGATAATAGCATAAAAGAGAAAAGCAACAGAAACGGCCTCCCCTCCTGCCTCAGTGGATTCTAAATGTAATTTAAGCTGATGAGCACAAAAGTTTGCTAGGTTAGTTTTGTAGGATTCATTATCATTAACTGTGGTGGCCTCAGCATCCCATATTAGTTCATATTACTTTATTATTTAAATTGCAGGTCCTGAGGTCTCACTGATATAATCCCTCTCAGTTGGTCTCGTAAATAGTTGATGGGTTTCGGTTGGAAATAAGGGTGTAGATCATTTTAAGAATACTGAATAAAACAGTAAATATAAATTGATTCACGGCACCACTGTGGACTAAGCGGTTTTACAGTAAGAAAACCAGAGACCTGCTTCTTTGTTCATATTCATCTCAGCCCACCAGGGGCAGCCGTGTGAACTGGAGGCAGTCACACTCACGTTGCCTTGAAGTAGGTGTGAGTTTGCCTTCAGGTTGAATGCTTCTCCTTGGACTGCTAACACAGACTGATTGCACAAGGACGGTTACCCTTGGGCCTCCCCAAGGTTGGGTTCCTGTGTGGTTGACTGTGTTCGTACACGAGGGCTTGTTTTTTTGTTTTTTTAAAGAAAAGGGGTGTTTAGTGTCAGTTTAAAGACAGGTTGAGACACTCACAGTGCACCTTCATGGTCATTGTGGTCTCCACAGGCCGGAAGAGGGCGGGGTTCTGTGCATGACATGCCAGCTGCCTCCCGTTGTCAGAGCTCACAGCAGTGACCCTTTGGGAGGAAACAGAAACACAGACAAAATGAGAAGGTGAAAGGACTTGAGAAGAGTTAACATTGAGCCAGATGAAGTTTTAAAGTTGTCAAATGACAAAAACACTGATGTTGACATACTTTTACAAGTGAAAGTACTGCAGTTGATCCTATTCGGTAAAAGTATAGAAGTTTTATCAGTAAAATGTGTTCTAAAATATCAAAGTATAAGTACTTGTTCCATAGTAAAATGCCTCATGTGACATGTGATATATTTTTTAAATGTCTTTTTTAGATAGTTAAAACTGGTGCATCAATGTGCATTTGCAATATATTGTTAGCTGGTGGAGTTGGAGATCTTTTTCATTAGCCTCTCTATACAGCTAGGTAGTTTAGTCCAAGGGGCAGCCGGGTCACAATACAAGTCTGAGGGGCTGTGAGATGGTTCATTGGGCAGGATCGAAGAAAAATAACTTCTGGTGTGTCGGCATGTCTTTGACTTTTTCGCTAGTCTTTGTTTTGTTGCTGAAACATTGGATGGATCTAAACCATCTAAGGCAGGGGTCACCAACCTTTTTAGGATGAGGGCTACTTTCAAAAAATAAAACAAGTCGGGGGCTACTTTTACTCCTCTTTATTTTGTTTTTTGCAGTGTATATATGTATCACATTTGATCATTATTATATGCTGACCTTTAACCTTTGTGTGCTGTTTGGGTCTGTGGGACCCGTTTTCAGTGTTTACTAAAAGAAAATGTATGCAATTTAATTATTTTAACCTGCTTTATTTGGGGGTGGGCCTCACATCCTCCAGGGGGGTCCTCACCTCCTCTAGGGGGGTCCGGGGGCATGCACCCCCGGGAAGATGTTTTTTAAAATGTTGAAGTGAAATGCATCAATTTGGTGCACTTTGAGCACAAAATGAATTTATGGATACAGCTCTCAACACTCATGAAAGGGAGCTGTTTACTTTTCAATACTCCAAACATCTTTAGAATATGATCACAACCAATAACAAATCATTTAAACTGTAGATTCTGCCAGAAGGAAAATCAGCGGGGAGGTGCCACATTGCTTTTCTTCCCGACTGCAACACTGGTCCCGCAAATAAAGCAAGAACGTGATTGGTCAATATTCATTGTGGGGGTGGGGGAGGAGGGGTGTTAGATAGATATAGAGTTGTAGTAAGTAGATAGAGTTCGCTATGATTTAGGTTTCGTTTATGCATAGGGTAGATTCTTTTAATTACATTTCCTTTTTTGTTTTGTGTATTTCATACATTTTGGATTTGCTTGGCGAGCTATTTTTAGAACATGCCCCGCGGGCGACTCACGTTGCCCCTGCGGGCGACTGAGAGCCCGCGGGCACCGTGTTGGCTACCCCTGATCTAAGGAGAAAAGAGGAAACATTTCACTTTTTTTTTACTAATAAAAGTCAAAGAAAGTTTAATCGAAACATAAAGCCCAAACTACGCACCAAACCAAAAACAATGTGTTTTAGCCTTTCATATATTTGTTTCCCAATGAATTTATTTAATTCAAACTCATAAATATAACTATAGTGTAGTGAAGTAATTATTGCTACTATTTGCCTCTGAAATGTAGTTAAAAGTAGTATATGGCCAAAAATGGCAATACTTCGTACAGGCTCTTCCAATTACTTCTTGAGTGAATTTACTTTGCACTGCTGTGAGGATTGAAAAATGCCCTTTGTTAGGTCCCTTCAATGCAGTGGTTTAATTTTGAGCCTAGTTTACTCTCTCAGTTCATGTCTTCTATTTCAAACTACAGCAGAATGTCGGCTGTAACGATCACACATGGCCCGCTGCTGCGAACGCTCAGTGTGAATATGAGGAAGGGGCATCAATTTTGCTTAAGACCTCGGCTGCTGAACAACGCTGCAGCTCCTCAGTCCCAATGTTATCTCAGGATATGACAAGAGGTTATTATCTTTGACACAGAGGAGACAAGCAGGATTAAAGTAATCTATGGGCCTGTTTAATGTAAAGGCACCTGGCGAACCTGCGAGGATCGGATCGGTCTCGCTGCCGGAATGTAATTTCGTGCATTTGACAAAGCTAATTTAATCGCACAGTGCCAAGTAACAGTTCGCTGTGTGTAGAAATTCATTGTGCTCGCTAAAACAGAGGGAGAGAATAAGAGCGGGGTGAAAACAAGGAAAAGGAGAAAACAAAGACAGACTCGGGGAGATTGAGAATGTAAGTGAGGGCAATGAGTTTGGCAGGCGGGCGAACACATACGTTACTTCGGCATGCGTGTTCAGGAGCTTATCCTTTGAGCCAGACATGGTGAAAGACTGTGCACCTGTCAGATCCACTCCATCTAAGAGACACAATGGGGGGAAGGAACAGAAAAAGGGAGAGTGTAAATGTGTTCATGTGAAACAGAAACATCAGTGTTATTCTCGTAGTGGGATCGTAAATACTGAGATATGATGGACATGTGTATTTCTGCGTGTGCAACAATATATGTGTCTGTTTCAGTAAACATTACCCCTGTCTCAACCTATTTTGAAATCGAAATCATACAGCGGTATAATAAGACCAAAACATTTGTATGTTTTATGGAAACAATAGGGATGTACATTTTGACATGAACAAATAATGTATATATGTTAGAACTACAGCACTACCCTGAGACTAATCGACACCAAGGAAGAAAAATAGAACATCACTCCCCCTCCGCTTCAGCAATATACAGTATAATAGGTGTGACGGGGGAGCAAGAGGCAAAGATAGAAAATGGGAAAAATGCTGTTGTTCTTGTGAACAACTACAAAACTTGTGACACATTCTCTGCACATGCAATCGTATAGTCAGTAGAAATTGGAAATTCAAATGTGAGGCTATTTCCTCCCACACGGTCTGCTACTTTCAACACTGCCATTCAAAGACTATGAAATAAGAGGTCTTTACTGGTCTCATATCTTACAGTATCTTCTCCAATGTTTTTTATATTTAAATATTCAGGTTGCAACCTATAGTTCTAACCTGTCAAACTTAACGTTTCTGTCACATTTGTGGCGACTCACCTTTATAGAGTGTGATATCAGCCATGGGCTTTGCGTCAGGGGCGATACAGGTGACCGTGTACTTGGACCCTGCCACCCAGGGGGTTGCCATGTCCACCATAAGGTACGGCTGGGAGGGAGGAACTGGATGAGAGAAACAACAGCTCAAGTTTTATATGTATTCAATCATTTACCTAATATCTATCAGGCTAATCTCTGGTTAGAGGAAGCAGACGCTGTCACAGATGGATATTGGCCGATGCAATGATATAATAATAAGCGCTGGCAACATTTGGAAATGACTGGAATGTCACGCTGTCAGCTTTTGAGAGATTCACTACAGCGAGGTTTGATGTTCTGTTGTGCTAGAATACAAATTGTGGACAAAAAGAGAATACAGAGATGAAATGGTGATGAAACCGATCCAGTGCTAATCTATCATAGCAAACATCAAACACTCCTCTTCTCAGATCACCCCCGAGCTAAATATGTGCTTTCTGGACTGATCAAGGCAGTATTCACTTCTCTACTGTTCTACTCTAAAACCCTTTTATCCTACCATAAATAGGAATGCCAGGAAGGAACAAAAAACAGCTTTTAACACAAGGGACTGGAAATTGTTTGGCAGTAAATTGAGAAATCTGTCACCAACTAACAATCAAAGAGATTTCTGCTGATCTTTGAGATACTCTTTACCAAGACTATCAATTCAATCATGCACAAGATACAGGAACCTGATTGTCTATTGTGCCAGATTTAGGTTAGCCTGTATAATTACATACTATGGGTACTGTCAAGATAGTTTGTCTTTCATCAGAGATCAAGTGCAAAGGCTGACGTCAGAGATTGAACTGGGAGCTCAAAATGCAGGATAGGTAAACATGTGTGAGAGAGACATGAAAGCCTCTGGCCGAAGAGTAAAGAGGTATGGCCAGAATGAAAAGTGAGCGTAAGATAAGCTGCAGAGGAGAGCAGGAGCACGAGGATACCTGCTGCTGAATTCTGGGATAAATCCACTGCTAATGTGCGGGTAACCAGCTGGAGCACAAACAACCACATCAGCAAGCCATTCTGCTCATCTTCCTCTTTAGTCACATACAATCAATTCCTGTCCACTAGGAGGAGCTGTTGCTGTGTGCAGGGCCGTCCATTGGCTCCAGCCTGCTATTGAGACAGATGAGATGTGGCTGCAGCTCCAAACTGATTTAAAAGAAGCAATTGAATCTGTGTGGACTGTGATGGGTTACCCAGAGCACTGCAGAGGCGCGCGCTGCACTAATGAGATGCATTTGTTTGTTTCCCCCCCCTCTTCCCTGAGAAGATGACTGGGCCATGCATCTATTGACAGCCCCTGCACTCTCAATCTACTCAGGCCCGCACCATTCAACATAGCGCATCACTTGTTGTGCTCCAGGAGTGTCTGGCAGCATAACAAATCCTAAAATAAGAATAATGATATGTTCACAAATGAGGCAGGCAGGTATTTCATTTTTTTCTTCGCTCGCTCATTCTGGTCCTCTTATCTCTCATTCACTCCATCATCCTCTCTCTAGCATCCGGAGCCCACCCCCCTCTCCCCACGCTATCCTTCTTGACCACTGCAGTTAAACTGCAGGAGTGTGGGGGGAAGGTGTGTTCCAGCTTGCACTGGGAATAAAAGGCTGCCATCCATCACATCAAACAATGTGACCCAATCAGCTCAGTCAGGATGAACATTTGTACAAATGTAATAGCACATGTGGACAACAACAACACACACTCTACAGTATATTCAATTTACTGGACATGCACTCAGAGCAGAAACAGACAGCATACAAGCTGTTCTCAGAATTAACTCTTTCTGCCCCTTTCTTTTCTAATTGCCTGTCGGCTTTGTTATTTTCTCTCCCTGTCTCTCCCTATCTCTCTGCTTTCTAGTCCTATCGCTCTTATTAAGGTACATATATGAACAATAATAGATAGGTACGCAAAGACTTGCTTCTGCCGTTCAGACGAGAAACAGTGAGCTGCGAAATGTGATTCATTAAACAAATACAGACGGATGGATGGATAAGGCAGATAAGAAGCAGATTAGTAGACACACATCAATATGCATATCCACCTATCTTTCTCTCTCATTCACGTACAGATGCACACACGCACACACACACACACACACACACACACACACACACACACACACACACACACACACACACACACACACACACACACACACACACACACACACACACACTGCTCCTTTGCATAAAAACACCCTAAAGTAAACTCAAGTCTACAGTTCATGTATATTTGCATTCACGAACCCACTGACAAAGATGAGTGTGTGTGCAGACAAGCAACAGGGGCCAGAGTGTGTGTACAGTAAAATGTGATACCAAGCTGATTCTGTAGAGAAATGATTGGAAGAGGCCCAGAGGATAAACCAGTCTCTAAAAGGCTTATTATGCTGAATTAAGAAAAATAATGGAGACTGAAGATCACACAAACACAACTTATTGGTTTTATCTCTGCATGACAAAGATTGGCTAAAGGCAACACTTCCATGTAAAAGGATAGATTTGTGTATACACAAACACACGGTTTCTCACACAGATACGCACACATTGTAGGTCTCAGGTGTGTGATCTCTGGCTATAAAAGCCTCTGAAACAGTGCTTTTTTTCCAGTGTTCCCTTCCTCGCCGTCTCCCGTCTGTTCTGGGGGAGAAGTAGAGCAGCAGCCGTCACGCCACTCCTCCTGAACCAATACTGCTCTCTCTTAGCCTTTGCTCTCGGTCCATTAAAAAAACACCCATGACCATTTACCAAAAATAATTCACACATTCAAGAATAGCAAGTATCCCTTTTTTAATTGATTAAAAAGAGTTCAAATCAAACGAGAGAGACAAAACAGTTGAGTTGTCCTTCTAGTGTCTCATTTGACCATTTAGCAGGGCCTCCTTTGCTAATTGTCTGTTACCATAATAGGCACACCGTAACACCACTGTATAACACACCATCACCTGATGGGGTTACATCTTGGGTAACTGTCAGAACTTTCCATGAACGAAGATGAATAAAGTCACTATGTTCTGCGTTGCGTGTGCACCCATTTATAAGTTGTTCCATTATTCATAACAGGGAATCGTAAAATGAAGGCTCATTATATACTCTTCAGGTGCTAAACTCATTAGCTACCGCAAAAACCTCACCATAGCCCTCGTTCCTAAAATGTCCTCTAACCTCCAACCAACACTGATAATAAGCTTACACACATGGGCAAACACGCGCAACACGAAAGCACTCACACACACACCTCTGTAAGACCCAACTATGGCAACAGAATGAGTAACGCAGTCTAAAACCGGAAGACATCAAATAACTGTTTTGAACATTTGCAGGAGGCATCTGTACAGGCTGGCAATGCAGAGACGGAGAGAGTTGTTCATTAATAGGATTAAATACTAAGGCTAATGGTGTAAACCGAGACACAGGATGTGTCAGGTATGTGACAGGCACGGTGCAGGGTAAGTTTTAGAAGAGGAGAGGGTTACGGCGGAGGGGGTAGAGGTTGTTATTGTCATGGATTACTCACTGCCACTTGATCTGCCTATTGCGGTAATCCCCTATCTAAGCTCTACAGGAAGGCAAAAACACACAGGAGTTATGTTGCACCAATGGAAATGTCTTGAAAACATCTCTTTGTAAGCTCATGGATGGGGCTTATTGACATTTTTACCCCCATCCATGATATTCACTGCCTGTGGTGATTCATCTTGAATTAGCCAGTCATGATAGCATTCCCTCTGACCCAAAAATCCAATTATACGACCAACAATTTCTGTTCTGTTTTCACATTCCTCCCCTCTCCCCCACTGTATCTCCTCATAAAGAGTTTATAGTGTTTTGATTTGATGCAGGGCTTGATGGGATATGGCCATGGTTGGCTGGCCAGGGGTGTGGGGCCTTGGGAGCTGTAGTTCTGTGATGGAGAAGTCTGTGGGGAACTCATCAGAAACAGTGCTCTTCAAAGGAATGCAGTTTCCAGTCCCAGATCAGCACTAAGAGGAGATTGAATTCATCAGCTCATTATCAAACCCCAGATTAGTCACGTACTTTGAATCAGTTGAGTTGGTGGGGTGGAACAAATGACCCTTTAGGACAGGGGTGGGGAACCTCCGGCCTCCGGTCCGTATACGGACCACGAGACCATTTGGTACGGCCCTCGAGGCAATGTATAAACACACGCAAAACAACGAAAACAATTAAAGAAATCTAGACCGCAAAATAATTAAACAAGCGAGTGCCTGTGTTTCCTGGCCACGGTCAGGGTCCTTGAACACAACACAAGCCTAACGTGTCATCACGTGGTATATGTCTCGCCTGACAGGGGAGTAGTTCTGACGAAGAGCACCAGAACCACGCTCCGCCCCTTCAAAAATGGCAGTACGGAGCCGTACACATGCCGCAGTTTTTGCGTGGCTGTGTCTTTAGTTCTAAGCCCAGTGGCCCCGAGGTCCCCCCCCCCCACTTAAATCATGTTCACATGACAGTCTCAAGGAGGCAAGAGTAAACCCTCTCCTAAAGAAACCCACTCTCAACCCGTCTGATGTTATAAACTACAGGCCTGTCTCTCTCCTCCCGTTCCCGTCTAAAACACTTGAACGCGCTGTCTTTAAACAACTCTCCTGTTATCTCCATCAGAACAACATTCTGGATCCGCACCAGTCTGGTTTCAAGGCAGGTCACTCCACAGAAACTGCTCTCATTTACCTCATTCACACCAACGGTGTTCCAGGGCCGGTTCGGAGCTGGAGCTTGAAAAGCACCAGGTTTTCCTCTTCACACCGCAGCGGAGCAGCCTCTTAGCTCCGGAATCCGGTTCGTTTCAAGCACCAAAAAATTGTCCGGCCAGAGCAAAAGCACCGCATACGTCACGCTTACGTCGAGGCGGGGGCAGGGGCGGGATCAACTCCTGAACAACAACAAAAAGCCGGCGTTGTATCCAGTTTGTACACAACGATGGAGAAACTTAACAAGCAGCAGTGGTCCACTGAAGTGACCAGCTACCTACTGGGAATCTGGTCTTCCGAAGAGGTACAGAGGAAGCTGGAGCACAATCGGCCATTGTTGTTGTTGTCGGTGTCAGCTGTGAGGGGTTTCCTCGCGGTTTGGCTTTATGAAGCAGGCACACAAACGGTTAGTCATGACGCAAACGATGACACAAACGATGATGCAATGACGCAGCACCAGTCGGACTCTGGGCAGTGTGAAAAGAGCCGGAGCTAAACCGAAGAACCGGTTCTGAACCTGAAAAGCTCTAGCACGGAGCTTGAACCGGAGTTGCGTTGGTGTGAATGAGGTAATTGCAGTCTCTAACATGGGAGCGATGAGGAGTGAGGCAGGGACGAGCTCTGCCTCACGTAAGCCCACAGTAACTGGCTGGAGTGCGGGCACTAATTTAGCGCGGACACTTATTTTGTGAGCGCGCTCAAACCAGTTACTGTGTGGTAAGGTGAGGCACAGATGAGCTCTGCCTCACCTCAGAATGCGTCACCTCACGGAAACTGGCTGGAAAGCGGACCCTAAGCGCATGCCTGTTACCATCTCACTGTAGGTCACCAATGTAATGTTTGTAGATCCCTTTATTACATTTATCCTCGCCATCCATAGTCTCTAAATAACTCATTTCACGTATGTATGATATTTAGGCTCGCCGTACAACGGCAATGAAAAAAGCACCAGGGGAGGCAGCCATAACCTCTGCCGCACTGAAGGGGGCGCACATGAGCCCACAGGTCCTTGTTGCTACTGTTATTCTACGCAGAGACGGTATAGACGCGAACAACAAACTAGACTTTTGAAACTAGAGGAAGATAAGGAGGACTTTTACAAAAAAGTAATAGAGATTGTTGTCCAGAAGGATAGCATGGACTTCATCTTCAAGTCAAGGTAAGACCACATTGGTAATGAAAATTGGTTCTTACTAAGAAAGAACAATCCAATATTTAGATTGTGGGTATCCTTTTGTTGAACGGTCTGTTTAAAATGAATCGAAACATCAGACCAAAATAGCTTTTGAAAATAACAGAATATTTCGATTAAGGTCAGAATATAATATTTGTAAATCTGACTCCGAAAGAGTCAGTGCCTCACCAGCCATGAACCTCACCGCACGTCACTGATAGACTGTATGGTTTCTGCTCATGGTGAAGCAACGTGTCTGCGTGTTAAGGTGGAACCTGAGCATTCACGTTGATCACCTCTCATTATAACTCATTATAAATCTATAAAACTATAAATATTAAACTTTACTTCACGTGTTCATTTGAGAACAGCTGTTACATACCTAGGTGAAGGTTACAGTTCATTTAAATGAAAGATACAACGTTACTCCACACTCATGGTTCAGTCCACCTTAAGAAATAAGACCGACCTCGGAAGCAGTTGTGTTTAAAAAAAACCTTTATTGACACGAGTACACTTTTTTATAAGAATATAACTAAACCACAGAAATGACTCCGGAAAAGCTGCAGATAGAGCCATAAGAAATGAATGCAACTGATTTCATCCGCGCAGTTTGGCTTTATGAAGCAGGCACGCAAACGGTTACGTCATGACGCAAACGATGACCAGGGCTCGAGTTTAAGGGCGTCCCGTCGTCGAAAAAAATAGTGTCGGGGAGGATAAAAAATAATTTTGGGACGAATTTGGGACGAGAGTTAAAATAAAAATACCCTGCTAACTCTACTACAAACGGCGATGAAAATGAAACCGACTGCACGTTTTGTGTAGCACACAGTTATTAAACCTCCTTGTCAACATAAACACACAAGCACAAAACATTTAGCAACCCGCGAAATACACACACATGTAGCTACAGTTGTGCCGCTGGCTGTTAGTCAGCCGCCCAGCTGGCTGTGCCCGCGAATTTGCGGGTCTAGCTATGTACTGAGTGTGTATTTCGCGGGTTGAGTGATGTTCAATGACAATGTCATCCCGTGGAGGAATTCTGAAATGTTTTACCGTTACATCACAAAAACGCACCGCAGAACCAGACCCCGGAGCGCCGGCCTCTTTATTTACTTACTCCTCTTCATCCCCTATGAGTAATAAGGCTGAGATGAGAACCCTCCATCGTATTTAGTCCTTAGCAATATGCTGCGCCTCTCCCCATGTAGGGATGGGTACCGAGCCCCGGTATTAAACGGGCCCCGGGACGGAATTATTAAAGACAGTGGTAACGTTAAGCTCCGACGTTATCGGACTTTTTATCGGTACTGGAGACATTTAAAAAATATATGTCATATGTATTATTGCTACATACACATTATATCGCAGTTTTAGTTTCGCCAACTCCGTTTCTAATATGCAATAAGACTACAACATGCGTCTATGATGTATTTTCGAGCTTTCCAATCCAGACGAGATCTCTCTCTCCCGTCTGTGTGCGAGGGGGCGGGGCCGTTTGTAAAGGTCTCCTGACTGTGTTACAGACTGTCATCCTGGTTAGTGGTTACTCTGGGTTCTGTCTTCAGGACAGTGTTGGATTTTTTTTGATAATTGGATGGGACTTGATTGGATTCAATATTAGAGTAATTTTCTCGTTTGTGTGTTTGTTTAAATATATTTGGCCTTTGTTTATGTGATTGAATTATTTACTCAAATAAAAAGGTTGATGAATTATCAACTAATGATTTGTATGATGTTTTATTTATGTTAAAGGTCACTTTGAATGATTTTAACTAATGATAATGTAGAAAAACTAAAAATGTTAAATTCGGGACGGTCCACATTAATTTCGGGACGGCTTAGATTGTATTTCGGGACGGTTCCGGGAGGATGGGGAAAAAAGTTAGTCGAGAGCCCTGACGATGACGCAACGACGCATTACCAGTCGGACTCTGGGCGGTGTGAAAAGAGCCAGAGCTAAACCGAAGAACTGGTTCTGAACCTGAAAAGCTCTAGCACGGAGCTTGAATCGGAGTTGCGTTGGTGTGAATGAGGTATCTGAGGAACTGCACACTGCTAAAGCAGCCTCCCTCTCCTCTGTCATCATCCTTCTGGACCTGTCTGCTGCATTCGACACGGTGAACCATCAGATCCTCCTTCGCACTCTCCAAGAACTTGGAGTTTCAGGCTCTGCACTTTCCTTCCTCACCTCATACCTCAAAGACCGTAACTTGGAGAGGGTCCGAGTCCGACCCTTGTCAATTAACTACAGGGGTCCCTCAGGGCTCTGTTCTTGGTCCCCTCCTCTTCTCCTTGTACACAAACAGTCATTAGCCCGCATGGTTTTTCATACCACTGCTACGCTGACGACACCCAATTAATTCTGTCCTTTCCACGCTCAGAGACCCAGGTCGTCGCACGCATCTCTGCTTGTCTAGCGGACATCTCTCAGTGGATGTCTGCTCACCACCTTAAGCTCAACCTTGACAAGACTGAACTGCTTTTCCTTCCGGGAAAAGATTGTCCCACTCTTGACCTAACAATCAACATTGGCACCGCTGTTGTTTCCCTGACTCAGACTGCAAGGAATCTGGGTGTGACCCTAGATAACAAACTGTCCTTCACTGCAAACATCGCTGCTACAACCAGCTGCTGCAGATACACGCTTTACAACATCAGGAGGATACGTCCCCAGCTGACCCAGAAAACAACGCAGGTTCTGGCCCAGGCTCTCGTCATCTCACGCCTAGACTACTGCAACTCCCTCCTGGCTGGTCTACCTGCATGTGCCATCCGACCTCTGCAGCTCATCCAGAATGCAGCGGCTCGTCTGGTCTTCAACCTTCCAACATTTTCCCACTCCACGCCGCTCCTCCGCTCCCTTCACTGGCTTCCGGTAACTGCTAGAATCCACTTCAAGACAATGGTACTTGCATACCATGCTGCGAATGGATCTGGCCCTTCCTACATCCAGGACATGGTTAAACTGTACACCCCAGCGCGTGCACTATGCTCTGCATCAGCCAAACGACTCGCTGCACCCTCGCTGCGAGGGGGACCCAAGTTCCCATCAGCAAAAACACGTGGGTTTGCTATCCTGGCTCCAAAATGGTGGAATGATCTCCCCATTGAAATCAGGACAGCAGATAGCTTGCACATCTTCCGGCGCAGACTGAAAACTCATCTCTTTCGACTCCACTTCGAGCGATATAATTACTAACAAAGCACTTATATACTAATAAAGGACTGGCTTACCTAAAGCCAGTTGAGTAGCATTTGAAATGTTTGGCTCTATGAAACCTGATGTACTTATATGATTCTGTTTTCTTCAAGGTTGTGTCTTCCTGGTAGAATGTACTTATTGTAAGTCGCTTTGGATAAAAGCGTCAGCTAAATGCAATGTAATGTAACATGGATAGGAAACTAAATACATTTGCACACATCTTGTGTCCATATCTTTCTGTTTTGGTGGTCATGCCACAACAGTGCACGTGCATGCAAGCGCGAGTCATGGTAAGATATCTGGATTAAGAGGTGCTTTTCTTTGCACAGCATGAAAGAAAGGCCAAATGAATGGGCTGTGATTTTCGTATTTTTAAGCAGAGGTCAATAATTTGTACGGCCCTCAGAGGAAAAAGGTTCCCCACCCCTGCTTTAGGACCAAGGCTGCAGAGTGCTTTTAAAAGGCAGTCGCCTCACTCTTCGCCCTTTGCAAGAGTACAGCTGTTACTGTCCATCTTAAAAAAGTCAACAGCTGGAAAGTGTTCCCAAGACACTGAACAAAAACACCAGCTGACATTCATATCTGAGCATGTCAGGCACATGGTGGCAGTAGGTTTCAGTCATGGTAAATATGAGTACCAGTGATCCCTGATGCAACACGAAACATAATTCCCACACATTTTGACCTTTACGACATAGCCTAAGGCAATCTTGTTGACTTTGTGTATGTGGGCGCATATGCAATAGGCAATTCAGAGGTAATAACTGTGGGAGTCAAGCCTGCTGTGGCTGCAGGTGTAGGCCTGCTGTAGAACATGAGACTGCTGCAGTGTAGAGCAGAACGTAGCTATTCAAAGGAGACGTCTGCGCTCTATGCCTCTTCGTATCCCACACCACCCGCCATCCCTCCCACCGGCCCATTGATGTCAGAAAAACCTGCTTTCTTCCCAGAGGAGAGTGAGGCTGCTATAATCGCCACGGCCACCCCCCCACCCTTTCCAAAAAAAAAACCCTCTCCATGGTCACCAAAGAGAAAGCCGGAAAGCAAGGGAGAGGGGGAGAAATTGTGCAGAATGGGGGGGGGGGGGGGGTGCAAGCAAATGAACTGCGCCTGGAGAAGAAAGGTTCTTTTAGAGTCCTTTCCTTGCCACATATGGGCTTGCTCCCACAAGCAAGAGGGATAGGGAGAGAGAGATACCGGGTGGTTTTAAAGGTGACAACAGGTGGTCTAATATAGTCGCACAATTACATCTATTCAAGCGCATGTCTGAGTAGGAACTTTTCAATCACTTCTGATATAATGTATTCCTGTGAAAGGGAGAGACGTGGATCGCCCAGAGGCTTGCCAGGGAATCCAGGCTGTGTTAGCACTCTGTATTGTGTAGCTGCTTGTTCAAGCCAAAGACCTACTGGAACATGTGGGGAAGGCATGATGCGTGTGAAAGAAAGAAATAGTCTGAAAAGTTATGAAAATGTATACTTTCTACATGGTTCATACATGCTTCAAAAACAGTGCATGAAGGCAACCGCTGAGATCTACTGTACTTTACTTTAAATGTAGTCTCCAAATTCAAGTGTGTGCTGCTGTAAATGCATAATCTTAAACAAATTCAAACTTTTTATCAATAGAAATGAATATGTAACAGCTCTTTATATGCTGATTAGCGGTCAGGAGGTTGTGTATGTAAGTGGAGTATTGAGAATGCTCACTGTGCCTACATACAACATTTTGTTACATGTTTTCCTGACATACAGGGATCAAGCACACTCTGGCAGACAATTATCCAGATCAATTATGAGTGATGATGCAGCACAAAGAGCAGGTGAGATTTTCGTGAAGTTGTCATTTTCCCTTTGCGAATTAGTGAGTGTGTAAGTTATTTTAATCATAACTAACAATACTTTCCCAGGTACAATTTCATAAGCCCACACATCCCCTCTGTTCACACTTCCATGGTTGTGCTCACTTAACATGAAGATCCATGCTGTGCTGGAAATGATAGCTTGACTGCTATCAGATCGTCCCGCTTGACATTCATATGAAGCTTCATCTTCCAGCAAGGTCTTCTCAATCTGCAGATGATGCTGTCCTGAAGAGGAGAGGGAGAGATCGACGAGACACATTATGTTGTGATAAGTATGTTCTCACTAAAAGCATAATAATAACAGAAAATAAACGCTTGTTTGGTTTTCTTCTCTACTCCCCACTGAATATAGCACTCACTGTTCAGCGTTGTTACATGTGTATCGATAAATGCCTCCTGCAGGCTTTATTTCTTCTGTAATTTCAGGGGGTCTGAATTA
Source organism: Gymnodraco acuticeps (assembly GCF_902827175.1). Taxonomy (NCBI): domain Eukaryota; kingdom Metazoa; phylum Chordata; class Actinopteri; order Perciformes; family Bathydraconidae; genus Gymnodraco; species Gymnodraco acuticeps. The sequence goes on along the minus strand of NW_022990583.1, from coordinate 1,324,299 downwards.
TAGGCAATTTTCAACATGGGAAATGGGAAAATTAACAATAAAAGCAATTTGTACAATGACAGTCTCGCTTTTCAATTCAATACGGTAATATCCTCTACTGCTGACGCGTGGGTATTTGATTTGATTATAAATAGACTATTTTCATATTTCTGTAAAATGGAAACATCTCACTTGCTGGGAACCCCCCGCTGCAGGCACTTCCATTGACATGCAAGTGGTTGTCTGTACTCATAGCCGAGGCATTTTGTTTAGAATGACTTTCCAGCATGGTAAACGAAATTAAATTCCAGATTCACAACGCCAACCGAATAAACCGTCTATTAATTGATGCCAGGCAGAGTCCTTCTCTCGGTATCTCTCTTCTGATTGTCTGGCATGCCAAAATGACTTGATTTGTTTGATGCGTTGCCATAACCTCTGGGGATTAGATGATGTTCAGTGTTGGTTTTTCAGCTCCTGATTCTCTGGCTCGCTGCCTTCTAACATGTACAAAATAGTATCTTGGTTTGACAACCACCCTGGCCAAAAAATGCATGTGTCAAGTAAGCTGGCAAGATAATTAACACCAACCAGAAGCAATTTTCACATCTAAGTTATCATTGAGTGCAGAGAGAGAGACATTAAAGTTATTAATCATATTCCTCTTTCCTAGAATTACTCATAAATAGTGCAATCAAGTTGTACAGAGTGTGTATTTATGGTAGTGGAGATGGCGGATGGCTGCTTCCCGATTTGCTTATTTGTCCATTATTCTGTATTTATTTTACTTCACAATTTTGGGATACAGTAAATCTACATAGCCATTATGTCAGCAGCAGTGTACATTCTCTCCTCTGCAAATCTGCATTTTTGTATTGGCGGTAAAGCTGGCAACACGTATTCTTACATAATTAAGAGAGGCCAGTCCCAATGGAAAAGGAGAAAAAGTGTAAAATGTTGATCTTGATGCGGGGTCTTTAAGGCAGCCGGGAATACTTTGTCTCACTTACTTTTTTTTGTAGTTTGTTTTGAAAAACAGCCTCCATTTTACAGGGCCATTCATCCTTTCAGAAAGTGAATAGTGGTACAAGCTGATTAAATATAAAGTATGCACTTCTTATTCTTAAACAAGAATGTATAGAATGCCACAAAATTAATTAAACCTATTTTTATTATATATGTAAGTAGTATGACCTACTTGTTATAGAATATTTGTTCGTTTTCTAATACATTCTAGTGTTGCCAACATGCCACAAACTCTGAATATTGATGTGTGACTTTGGTGTTTCACTTTATAAATGCTGATATTAGAGGAGGAAAATGTGCACTTAGGGTAAATGTGATGACATGAGACAAAAGAGTTCATTAATAATTACATTTGACCTGATTGATTGATTGCATGACCAGTACTGTATATAGTGCCTTGAAGCTGTTTTATCTGTTGTTCTTTGTGTTGGTCTTTGCAGTGCACAACATTGTGCACATGTAGATGCATGAAATCCTACAGTAGATCTAGCCTCGTGTTTATACACATTTACATCATTGCTTTCTCTTGTTGAAACTAAGGGTGCTACTTAAACTGTAAGTATATGTTGAAATCAATGCTGGCCTCTTCTGTTTTTGTAAATGTGTCATTTCAGGCTTTTTAAGCATCTATAAACATCCCTGATGGGGACAATCAGCAAAGACTGGTGGAGTATCAAGTGCAGTCAAGTGCCATCTTAACGATTTTGCTCTTTCCGTGCAGTGTAAAGTGATTGCATACATCCGTTTGCAGGTTTTGTTTCTGCAAAAATGTACCTGCGTTGATGGGTTGTTTATTCATGACTGTATGTTTGAGTGTTTGACAGCTTGTGTGTGTTTGTGTTCCTTATGTGCATGTGTATCTTTTTTAATGTAGTTGTATGTCAGGTAATGCTTACCGTAATTTGCTCACTGAGGACTAATCAGCTGACAGACATAATTTAAGTATTTTATGTGTTTGTTTTTATGTTAACTATAGGGGTTAATAAATATAGACAATGCGTGGTTTGGCATGCAGTGTCTATGTGTCGCTGGCGATCTCCGACACTGAGCAACAGTGAAGTGCGGCTGATCAGGAACAGATGCTCTTCTCTTACTCTGGATTGCTGTCTAATTGGCTATTACTTTTTATAGACTGTGTTGCAGATTCTGCAACACACTTTATTCCCTGCCACATTTCACTGATTTGCTGACACTATCACTTTAATATTTTGTTCTGTCTTCACATGTGAATGACAGTGTGAGAGGCTGTTGACAATCTCATCACCTCCTCACTCCTAGATGCTCCCAGTATAGAGAGCCAGTGTGGCATAAGGTTCCATAATGTCTGTGTTGTTTTATTACAGCACTTTGAAGCCATAGCAACAACATCATCCCATTTACTTTTAGAGTAGCCAACACCAAGCTGCACTGCCTCCTGAGCTGACAGCAGCACTTCACAATTAAAACTATTTGAACTATACTGTATGTCACAATAACAAAGCAGTACCCTGGATAAATCAAATACTGACAGCCACAGTCTTTCTGTAGCACACCATCATTTCATTTATTATTTCCACATCTGAAATTATTTTAAGGCACACACGTTGTCTTGACCGTCGCAAACGTCATTCAACCATTGGCAATTTAAGATGACTAGTTCTGTTTTTTTTTTTTATTCGTGTTTTTATTACACAAGTTCATTTTTTTAGCTTGGATGGGTCCATCAAATCCCAATAGGCCATATAGCTTATTCTGTGAGTCTCCCTGTTTACCTCTCTTGAGGTTTCCAATCATGCTGTAGCGCTCAAAGCCTGGCAGCCTTCTCTGTGGTCCCAGGAGGAGGCCATCTTTCACCCACTGCACAGTCCCTGAGGCCCGCAGCACCTCACACCTCAACACAGCTGTGGCTCCCATCCGCACAGTGAGGTTCCTGGGCTCAGTCCTGAAGGCCTGCTGGGCATGCGTGCCTGGAGACATAAAAAGGGAAGAGGGGGAAAGGACTTTGAGTGGAATGTTAGAGGAGGGAAGGGATGTGATGGGATTTAATGTAAAAAGGGGGAGAAGAACAAAGGCAAGTGAGTATTTTTGAGGAGTGTTATGGAGGATGTAAAAGAAGTGGAGGGAGCATGCCATAAACATACACCACAGGGAAGCAGTCTTGCAGTCTTTTGTCTGAGAAGGCCCCCCATTGTGTCTGGTCACATTATTCATGCTGGCATATGTTTTATTGATGGGAAACTGCAGTGATACGGTCCTGAAAATGAGTCAATAAAGTAATTACTGCGAATGAAATCCCCCTCCAGCATGCAGATAGGGTATTGAGAGAAGGGAATAAGCATGGGGTATCAGAGACCTTGTTCACCTGCGGTTTTTCTTTAATGTCGATGTCCCACCAGCTAATTCCTCTTGGGAAGAGTAATGATTATCACTTTAATCCCCCTTGTTTGTCATAGGTGGGGTTCGCCATCCTTCAGCCAGGCTCTTCGGTGACATTCCTTGGTGCATTGCATTTAAGTCAGGAAGTTAACCTTAAAACAGGCAGTCCATGAGCTTCTAAAAATGGGGCTAGGATTATTATACATAGAGTGTATGAATAAATTCTGTTTAAGGAGCCAAATGCAACTGAAAACTCCAATTAATGGCAAATATCTGAGCGTGAATCTCGTTCAAACAGTGCCCCACAGAGAAGGCAGCTTGATTCCGCTAGGCTGTTTGAATCTTGACCTTCATTGAGGCAATGACCAAGTTGTTTGTGAAGTGCATGCTCTGTTGCGTCTGACAACATGAGTGAGAGGCAGAGCTCTCAGATCAAGGCTCAACCAGTCACCTCACGTCAAATATGAAGGGCAAAATTGGCCATTACAGAGGATGCATACCAACAACCAAACACAGGAGAACATTTGCATACAGTTTACATAAATGAATACTCAACAATAATCTACATTCGCTTCAGAAATAGTAATAGGCTAGTGTATTATTTATGAAATATAACAATACTAAGTACAGTATCAAAATGTAGTTATAGGAACCCTCATGAGAGCATGTCACTTTTTACATTAAGAAATAGGCCCAATGTACCTCTATACAAGATATTTGTATGAGCCCTAGATCGTACCCTTGCTCAGTTTATTACATCCAAGGGTTTTGCTACTTAAGTTTTGTGTAAAACAGAACATTGGAAATAACAATGTTGGACATGTTATATTCACCATTTACCCAGGTTTCTTGTTCTATTTGAAAAATGGTAGAAAGAGGGGGCGACTTTTTAGTGAGGATAAGTGTAGTAGTTGTTGCTAGCTTGATGTTTAAGTTGACTATAATGCTACATAGTAGTTTCATAAAAACGTATATTTAACCTCTGTAGAGTTGTTTAACAGAATAAGAGTAAACCAAGAGCTAATGAACATAAGGTTTATGTTTACCTGAAGTAAAACTTATGGTAACATCGCACACTAGCTGCCATGAGCTAACTTGCTTATGGTTAGCTTATGGTTGCTATAGTGTGCGCTAATGTTACACAGCCTGTGTTAATGGTATTACAGATTACTGGCACTGCACTGCTTGTGCTTCCCTCACCCTACATTTTAGTAAGTCCAAGATTCAAATTGTAATGTTTTTCACAAAGATAAAACAAGGTAATACCCATAGGTAATACCTCACCATGTGTGTTGTTTCCTGATAGTTGTCCCACTCTACCACTCTCTCCCTTCCCTCTCAGCCAGTCTGCCTAATGATGATGTCTATGTCTCTAAACCACCGGAGTCAGTTGTAATGAAGGGGAATTCAATGATCCATTATCATCAATTGGCCATTATTCTGCATTTTAGACTTGTGAGTGACCACAGTGTTTCAGTATTATGTTTTAGGGGAATTTCTGATAAAGGGGGTAATTCTCTGTGAGTTTGTCAGTGCGGCGGCGGCGGCCACCTCTCAAATTAAGTATTTGACCCATTGTTGATAAAGAAATATTGAATAACTACAAACAGACATTACAAATGTGAACAGTTGTTCACATTAAGTGTCTCAGTAAGCAGGTGTGCACAATATTATCTGGGTACTGAAACTTCGGCAGCTAAACGCAATGCAGTCATCATTAATTGATATTATTAATTACAGCTGGGCTTTAATGATCTGATCTGTCAAAATGTCTGCAATAGAATATGTATTTAAGTTCTCTATTTAAGAGTGGATAGCTACCTTTACAGGTATATGCATTTCATTTCTTAACCCTGATTTCTTAAATAATTTTCACCATAGTTTGTAAGAGACTATGTAGGCCTATATTCTTTCCAGACAATATTTCACGACCTCTTCAGCAACAGCATATACCTCACATTCCTGAATTCACATATAGTATTGTCTGAAACAGTGGTTCCCAACCTGGGGGGAGAAGATCGCAGGGGGGGCGCCAGGCCTCAGATGATTTGAGGCCAAATATCATATTTGGGTCATTCCAGAATTGGAGGACAATTTAGACACCAACATTTTTGAAAAATGAACCTTTTATTTTGTTCATGTATTTAGGAAAAACAGATAATAAACCATCAAAAAAAATGATTTGCCCAGCTAGGCATCAAATTAATATGTTCCAATGAAGAATTACCCCTGTTACTCTAATTATAGCAGGGTTGAAAGTAACAGGGTTGAAAATCAATGCTAATTTGAGCTTTAACCTCAGGAATTATTGCTAGATGTAGCATGTAATGCTAGTTTCAAGGCAAGGACAAACTTGGATATCTAATGCAAGAAAGATAACTTGTAAATGAATATGCTTTATTCTGATAATATCAGTAACAGGGTTGAGTGCCACACTCTTTTAAGACTGAAAAGATTGTAAAAATATGAAAAATAAAAGAGAGGACTTAGTTTTGGTCTACCCATGGCACTAGCACATGGCTTGCTGATGTCACTTCCACTGTGTCATCTGATTTACAGTTTTTTCACTTCCTGTGCCAATCTAAAAAAGTTTGGGTAACAGGGTTGAACGCATGTTGAGGGACACACCTTCTGTGCAAAATTACTGTTATCTATGTTATATGTTTATGATTTAACAAATTGATTTGACCATTACAAGAGACATATATCAATAGAATAATACCAACAAAAGTAAATAAAATCCCTATTTTAAATGTTATATTTGACATGCAAGTTGGTCACCAAGAAGCGGGGACAAGAGAAAAATGCCATTTTAGGGGATGTTCGAGAGCTATTTGATAATTTAAATAATATTTTGAAACCACTTTTTCTACAACTTTATATACATTTTGTCTCAATACAAGTATGTTTAACACAACAAGTGCATGTTTTAACATTTTGGGCATGGATTATTAGATTTTTTATATGGGGGACATGAAATGTCCTCCAATTCTGGAATGACCCATTTAGACTTTTTTTTTTTTTTTTTACCGGTCTCCTCCATTTTGTAGATTATTTACGACTTTTGAATCCACATCGGAAAAATCGCATGTGTTTTAAACAGTTTAATCCCTTTGTGAATTGTTTCCACTTCCGCGCCGTCCTTTAATTTCTTCATACAGCGGGAATCCAAATGAATTAATCCTGAGTCCAATAACCATCAAAGTCACTCCATAGTGCTCCTTAATTACGCTTTCATCCTCCTTTAACAAAATACTTCACATTCATAGTTTGTGACAGTAGTTGTAGCATTTTTGAGACTTTTAAACTTTAATTATCGCTTTAATGACTCCTGTTGGAAGTCACCCCCCCCCCCCCCCCCCCCCCCACACACACAAAGGGGGGACGGGACTTCCAACAGGAGTCATTTGGGGGGGCTCTTGGGAAAAAAGGTTGGTAACCACTGGTTTGAAAGGTGTCTGACCTGCTAATATGTGTTTAAGGCTAAAAGAGATAATTATATTATATTGGCAGATATCTTAGGGGTATGTTTGGTCCATGAACTTTTATTAATCAGCATGGTAACTTAAGAGGGAATACTGTGCAAATAATACCAGGAGCAGAAGTTAAGTGTTTTATTTATTTTCTCTATAAATAAATTGAAGCTGGAGGTGAGATTAAGAGGAACATTCCAAGTGTATATAAAAAAATGCTAAAGATGACATTCACAACACCATACCACTCACATTGGACAGATTTACATTGAGCTAAATGTCAATATTGTCACATGGAGTAACGCTTCTGGCCATACTACGGTTTAGGCAGTATTTGGATTAAGCTATTTGCATAAAACATGAATACCCTGAGACAGAGTTCCCCCTGTGACCATGAATAAATTGGTTAAAATGTGTTTTTCTACCTGTTCAAAGGAAGAATGCTCCCCAAGCAAAAGAGGCTAAAAAGGAAGCTGATGTTGTTTTTTCTATTTGACTAAGCAATAGAACAGAGGAAGGGAACAATAATGATGTTATTAGTTTGTCTTAATTTTCAAGCTGATTTATTCCGAGGCTGAAAAAGTGAAACGTGAAAGAATAAAGATGCTCTTTGATACTGCAGTAAATGTGTTTTCTTAGACTAGATTTTCACAGTTTATGATAAAGAAATAACTATAAGTTAAATGTGTTGGTTAAACTGGCTTAATCTCCCCGTACAACAGTCACTGTAAACTGTGTGACTTGAGAAGGTTACACATACAAACAAGCAAACATAAGCTATTATATTACAGGGGAAATTCAATAAAGTTGAGGTTCCCCCTACTCAGCTGAATGCCCTGAACATGGATGGGTCTTGAAAAGGCCACAGTTGCTGTAATGATAGCTTCATGGTGACATTTGATTATCTTACCCAAGATGAGACAGAGAAAGGGTAGAGCTGAAGGAGACACAATCCATGCTGACATGAAGTCCATTTCACCATTGGCACCTGACCTTCGACAATCCTGGAACAACCATGAAAAAAAGGACATGAAATATACATAAACTCTTTGAACCCACATGAATATAATAGGCATATGTTTTTCAGAGGAAATCACAAGTGTTGTAAAAAGAAGCTATCAAATTAAAGGGGACCTATCATGCAAAATGCACTTTTGTACATCTTTTATACATGAATATGTGTCCCCGGTGTGTCAGGGAACTCACCAAGTGTCAGAAAACACAACCCTCTCTCTTTTCCTCCATACCCACATCTCTAAAAACGGGGCTGCAACGGATCTGATACAGACTGATCCAGATTTGAAATATCTCTGAGAAACAAGGAGCTCTGCCTATATGGGCAACTCTCCACCTATCAGGGGAATGGGGGGTTGCCGTGGCATGGTAACAGCATGGTAACATGACACTCGTGCCTCGCCCCCCTCCTTTGCCAGGGGGGCGAGGTCAGCTGCAGCTCATTTGCCACAGAATCAGCCCTTGCAAAAACAGGGCTGGAATAGAGCAAATAGAGCAAAATGAGGCATGGCTAAAAATGCATGATCTGTTTGATATTTTGGAAAAAAAACTTCACAGACATGTTTTGTATAGGTATGGCCCTACAATATATTATTCAAATATAGCATGATAGGTCCACTTTAACATGAGTTCTAAAAATGTGCTTCTTTATTCTCAAGATTTTACTTTCCGACAACTTACTGTAGTTTGGGTCTGCTATTTACTATTCACTTTAGCATCACATCTCACAAGCTTCTGACAAACATGATTAAAACATAATTACAGGAGACCTTTCAGATTAATTAATCAGTTATTAGTCCATCAATCCTGCATGAGTGTGCAATGAAAACATAAACAAGTTAAAGAAAGCTCCAAGGCAGATTAAAAGGTCTTTATAATAGTCTCATCACAATTCAATAGCACAGTATTAGTTTCCCCAACATGGTGTTAATAATGTGTCTTTCAGATGGAAACGTTCTCTGCTTGAGTGGCCTCAGTTTGCTCAGCTAGTTTTAGTCCCCTGATGAGTCACAAGAAGAAAACAACATCCAAAGGGCTCTACATTTAAAAATGGTGGGTTGTTGTTATGAAGACCTCTGTTGCTCTTTGCGGCATTTCATCTGGCTTCTCTTTGCAGAGAAAATCAGGATCAGCTCCAAAAGTGTATCTCTAATAAGTCCTGATAAATAGGTAAACATACCTTTTGCAACCAACTTAAATCAAACAAATGGTTTCATGAAAAGCAGGAGATGCCTTTAATAGGTTTAGAAATTAAATTTCTACATGGTATGACAAATATCAACAATGTAAATAATATAACATTTGGAGTGAATAGAAAAGGGCCTTCTTTAGAAACACAGTCCAATACCATAATGGTAGCATATCTTATTTGCAATGGCAATAATGTTTGTTAGTTGCCAGAACTATGCCTTAACATCACAAAGGGTCATGTTTAGTTGTTCTGGTCCTTGCATGGATCACAGGACAGTTTTGGAATTGAGTCCATAGGTCTTGCTGTGGCTCTGTGCACATAGCATCCAATACTCTTCCTTATTTGACCTGGACAAGCCCTCTGTGGATTTTAAGTCAGTTTGTAATCACTTCAATTTATCTGCTGCAGGAGTGGAACAAATAATAGTGATTTACTTAATTGAAAACTAAATATTTTCTCATCTGAATAGACTAAATGAAATGAAGGGAACAGCTCTTTGACGCATCTCCCTTCAGTCGATTAGTTGCACTTCAATAGGCTTTGATAAGAATTAACTCACACTCAATTATTTTGTTGATTCTCAAAACATTTGCGTATTTCAGAGGCCCCAGTATACTTTTTCAACACACAAGGGCAATTACCTCCTTCTTCAATGAATATAATTACTTTCTGAGGTTAACAGTGCCCGTCTTCTCTATTTTTCTGTCCCCTTTAAAGGCTTGTGATGGTAAACATAAACACAATCATCATATTCTGCCTCTGTTACTATTTCTTCTCGTATGCATAGTAATTCACAGTTATCCATTTTGGTAAGCGGAACTGGAAGACTGTTTAGACCCCCCCACATTCCAATAACATAGTCAATACACTGCCATATTTGCTTGAAAAAAGAATAATGACAGTTGCAAGAATTTTTATTTGCTGAACTATGGTCATTTCTTTGAATGAAAAATATGGGATGGTGTAGCAGTTTTTACATATCATTTAATGGTTGCTTAAAATGTAACATTAGATTAATAGCACATTGTGTAGCATTTCATTTGTCTTCCAATATAAAAATACTTTTTACTACAGCAGCACTGACCTTGTTCATCACAAGCTTCTTACAAATGCAAATTAGAAAGTTTGATTTGAAATGTGATTCGCTTTCAGACACAGGGCTTCCACTCTCCCCACAAGGGCATTAGAAGTAGCTGAACCATTCAGCGTGACCCCGACAGGTATATTTTTAATGGCGTCTTTCATAACATCATCAAACGACTCAATACACTCAATTCTAGACCAATTTAACGTGAAACCCCATGATATCAGTCAATGTGCAGAAAATGAAGTTTCAACCCCGTGCAGCCATCCATTTCAGATGTGGTCCTACATCTTAATACCAGCCTAACTTCGTAGCAATCTCACCAGATGCCTGTAGCTCCAATTACTGTAGCTTATAAAAGCTGTCACTGCTTTAACAATGAGCTGCTGATAAAGTGGATGTCTAAAAGACAAATATTAGATTATCAACAGAATCTTATCACATCTGAATGATTGATTGAGTGTTAAAACATGCCATTCTTTAGGCATTTCTATTCTTAGACAGAATAGACCTCAGCCTTGAGGATAGACCGGCTACATCATGCAGTGTCAGCCTGGTTCAGCAGCTCAGCAGCTTCATATGTCTGGTGCAAATTCAAGGCACACAAGGAAACCCAAGATAGGTGTTAGTGTGCTTTGTCTCCACTCTCTTCAGCTTGAATTGCTCAAGTTTACTGGATTACTCTG